>NC_091434.1:35823156-36176710 GCF_964237555.1 Oryctolagus cuniculus
GTTAACCAATACACTAACTAATTCTGACTAGATTAAGAAAGCAAACAACACATATTGCAATACCTGGAGCAATCACCAAAAAATAATGCAAACAAGAACAGCTCAAAAGTAAATAGAGGAAGGGCAGCTGCTGTGGCATAGCAGGTATAGCCACCACCTGCAGTGCTGGCCTCCCTTATGGGCGGGGTTAAAGTCCTGGCTGCTCCACTTCCAATCTAGCTCTCTGCTATGGCCTGAGAAAGCAATAGAAGATGGCCCAAGTGCTTGAGGCTCTGCACCCACATGGGAGACCAGGAGGAAACTCCTGGCTCCTGGCTTTGGATCAGCCTAGCTCCATCCTTTGCAGCCATTTGGGGAGTGAACCAATGAATGGAAGATCTCTCTCTCTCTTTGCCTCTGCCTCTCTGTAACTCTGCCTTTCAAATAAGTAAATAAATCTTTAAAAAAAAAAAGTAAATAGAGGAAATTAAATAAATATTAACGTATTGAATTATCCCAAATCCCTCCCCCTGCCTAAAAGGAAAGAGGGAATAAAAACAGATGAATAGAAAATTAAATATTAAATGGCAGACTTAAGTATAATCATGGAATTTTAATGATTCAGCATTGCAAATAAAAGCCAGAAACTGACAAAATGGATTTTCAAAAAGAAGATCTATCCCAATGCTGCCCACAAAAGGTATACTTTAATTTTGAAAAAATAAAGCAATTTGCACATAAAAGGATGAAAAAAATTTTAGCATGCAAATATCAATCAGAAGACAGCTGGAGTAATTATTCGACAAAATAAACTTGAAATACAGGGAGTATGATTAGAGATAATGCATGTTATTTCATATTAAAAAAAAGGTTCAGTGTATCAGCGAAACAATTATTTTGAATGTATGTGAGATTAATTTTATTCCAAAATACATGAAGCAAAAGCTTACAGAACCAAAGGGAGAAAAAGACAAATGCAAAATCATAGTTGGTGATTTTTAACACTTCGTAATTGACAGAAATAAACAAAAAATTGGTAAATATACAAAATATTCTATCATAATTAACAATTTTGATTTCACTACATCTGTAGAAGACTGCCCCCAAACAATTCCACAAATAAAAGTCCATTCCCAGGAAATGTGGATCATTCACTAGGAGAGATCATAAGCTGGGTTCATAAAAGGCCTTATTATCCTTTAAAGACTGAAATATTATAGAGTATGTGCCTTTGTTCTCTTACCAGAAAGGGTTTAAGTTGGAACTCAACCACAGTAAAGAAAAACCACAACACTCGGGAATTAACTAATAAATTTCGACATAACCCATGGGTAAAAGAAGAAATTATAAGGAAACATGAGTAATTTTATCTATATGATAATGCAAATATAACATATCAAAAATTGTATGCTGTAGCTACAGTACTACTTAGAGAGATGTGAGATTTTAAATATTATGTTAGAAGAGCTGATTTTAATGATCTGAAGATGCTAGAAAAGATAAATAAACCAATAAAGCATAGAATTCAACAAAATGAGAGAAATAGAGCAAAGAAACTAAAAGCCCAAGAAAGTCCTCTGAAAATACTAACAAAATCAATAATTCAATAATAAAATTGATAAAAGGGACAAAAGAGAACACAAATTGTCAGCATCAAGTATAAATAAAGTTATCATGGTGCAAGATCAACAGTCAAACCCAATTGTATTTCTATATGCTGCCAACAAAAAAATGAACATTTATAATATCTTTAGAAAATATAAAATGCTTGAGAATAAATAGAACAAAAGGTAAGCAAAACGTCTCTACTGAAAACTACTAAGCATCACTGACAGAAATTAAAGAGGACCTAAACAGACACACCAATACAGAGTGAAAATGTTAAGATACCAATTCTCCTCAAATTAATCTGTAGATTCAATACAATCAGTCTCACTAGAATTTTTTATAGAAACTGACAAGTCGATCCCAAAATCTATGTGGAAATGCAAATCACACAAAATAACTAAATTTTTTAAAATAACCAAATTTTCAGACTTACATATACTATCCCTTCAAACCTTCCTACAAGGCTACAATAATCATTGCAAGAAGGTATTGGCATACAGATAGACAAATAAATCAATAGAACAGAATGCGGAGTCTAGAAATAGGCCCACTCTTAGATGGTCAATTGATTTTTGACAAAAATGTCAAAGCAATTCAGTGGGGAACAGCAAAGGGTTCTTTAACAATGGTGCTAGAAAAAAATTGGATATTTATGTGGAAAAGAAAAAAAGGAATCTTGAACTCTTCTTTATACTATACCAAGAAAAAGTTAATTTTAGATAATGATGGATCTAAGCATGAAAGCTAAAACCATATTTTTATAAAAGCTGCTAGAGAAAAATCTAGAATATTAATATCTTTTCAAGTTATATATACAGTTTGTTATAAAGCTAACTATACTAGCCAGCAGTACATTCCTCATTCTTTACTCAATGAAATGAAAACAAATGACCACCGAAAGTATTACAGAAAGATGTTTATGGCTGCTTTTTTCCACAATAAGTGACAAATGGAAATAGCACAAGTGTTTATCAACTGAAGAATTTATGAGGAAATAAGTGTACTGTGCAATAAAATACTACTCAGTCACAAAAAAAGTAAAGAACTACCCATAGAAGCAAGGATACGGATAAATCTCACAAACATTATGCAATGGGAAGGGAAAAGACAGAAATACACACATGCATGATTCTATGTATGTAATATTCTTAAAACAGGCAAGAGCTATTTAAGACGACTTAGAAGTGTCACGAAGGAACTTTCTGGAGAGATGAAAATATTCTATTGTGTAAAAGATTTGCATGGGTCTATTAAAATTGTACAGCCAAAATTTTTGCATTTCAACATACATTTAATTAAAATGGTAAATCATCATAATAATTGAGTGAGGGGTGGGGAGAAAGTAGAAATATAGAAAATACATGAACAACAGAATTCCCATGAGTATTAAATCTGAGTGATGAGAATACATAGGCTTGATATTTGATTCTATTTTGTCTATCTTTTAAATTTCCTGCAAATTATTTTGAAAATGTCCAAAAGCCAGAGAACCTAATAGTAAGGCAGAGATACTAAAATAAGGCTGCTGGTTCAATTTGAAATCCTTTTTTGTATGAATATTTTTTTATTTTCAGGTTCCTTTGAAAGAGAAACATTCTCCAATTTGAAAAGTGTTTTATGGGTTTGCCATTAGCATTTCAGCAACAAATATTTGAGAGCCCTTGATGTCCATGTGCTTTGCTGAACTCTTCCTGGAAAACCCTCAAAGCCACGGGGTCCCTGGGAATGGGGAGCTGAGCAAGTTTTCTTGGGAAAGGGATTAAAGTGTCAGCGTTAAGTCACTTAGGGGCTTCAAAGTGTCTGCTGTCTGTGGAGTTTCATCTGAAATAAAGGCATACATGGAGTGGGTTATCCCGAGACATGACTTGCCCCAGCTGGTGCCTTCTTCGAATTTCTTCTGGGGTAGCCACAGAGGAACCTGTGCACTGTGCACGCCATAACCTGTTGCACTGAAGTGCAGGATGTGGGGTTTTTCATTCTTGAACCTGTACAGACTCCCAGGTTCCTTACCAAAGTCTTGTGAGCATACAAAGGGATTTTTGTCTTGTCAAAGCAACTTTTTAACTTTCTTTCTCTGGCCCTCCCCTAAGAGATTTTTCTGGGGAAGGTAAAGGATGAGGCCTCTTCTGTTGCCATGACAACAGACAGCAGCTGGTTCTGGGCAGGAAGAATTTTCTGTCGGCAGCCCCAGACCACAGGCCTGGGTCTCCTGCAAACGGAGTGCATGAATCTGCGAACACCAGCCTTCCAGCTTTCCACCTGTAACCATGTGAATGGAGGTAGAGATGGTGATGGGGTGTAGGACGTGCTATCTTAACATACGGCACCTTTGCATTTGAGGAAACAGCAGAAGTGGGAAGGTCTCCCTGACCTCCCACCATTCTCCCCTACAGCAAATCACACTTCTGACCTTCCTTTAAAGTAGGTCACAGGACCCTCATTTCAGAGAGACGGTCCCTACACCCAGAGGAAGGAGTGGAAACACAGAGGCACAGAAGCATTTTAACAAGGAGGTCTTGCTATGTGCTCCCAGTTTATTACCACATGATCACACCCCTCTGTCCAATCCTGCTTCAACGTGAAGACCTGCTCTTCATCAAACCTAACATTAAAATTTAATGTTAAGAGTGTTCTTGTTTTTTTTCACTCTTAATTTCTGAATGTTCTCAGGCCACATAAAATTTATATTAGGGACTAGTACTGGGCACATTGGGTTAAGCCACTGTCCACAGTGCTGGCATCCCATATGGGCATCAGTTCGCATCCTAGGTGCTCTACTTCCTATCCAGCTCCCTGCTAATGTGCCTGGGAAATCAGCAGAGGATAGCCCAAGTCCTTGGGCCCCTGCACCCACATGGGAGACCCAGAAGAAGCTCCTGGCTTTGTATCGGCGCAGCTCCAGCCAGTGCGGCCATCTAGGGAGTGAACCAGCGGATGGAAGACCAATCTCTCTGTAACTCTGTATTTCAAATAAATAAAATAAATCTCTAAAGAGAGAGAGAAAGGATGGACAAGGAAAGACAAAGACTTGATGGAGCTACCAGCTACTCATAGTACAAATGGATTAGACACACACTGAAACTTAGACACAGCAGCGAGATGAACCCTGGAATCCTTATCCCATAGAAAGCAAGCTCAGAGGGTGGTGTGACAGCATAGTAGGTTAAGTTGCTGTTTGAGATGATTCAAGCATCCCATATTGGATCACCAGTTCTTATCCTGGCTACTCTGCTTCCAACCAAGTCTCCTTGGGAGGACAGCCAACGATGGCCCAAGTACTTGCTCTGCCATCCGCATGGAAGATCCGGATGGAGTTCTAGGCTCCTGTCTTCCACCCCAGCTGTTGCAGCCACATGAAGTGAAGCAGCAGATGGAAGATCCCTCTCTGTCACTCTGTCTTTCAAATAATCTTTTTAAAGAAAAGAATGCTCAGCTTTTAGGGGGCCTCTGCCTCTCTCTGGGACAATGTGGCAAGAGCTATCTGCAGCCAAGGAGAGGGGTATAGAGAAGCAATTCTTCCGTGGAGACATCCTTAGCAATGCCCAAAAATCCTGAAATTCGGTTGAGAGGGCAGAGACTTGCTTTTCTCTGGACCCACTCCTCTTTCCACATTGCATCAGCAATTATGACTTGTGTAATTTCATTTGGTTGGAAACCATCACTTAGTTTCTACAGCGAGACATCGTCAAAGTTATCGCTTTTCCATCTGCTCCCCTTTCTCCCACAATAAAACACCAAATAGCTTACTTAAAATTAAGTTTCCTTTTCTAAGAAGGTTCAGGGAATCAGCAAAGAGAAGGGCCTGGGAGGGAGGGTCTAGACAGGAGAAACAGCAAAGAACATTGTTGAAAACCAGATCGAAACTGTCTCTCTGGCTTCCTCCCTCTTCCATTCTTTCCCCTATGCCAAGTAAACCTTTTCCTGATTACAGTAAACACCTTCTTAACAGATCAAAAGGAACGATTTGAAAGTGAGTTGCTTACTCACAAAATTCATTATGGTAATGCCCCATCACATTAGCTGTGCCTGCTCCCTCAGCTTGCTCCCTTTGATCTGCTCCCTTGGCCTTGCGTCTGTTCCACAGTTCATCTACATTTTGTTGGCGTCAGACTTTTTCAGTACGTAGGCCTTGGGTTTGCGCAAGCAGCCTAGACGAATTAGAAGAGCCAGCATAGCGACAGATTATTTTTCTCGATATTTTAAACATATATGTTTTTGAAACATCAGTAACAAGATGTGTTAGATATTCAGCTCTATCTTCCCTACCTCACCCCCCCAGAGGATTCAGGCCTTTTACTACCTTCTGTGAAATTCACCCTAGAGCTGAGTTTTTTCTACAATGCAGGCTACGTACAGAACTTTATTTATTATTAATGATAGAACAATTTACAGCACGCCAGCCTCCTCAACCTCAAAGCACCTTACAGATGTGTAATCAAGAGTGCCAGGCCACTGATTATGCACTAAGCGGTGCCACCCTAACCCCAAAGCAGCTGCCTCTAAAAGGAAAGTCCGTTTTCCTCCGTGGCACCTCCTGACTGCTCAGGCTGGTGTCTGTGCCCATGGCAGACACTGCAGGCAAGTGATTGGGATTCTAATTGCTGATGATGTGACTTTGACCTGTTGGAAAGCAGAGTGCTTGATCTGATTTCTGCAAGTGGCTTACCTGGGATGTCTCTCTGTTCCTCAGTGTTCTTTCTGGTCAATACGACAGATGGAAAATAATCTCTTTCGTTTACCTGCTGCCTGCATCCCTTGAATCACAAACTGCCCAGCTCAGCCTCCCAAATACCTTCTCTCAGTTCTCACTTTCTTTGATTGCCTTGAAGCACTCAGAGCTCTCGATCATCCTCTCCTGGCTTCTCTAACACTAGACTCTGCCAGTTCTCCTCCCGTTGGCCATTCATTTATCCCATCAACACATCCACACTAGTCAGCCCATTTTCTGGTCCCTCTTTTCAATTCCTCTATGATCAAACAGAAATCTCCCCCTTTTAAATGAAATTATTAAATTATTATAAGAAGGGTGTATATATGAGATTATAAGGATATGTGTGTGTGTGTGTGTGTGTGTGTGTGTGAGATAGTAAATTCCCATGTTGTGTTTTGCAATGTCAGTCTTTCCACGCCATCTCTTGCAGCAGCCCTACAAACCGAGTGGGACACCTCATCACGTGTTATCACTTATTTTGTGATTTCATGTTCTGCTCGTCTAAACTATGGGCTCTGTGAGGGCACAGACCACACCCGCCCAAGCTCACATCCACAACTGCCTGGCACACAGGAGAAGCTGAACGAATGAGTTTGATCAGTCTTACACTGCAGATTAACACCATATTTCACAGATATCCCTTATTTTTGGAGAGAGATGTTCACAGCCACAAAGCCAAGGGATGTTAAAGATTGACTAGATTTCTGACTCCAAATCTATTTATCTTGCTGCTACACCAAGTTGCAAAATACAGTGAACCTGTATTTCTCTCTGTCACACTACATAACTAACTATACAACTCGCCTTCATGAATTCATGGGAATTTATGGTAGGTGGGTTTACCCACCCCTGTTTCCCAGATTTACCTGATCAATAAGCATCTCTTGAAGTACTTGAGAGTGATACAGACTTCTGGGTTCCAGACTACTTCTGTTGTATGTGAATATCCAGAAAAAGGATCAAGAAAATTGGATGTTTAAACAGCTTCTCCCTTTCTTGTCTTTCTATCCATTGACTCCTCTGGGGCTGCTAACCCTGGCTTCAGCTCCATAGGGGACAAAGAAAGCTGAGGGACGCAAAGAGGTTGAACATTGCAGCAGAGATAAAGCAAGGGAGATTCAAGTCTACCTGTGTGGGTGATTCTCAACTGGAACATTTGGGAAACATGATTTCCTACCAAGGCCTCTTATAATAAAGTCCCAAGACCATCAGTATCCCCCAGGAACTTGCAAGAAATGCAAATTTTCAAGCCCAGCCTCAGATCCATTCCATCCAAAGATGAAGCCCAGTAGTGTGTGATTCTTTTGCACACTAGCTTGGGAAAGCTGCCTTTTGATGCCACCCTAGAAGATGAGACTCCATCTAATTCACAGAAGGGGTAGGACAATCTCTTCAGAAACCTTTCCAGCACTTAAGAGCCATTGTTACCAGGAACATACATCCCTCCTGCTCTATTTGGAACTCATCTTTTCTTGCTCTGAATTCCCTTCATGAGTAAGATAGTTCATGCTAATATTTCTTCAACCTGTTTTTAAAGCTTGCTAGATGGATGGTGTGGTGAGAAAATTGTCTCCCACATTGTAACATCCAGTTAAGCAAGTGCCTTGCTTACTGGGCCACCATTTCATGCAAACATGGCTCAGCACTGGATTTGAAAGAGACATGGAATGCAATAAATATTTAATTTTTAAATATGGAACTCATGAATTATAGCAATGATATTCTGGTACACGTTATCAGCAGAGAAGAACAGAACTGTTGGGGCCTACACGCCTTGCTCTGCAGGTCAGTATTGCTGGCTTGGTCTTCCTTCTTGTACATCATGCCTACTTCCTGTATGTTTCCTCCACCCTTTGCCGTATGACTTCCCTCCCGGGTTGCTGCCCAGACTTAGACACCCTTCCCACATTCCTGCCCAGACTTAGACACCCTTCCCACATTGCTGCCCAGACTTAGACACCCTTCCCACATTGCCTTCAATTTCATTGGTGTCTAATCACTTCAAACACTTCAGATGTCTGCTCCTATTTCCCAAGTGCTCACAATTCCATTCTCCTTAGTTCATCATCAAGTACAAGTGTAAACATTGGTGCTGTCATCCTTTAAATCTGTCTCAAAGTAGAATATTTGATCCCTCATTCTCCTTCTCCATCTTTAGGACTGAAGTCAGCTTCACCAGAACCAGAGAACTCAACGTGCAAAAAAAATAGCAGAGAAAGAGAAACAAGGTTCATGCCAAAACAAATCACACATGTGTGCGGAGTCTGTTATTAACATGCATTAAGCACTTGGCCGTGCTAAGTGCTTAATACACATCAATAACCATAATAATAAGACATCTCTCAAGGAAATGGCATTGTGTTTGCACCCTCCCTGCCTGGGTAGCCATTTAACAAGGTCATTTGGACATCTGGACTCCAGCCAGTTGGTGGTCAGTCTGGTTTTTGCTAAGAAATGACTGCAGCTGCTGTGGTCTCTGAATCCCTTGTAATGCTGCCCAGCACCCAGCAGGGAGATGCAATTGTCCAGCAAACAGATTTAAGAAAAAGACTAGAAATGGAGTTTCCCAGGCAGCATTTGAAAAGCTAATCCTTCCATTTTTAACAACCACAAAAGAAAATGAAGAAGAATGTAGTGCACTGTGAGAATCAATTGAGATGGGAAATATCCAATAATTTATAACATCTCTACAGCATGTTTTCCTATAAAATTTTACACAAATTGAATCTTCATTTTTATATCAGAGACTCTTTCCTTCCTCATAACTGCACGGCTATTATATGTGTGCTTAGTTAGCTGGAAGACTGGAAAAGAAATGATTATTGATGGGCTGGAGGCTTCCCACAGAGCGATGCATTACTGAGACCGCGCATGAAACAGAAAGAGCACCACACTGGGCACCAGGGTTTCTGGGTTTGACAACAGCTTCCCCAAATCACTTATTTCATGAAATCAGAGGCATCTCGAATCCTTTCTAAACTTCAGTGGCTTCCTCTGTAAAATGGGAATGAAGAATCCTCCACTCTCCACTTACAGAGGTATTCTGAGAAAAGTAAGAGATCATGCAGACATAAAAATCAATACTCAGTTTTGTTTTTGTAAGGTTGGACAACAATGCTAAAAATTATTCTAGCAGTTTGCAACAGTAATTATGTCTCCCTCATGGGTGTTTTGGAGCAGCAGTGACTCGCCTGAGCTTGGCTGGCCTTGAACTCAAGTCCCGATAGATGTCTCAGCCTGTAAGCCGAGCTGAAGGTAGAATAGCTAGTTGGGTTCTGTTCTTCTCATGGCTGTTGACTGCAGTGCTAAAAGAACCATAGAAACAGTCTGGCTGTTAAAGCTTAACTTGCAAGGGATACACTCACTTCAGTCCACATAAATCACATGGCCAGGCCCAATATTAACAGGGCAGCAAATTACCTTTGGCCAACAAGGAAGGCATGGCATGGATGGGAGAAAAGAGGAATTTTGAACAAATATTATATTCTATCACAATGGACTGAACTGGCCTGAAAAATGTAAGGTAACATTCAAATGTTGGGAATGATAGGGCTGAGTAGTTTAGCCATGGCTGTTTCACAGTCTGAAATTGTCTTACAAATGATGAGATTATTTTTGTGTGTGGGCAGAAAAGCACTCAGGCACTTACTTTCTCCTACAAATGTTGCAGTTCTTTGTAAAAAAATCTCAAAGGACGCATTTCCAGTTAACTAAGCATGTACCTAATAGCCAAACTGATACAGCTTGGAAGACACTAATATATTAGATATGGTCTGATATGGCATGCATCACACTTGGTGGATTCTTCCTGTGCAGGGTAAGGAGTTGCCACAGGAAGCTCCAAGTGAGGGCTCAGTACACCTCCCCACACCTGTAAGCCATATCGCATGAATAGTCAGCATGATTCCTTATCTAATTAGGACAACTGCCTTTCACAAGCCACGTGCTCCCCCAACAATGCTGCAATTGGTAATATGATTAAGTCATGTCACCTGAGCCCTTGTGCTGCTACTGCATGTCACTGGCCATTCTGAGGGCACATGTGATCAGCTAGCCCCTGTGTTACCAGGCCCAGGAGAACTGGAGCTCAGAGGGCCTGGCCAGGGCTTACTGCCCACTGCACACACACTCTGAAGATACATAAGTAATTGCAAACTGGCAGGAATCTTGGTCTCTAGAGTGAAGATTATAAATCAACATGGCAAATCAGTGGAGTGATTGGAAATTAACAGGATCAGTTTTGATGCTGACATAATGTATTAAACACATAGGGATGCAAATGTAAATGAAAATTTTGTGAACTAACTACAAATTTGGCTGCAGAAAACAGGCAGTTCCCATGGCAAGGCAAATGCTTATTGTGAATTTCCTGGATGACATTGTTTTAGGCCCCTAGAGCACATGCAGCTCCCAGTCCACATCCAGAATAAGAAGACTGCAGAGAATCTGTTCTTATTTAGGATGACAGACTGAAGAAGAAAAAAGAGATTTGAAGACAGCATTTGCAGTATAGACATCATTTATTCAAAACATATTTTGCATAGCAATTGTTATGTGTTTTCAGATGTGAAGATACAAAAATGAGGACCAAGGTCACTGCCCACAAGGTCCCTGCACAGTCTGGTATATCCCAGGGTGTGATTATATCCTACACGTGCATCAAATACGATAGATGAGGGGCCCGCGCTGTGGCGTAGTAGGCTAAGCCTCCACCTGTGGTGCCAGTATCCCATATGGGTGCTGGTTATTGTCCCAGCTACTCCTCTTCCAATCCGGCTACCAGCTACCAGCCTGGGAAGATAGTGGAGGATGGCCCAAGTGCTTGGGCCCCTGCAACCGCGTGAGAGACTGAGAAGCAGCTCCTGGCTCCAGCCTTCAGATCAGCCCAGCTCCAGCCATTGAGGCATTTGGGAAATAAACCAGCAGATGGAAGAGCTTTATCTCTCTCTCTCCTTCTCACTGTCTGTAACTATAACTCTCAAACAAATATTTTAAAAAAGAAGGAAGTAACACAAGAGATAGTCATGGATGTCACAGACAGTCCTAATTCCTTAAAAAAATGATGAGCATGAAAACAATAATTGCAAAATTCTATGGTAAGTGCATAACAAAGTTTCCCAAAGAAATATCAATTTCTTCTCAGTCATCATAGCAGAAGCAACTGAAAAACTGGGGACACAAGGAGCAACTAGAGCCAACCCAAATATTTGCATATTCTTCAGGTAGGATTGTCTTAGACCAAGCCAAACCCCTCTGGATTGTGGCCCTAGAAGTCTAAGAGATAAAAATGAGTAAATGGCTGAAAGAGCAGAAGTGGAGAGTAATTTTCACTGTAGGCATCAAAACCACAATGTCCCAACTTTAGGGAGACTCGTTCTGTGCTGGGCCCTGTGGAGGAGATGAAGGTGACTATGACTTACGGCTGACCTCAGGATGCTTATAGTCTAGGAGGATCTGCAAGTTGCAACAAGCCTGGAGACCCCTGAGCTGTGTCTAAATCCCTCTGGTACTCCTCTCTACCTAACACAGAGAAATAGTCTGGAAAATGACAGTTCACCATGAGAGATGCATGAGCAAAACGAATTTGGGGTGAGGGGTCCCAGTGGAACTAAAAAGTTTGTAATTTAGTTCCACTCCTGGGTCACAGTTTCCACAAATGCATGCCTGTTACGGTTGGCAGTATGGCTCTTGCCCTTGTCTCCAGCATCACTGTGGCCTGCTGAACCCATGCACCATCCACCATTGACTGTCTAGGGCCTGAAGCAGAGAAAAGGCATTGAATTCTATCCCTGTTACTATCAGCTTAATCCTCCTGTCACTTCTACTTATAATTTTGGACGTGTAGAACAAGGAGGAGGAGAGGAGCAGTAAGAATAACAGCAGAGCAGGGCAATGGAGAAATGGTCTAGCAGGCTGTGAGCCTGTCTCAGACAGGGTCAGCACAGACAGCAAAAATGGTATTATGGAGGAAAAGCACCAGGTTTGGACTGCATTTGAGCTGGATTTGAATCCTGACTTGCTAACTTCTTGAATTATCATTAGCAGATAGTTTTATTCTTTCTGTACCTATTTGCTTATCTAAAAATGAGTACAAGAATATCTGTTTTTGCAGAATTGTTATGAGAACAAGATACTATTTTTGGAAGTAGAGAGTCCTGGGTCTAACCTGTGGTAAAAGATCAATCCATGATGCCAGACCCTTCACTTTCTGTTGCTACCCCACTCGAAGAGGAATGACACTGGACCCTGAACTGTTCTCTTTGCCCGGCCATTCCCGGGTTAGCTGCCTCTGCGGAGGGGCAGCACCCCCGCCGCTTTCCCCGCTTCCACGGAGGAGCAGCACACCGCCAGCCAGCTCTCTCGGGTTGCCCAGATGTTCCTCAGATGTTCCTGGTGCATGTTGTCTCTCTCTTCCTTTATAGTCCTCTTCCACCAATCCCAACTCTGCTGTCCACACGCCGAGCACGCTGCTCTCCTCCAATCAGGAGCAGGATCAGCTCCTGCAGCTTGTTAGTTGAATTGGTGAGGCAGCTATGTGGAAGTTGTTTATTCCTTCTCAGCGCCATATTGTGGGAGATCAGATGCATAGAATTAGTCTTAGTTCCAGTAATTTAGTCTAGTCTCAGTTGCTCCCCACAACTTTCCAATATAATGAGAATAGTCTTCAATCCAGAATTTTAAAAATACAGACAAATGAAGCTGATCAAATGTGATGTGTCTCATAAGAAACCTTGCTTTCAGGAAAATTCAATGTCAGTTGCCATGAATGGCTTCTTGTCCAAATCTACAAAGTCACATAGGAAAACTTTCAGCACGGAAATGATATAGGTATATTTACAAACCACTATGAGGATTACGTGACTTAATGCATGGGAGTGTTTTCAATAATGTCTGGCATGAAGCTAAAAGCTCAATTAGTTTTATTATTAGTGGTAGTAGTATCTTTGGCGTTGGCTAGATTTCTTGTAAACAGATTTCTTGTAAACATCTGACCAATCTCTTTAATAATGGGTCCCTTTAAGACTTTATAATTCAAATTCTCAGATGGAATGAGGATATTCAGGAGGGCGAAACAAAGAAATTAATGGTTGGGCTCTGAACAGCCTTGTCTCTGGTACAGAGCTCTGATCCTCTTTATGGCTACTGGGAAAATCAGACTAATGTGGTAGTCATTCGCAGACAGCTTCCAGGGTGCTGGTATTCTGGGGAACTGCACTTGCCTCCGAAGCAGGCCCTCTGGCCGCATTTCAGGAGGATTGACAGAAAATTCCAATCAGTGGTTCAGGTTTGGAATTTAACCCTCCAACTTCTAGAGGAAAAAGCGCTGTTTTTCTTCATGAATGAAAGGGTAAGAGAGCTACAGAAATCAGGCACAGAAGACTACCAGAAATTAAAATACTATTTGTCCATGTTCTAAAACACCACCATTGCTAGCTGCTCCCACAAAACTGTGGATCTATTACTTTTTACTTAAAATTTTTTTATTTATTGGACAGGTAGAGTTACAGTGAGAAGGAGAGACAGAGAGAAAGGTCTTCCGTCCACTGGTTCACTCCCCAAGTGGCTGCAACGGCCGGAGCTGCGCTGATCCGAAGCCAGGAGCTTCTTCCGGGTCTCCCATACGGGTACAGGGGCCCAAGGACCTAGGCCTTCTACTGCTTTCCCAGGCCATAGCAGAGAGCTGGATTGGAAGAGGAGCAGCCAGGACTAGAACCGGTGCTCATATGGGATGCTGGCGCCGCAGGCAGAGGATTAACCTACTGCGCCACAGCACAGGCCCTGATCTATTACTTTCAAGTGGCCTGTGAGTATAACCTGTTGCTACATAGTCATCTGAGACTCACGTTCTCATCCAAGAAGGCTAGATCTCCTCACCTCTTTGTTGTCCCTTGAAGCAGTGTTAGGACCACGCCTCCTCATAACACATAGGCCTCCCTCGCAGCTTTTCCATTCTTTTGGAAATAAGGTCCCCTAAGTTCAGACCAGATTTTGAAGGAATGTTAGCTGCACTGATAAAGGAAGTGAAGTAGGCTGAGAGACCAGTTTTCATGATCAGTTTTTCACAGCTGCACAAAGAAAGAAATTGCACTCAATACAATGGCTCAGATTCCCTCACAACCTGGGAGAAACAGTTAAGAAATGGGGAAAATGGACCTGCTCCCTCCCTCCCGCATCCACTCATCTCCACCCCTTTCCTGGAGAATGGAGTGCAGACTACAACTCTATATGGACTTGAAATCGTGCCTTCCCCTCCAGGATGAATGTGGGAGTAAAAACTACCATCCAGGGACACCGATCCAAGGGCCATCTTAAAAATATTTCAACAAGGAAGACCTTGGGGTTGCTCCTTTAAGTTTGGGGGAAACTTCAGCTAGAAGTTGGCAGTTTGAATCAAGGGAAGGGAATTCCCAAAGCACTAAGGAAGCCACCATGGTTCTGAGTACCCATCTAGTTCATGGAAGGCAGCTGCCTCAGCCCTCAGTCCCTAGGTACTCTTTGTCCCGGCACTAAGCAGTGTTTGCGCAAAGGCCATAGGGCCAGGTGATATCCGCGGGGGCGGGGGTTAGGGGTGGGGGGGTGGTTTGGGGGCGCTGCAGAGGGATTGTGGGATGTGATTCCCCTTAGACTGAGACGTATTTTCCTCTCTGCTTCTTCAGCTATTTGTTCTCTGTCAGCAACTTCACAGGTGGCCTTGGCTCCTAAAAGCCAGGTCAGGGACAGATCAAGATCAAAGACAGCCCTCAGCAGAAGACTATGGACCACCTGCGTAGAGAATGCCCCGGGGCACCCTACGCCTTGCATTTCCGGGGCCCAGAGTTTCACAGGATTTTCTATTCTTGCTGCCACTCCAGGCATGGGCACTGTCTGCATTATTAGATTTAAGTATCCGTGTCAACGGCACACAGCACCAGCCCACCTCTCAGCTGGGGGAGGGGGCTGTAGTGGAGTCTTCTCTATACTTGATGTTTCTGTTTCAGCTCATGCCTTCCTCCTTCCAAAGGCAGGGCATTAAGGATCATTAGGGTAAGGCAGCTGAGCACATGAAGCAGGGGTTATCATGAAACCGAAGGCTAAATCGTCACACTCAGCAGCCTTGGCACGGACGTGTCTACCTCTGGGCTTCTGTGTGCCTGGGAAGGATGACTCGTGCTTTAAGACAGCCGTTCCCCTGTGGCAAGGGGTATGGGCTGTGAGGATCAGATGTGCCAGTGTGTTAATGCCTTGAATTTACAAGAGGCTGTTTGTGAAATGCCCTGCAGCTTTATTTCTCTCTCCTGGATGCCTGCAACCAGGAAGGTCCAAGGATGGGACTGGTATTAATAGAGAAAAACCTCCACTAATTGCAGAGCATGGGCTGCAATATCCTCTTTGATACCAGAAACCATGCCAGCCGAGGTAGAAGTAATAAAGGGACACATGGAGGCATTTAGGATGTCAGAAAGAGGGAGTTACAAAAATAAATTAGTTAAGCTAGCAACAAATGAGCTGGAAATGTAAAACATACATCTGAATCTCTGGGGCCAAAGGTAGGGCAGGGAAGGGAATTGTTCAAGTTGGGATGTAAAGAAAGTGAAAGGAAAAGGGTTGGAGGCTGGAGAGCAAAGGCTTGAAAAACAGAGGAAGAACGTGACAAGAGAGAGAAAGGTCAGAACCAGACGGTGCCAGGAGGCAGCCAATGGATATACAAAGGGACTTCAAAAAGTTCGTGGAAAATGGAATGCAAAGATTAGGTTGCTTTGGCATGCAAAACAAACTCATATCCACGCACACAGGAGGAGTCTTCCACAAGCTCATGGAAAATGCATGCATAAACCTATGCATAGGAAAATCTATGCATAAATTGATGCATGCATTTCTTGAACACCAAAACAAACGCATCTTTTAACTATAATTTTCCATGGATTTTTTGGAGGTATTCTTGTGTGTCAAAGCCTCCAGCACCTGGGAATGGGCTTCTAGCAGCCACAGCTGGGCCAAACACAGACCCACCTAAACTATGAGAGTGGGAAGAGCTGGGAGAATCCATTCTGAGCAGGTGCAAAGGACAGAACTAGCTTAACCTCCAGCACAGGCTCCCTGTTCTACTGTCACTCTTCGCATCTAAAACTCAGATGACTCAGACACATACACGTATGCATGTGTGCACACACACACACACACACACACACACACAACTAACCTCCCTCAGGGAGAAAAAAACTTGGAGGAAGGAAAACACAGCTTCCTGGGATGCACAGACCTTGTAGGTCTCAGGTCTTTGTTCAGGCATGGTTCTGAAGGCTTTTATTTTTATTCTCTTTCTTGAAAAACCAGGTGTGGGCCGGCGCCGCGGCTCACTAGGCTAATCCTCCGCCTAGCGGCGCCGGCACACCGGGTTCTAGTCCCGGTCGGGGCGCCGGATTCTGTCCCGGTTGCCCCTCTTCCAGGCCAGCCCTCTGCTGTGGCCAGGGAGTGCAGTGGAGGATGGCCCAGGTGCTTGGGCCCTGCACCCCATGGGAGACCAGGAAAAGCACCTGGCTCCTGGCTCCTGCCATCGGATCAGCGCGGTGCGCCGGCCGCAGCGCGCCGGCCGCGGCGGCCATTGGAGGGTGAACCAACGGCAAAAGGAAGACCTTTCTCTCTGTCTCTCTCTCTCACTGTCCACTCTGCCTGTCAAAAAAAAAAAAAAAAAAAAAAAAAAAAAAGAAAAACCAGGTGTGATTTTTTTAAATTGCAGAAACAAGTAGAATTGTGGTTATGGTTCACGCGTCCCCTAGCCGAGCTTCTTTACTTTTGAGAGCACGTCAGCACTAGAGGTGCCATTATTCTGAAATTCTCTGCTGCCTAGGAAATTTGGTGGGAAGACTCCGATCTAACCCCAAAGCTGCTGCTTCACCCTCCTGATTGCCGAGATCTGAGTTTACTTCCTCGAGCTTTTGTGCCCCAATTATAGAAGACGACTTGAAATGCACAGGCCTAGCAAAGTGACACATTGACTGAAAGTCATTTGCCCTGATGAGTCTCGCAGTCAGCAAGGTTAAGTGGCTGAGTAAAAACTCTTTTCAGCTGGGGAGGGGATGGTTGGCGCTTTCTGGGCTTAAAGTGAATTTCTGAAGCAGGGATGAGAGGTGACATCAAGTGAGAGAAAAAAAAAAGGCAAAACAAAACTGTGAAGGTGTATCTAAGGAACTAAGATTTTGTCATTTTTCCTCCTTGTCCAGGGAGCACAGAGGAACTGTGGCCAGTACTATTTAATTCAGGTACTCTACATTATTCATAAAGTTTGTGTTGAGTTTTCATTTGTTTGGTGTTCACTCGTTCGCCAGGTGCTTGTTGAATGTCTACACAGGAGCATGGTGACAAGGTGGGTCTTGTATTATGTACTTTTTGACAAATGAGTCGTCCCCTGCTCAGTGATTTTGTTGGCAAAAGCCATACTGTAATTGAAAGTAGATACCTGGATGAACA
Organism: Oryctolagus cuniculus; assembly: GCF_964237555.1. Classification (NCBI taxonomy): domain Eukaryota; kingdom Metazoa; phylum Chordata; class Mammalia; order Lagomorpha; family Leporidae; genus Oryctolagus; species Oryctolagus cuniculus. Next base: position 35,840,903 of record NC_091434.1, read on the forward strand.
AGGACAGAGGATAATTCTCCAGCACCGTGTACTTAGGGCTCTAGATTGATCAGATATCAAAAGTAATTTGTCCTGTGTTCCTGTATGATATGTGATCTCCCACTGGCACCCTACTAAATGTTCCCATATACTCGCCCCCTGAATACTTTCAGTGGCAACGAGCTGTCACTGAAGACCACCAGGCTCTTTTATGGTGACTCAGATTCTTGCTGAATTCTTTATTAAATTGAGCTAAAAGTTTGCCTCTCTATAATTCCTTTTTAATGTGTGTGCCCACCAGAGCTACTCAGAATGTCTCATTTCTCTTCCTACATGGCAGCTGGTGCCTTTCTGGAAGAAAATCTTTACGTATTTTCCACAATCAAGTATCTTCTCCAGACACAGCATGCCCCACTCATTCAAGCATTGCTCGTGTAGCGTGGTTTTCAATTCTCCTCGCCAACTTTGGGGGTCTAGGGTTTACCATTGTCCTCTGAAAGTGTGGCACAAAATATTTCAAGTTTGGGTTCTGACTTAGACTATAACGGCGCTACAAATCCTCGTGTTTTGCCTATTCTTTTATTAGTTCAGGCTAAGTGGGTAATCTCTTTCTTGGATGCCTCCTGACACGGTTGGCTCATACCAAGCTTACACAGAACCTGGGTTCCAAGGTTAGCCACCTCCACAGGTTTGTCCTTCCACTGCATCTCTGCCATCTGTACACACTTGCTTATGTACTTAATATAATCAAGTCTTCTCCAGAAGTTCAGGTTTAGCTCTTTTTCACTGTTGAATTTCATCCTGTTACAACAAACACGTTTTAGTTGGTTGAGACTGAGAACCTTTTTTTTTTGGTCACTGGGCACAGTAAATATCTAAATAAAGCCAAAGCATTACTCAAAGGAACAAACCGGTCATCTTCCAGACTGGTTCCACATGGAGCTTATGCATCAGCATTGAGTTGATGACAAAGTCAGCTAATGACTAAGAACAGGTGCAACTATTTTATTTTGGCAAGCCAGTTGGTAGTAAATTGTACTTTAAGCTAATCATTATATAGCCTTTATCAAAAGAAAGTTTTGAGGTATTAGGGCTATTTGAAAAATGTTGGTGACTTTCCCCAAGGTTTCCAATTACATGGTGGATTCCAGTGACTCCAAAGTGATATCCAGTATAACCTCTTCCAAGCTTTAGCCTCACATTTGTAACTGATTATGAATGTGATAGAATTTTCTATGTTGCATTATATTTATTAATCTAATACCTTATTTATAACAGTCGAAGTGTAAGCTCCTTGAAGACAGGCACCATATTGTGAGTCATCTTTGCATTGAGTGTAGAATCTAATGTAGCACTTGAAGAAGCAGATGCTCTCTAACTGTTGTTCAAGGATTGAGTCACTGAGCTCACGTAGATGAAGAGAATAATATGGCTTTCAAAGCAAGATTTTAGCACTGTATTGTGCGAACATCATGAAAATACATTTCTTCTTCCAGATTTAAAGCAATCATATGTCCCTCAGCTCCCTGATCTCTAAATAAGAAAAACTCACCCTTAAAACAGCCTGGGGCTTCTCATTCAATACGGCAAACATATTTCTTAGAATATTCTCCCCCGAATCAGTCCGCTTTCCATCTCACCTGCCAGAGATTGTCAGCATCTCCCAGTCTGCAGTAATTATCTTGACAAGGTCAATTAGTATTTTTAAAAATGATACAGTCACTTGGCTGCTGGATTTTTACTCGTTTCTCAGCAGAGTGCTCCTGGCATCAACCGCCATGGAAGCTGCCCTGCACCCAAGGAGAAGACTGTGTGTGCAGATGCCAAAGGGAGGAGTCGTTTAGGCAGAGACGGAGAGCGAGCAGTTTATAGGCGCCCGGGGAGCCCAGTAGCTCTAGGCAGATCGCTCTGTGACTACATAATGTTCTGAGCTGCTTGAGACTCTCCTTTTGCAGCTTAAATGCCTGAGGACGTTGTTCAGGTGCCAAGCTGGAAGTTTAGAGTCCAGAGAAATCCGTGCAAATTGGAAAAAAAAATCCCCTGAGTGGAAGACTTTTAGAAAGTCACCCCCCAAAAATAGCTCTCCTGCTGACCAGTGTAAAGGATGGAAATTAGATCAAGCTCCAGTCAAACACTAAATCCTTGTCTACTTTGTTTTTGTTTTCCCCATACCACAGAATTCCTGAGGGTTTGCTAAGCCTGTCTACAAAATACGCTGTCTCCTGTTGCATTTTATTGGGGGGGGGGTGATATTTAGACATTTTTAAATGAATATTTTAACTTTCAGGTTTTTTTTTTTAAATAGATTTGAGTTTCTGCAATGGTTTGTGGCACATTTTTGTTTTAATAGGATGTTTAAAGTCGCCCTTCACATCTACATTTAAGGATATGAATCAAAGATAAGAAGGATTCTCAGGGCTATAAAATTGCCCTGCAAGATGGTGATGGGAGTTCATAGGAAAGAATTAAAGAGATTGCAAGTAAAAGCTAACTGAAATAACACTCTCCTCTCTCATGAGCCCTGCTCTTGTGTGCAGTATGTTCTCAGTGTGTGGATCTTCTCCCCTTTAAACCCCGGAAAGGCAGAACATGTCCGGAGTGGAGACCACGGAAAAGAGTGAGGAGAGTCCAGTCTCTGACACGAGGTCCGCCTCGGGTGACATAAACCAGCTCTACTCTGAGTGTGGCAAAGTAGATGCCTTTTTCTTGAGTAGGAAGATAGAGATGGCCAACGGGCAGTGCATAGGAACAGTCAATATCACTGGTCTCTGGTGTGGGCCTCGGGCTAAAGCAGCAATGGGTGACTACGAAATGCGGAGGAATTCACCTGGAGTGGCCAGTGGTCATTCATCCCATAGACTCAGCTCTGGTTGGAGAGGCCACACAAAGCAGCTTTCACAAGATCTGGGCCTGGCACGCCAGCCACAAAACATTATGTCACTGACCTGTCAGGAAACAGCCTGAATTCCCTTCAACTCTGGGAAGCAGTGTAAGGGGAGAAAGCAGGTCCTCAAAGTAATTTCAATATTGATCAAAAAGCTGACCCGAGGAGGAACGGCCTAAAATCTTGTTTGCTGTTGCTTCTCTCCAGGGTCCTGGGATAATTTTTAATTCAAACTTGGAAAGGATCCTAAGCGAGTTCCTTCAGATTTATTCTTTCCACATGTGAAACGAAATAATTAAAACACCTCGTCTGCTTTTAGTGCCTGAGTTTAAAAAAAAAAGGCAAGAAATTGCTGATTGAATCCATATTCCTCCTAATCTTCCGCCAATTTAATTTAATGTCAAAAAATTATTTCCTACGATGAACAATGATTTTGCATACAAATTGATTTTTGAAAGTGGATTTTTAAAAGCTATATTTGTGAGTAAATCATAAAGAATCTATCATCCTCGTCCTTATTACGATGAGATCCACAAACTTGAGGGTAAAAGGCCTAATGCAGGACCAGCACTGTGGCGCAGCAGGTTAATGCCCTGGCCTGAAGTGCCGGCATCCCATATGGGCGCCAGTTCCAGTCCTGGCTACTCCTCTTCTGATCCAGCTCTCTGCTATGGCCTGGGAAAGCAGAAGAAGATGGCCCAAGTCCTTGGGGCCCCTGCACCCTCGTGGGAGACCTGGAAGAAGCTCCTGGGTCCTAATTGGCGAAGCTGCGGCTATTGAGGCCATCTGGGGAGTGAACCAGCGGATGGAAGATCTCTCTCTCTCTCTCTCTACCTCTGTAACTCTGTATTTCAAATAAATAAAATAATTTTTTTTTTAAATAAAAAGACCTCATGCACATTTTAGTTCATTTGAGGGATGATACTTCTGTTGGGCCATAGGGTGCTAGAAGAGTCAATATAGCACCCATGTGCTCTCAGGTGAACACTTGTCATGGTCAGTAAGCTGAATTAACAAAGGCCTTACAATTATGGCTGTTTGGGACAATTCCAGACAACTCAAGTTCCTTATATTATGTGTTACACCCACCCAAGTAAAATACTCTGAATTTAAGAAATTTCACACTTTCAGAAGGACAAAAGGATCTCACTTATGTGTGGGGTGTAAAAATGTTGAACTCACAGCAGTAGAAACTATAACAGTGGTTTCCAGGGGCTGGTGGTGGGCAGGGACAGAGAGTGGGGAGCTGTTGACGAAAGGATTCAATTCCATTTAGACCGGAGGAAGCGGTTCACCACATCGACTGTACAACATGGTGACTGTCATTAATAACAATGAGCTCTACTCTTGAAAATCGCTAAGTAGCTTTTAAGTGTTCTCACCACAGAAAATGATAGTTATTGAGGAAATAGTTGTTAATTAGCTCAACTTAGTCATTCTACAATGTATACACATTTCTAAACAAAACAATATACAGGATAAATATATACTATTGTTATTTGCCAATTTTTAAATTAATTAATAAGAAAAGAAAGCTGTTCTAGGATGCGTCTCATAGTCCCTTCAACCAAGAATCCTGTCTTTGATATTGGCCATAAGAAATATCTTCTGGAGACCACAACAGCAATTACAAAAAGTGTTTTCTGGGGCTGGTTTTGGTGTAGCAGTTAGGATACTACTTGGGATGTCTGCATCCTATCTCAGAGTACGTGGATTTGAGTCCCTGTTCCACATCTGGCTCCTGCTGCCTGCTAGTGTGCACCCCAGCAGGCAGCAGATGATGGCTCAGGTATACAGATCCCTGCCACCCACAAGACAGATGCTAACTGAGTTCTGGGCTCCTGGCTTTGGCCTGGCCTAACCCTGGCTGTTGTAGGCATTTGCAGTGAATCAATAGATGAGAATTCACTCTGTCTCTCTGTTTATGCCTCTCTGTATCTGACTTTCAAATAAATAAATACTTTGAGTGTCCCAGATGTTTGTAACTTCCCTTTAACAATGCAAGAGTATCCCCACATTATACTTAAACAAATCCATCTGGAATCTACACATACTTTCAACCTACTTCACTTCTTCCTAAGATGTGCTTACTTGAAAGATAGAGTGACAGAGAAAGATCTTTTATTTTTGGTGTACTTCCCAAATGGCCCCAACAGCCAGGGCTGACCAAGCTGCAGCCAGGAACCAGGAACTCCATTCTGGTCTTTTATATGGGTGGCAGGGGCCCGAGTACCTGGGCCATCATCCACTGCTTTCCCGGGCACATTAATAAGAAGCTGGCCGACACTGTGGCATAGCAGGTAAGGCCACCGCCTGCAGTGCCGGTATCCCATATGGGTTCTGGTTCGAGTCCTGACTGCTCCACTTCTGATCCAGCTCTCTGCTATGGCCTGGGAAAGCAGTGGAGGATGGCCCAAGTCCTTGGGCCCCTGCACCGTGTGGAAGACCTGGAAGAAGCTCCCAGCTTCGTGTCAGCCCAGCTCTGACCATTGCGGCCATTTAGGGAGGGAACCAGCAGATGGAAGCCCCCCTCCCTGCCTCTGCCTCTCTAACTCTGTCTTTCAAATAAATAAATAAATCTTAAAAAAGAAGAAGAAGAAGCTAATCCAGAAGCAGAACACCCAGGACCTGAACTACAGTGGTGGTTAACCTGCCATGCCAACCCCTACCCCTACCCCCCACTGCTGCTCCACTTCTTTAAGTTAGTCCTTCAAAGATGTCTTTGGAAAATCCAACATCTATGACCCCAACCTCTAGACAGTGATGGAGAACCGAGTCTGTCTTACTTACGTTTGCTTCTCCCAGTGCCTCACTCGATGTCGGCATTGTTCATTTAGGAGATTGCAGTTGTTGGCCAGTAGCTCTAAGAAAACTAACCAACCCGAATGCTGCCTTATTCTATCTTCTCGAACACAAATCCACGGGGAGGACTGCTGGAACCTGCTCATTCGCCTCCCTCTCTCTCCAGACCTAATCACTATGGAGCTTTTCTTTCCTGTAATCTGTGCCAACACACAACTAGCCTCTGTTTGAAACCGGTGATGGCTACTCCTTCCCTACAAGATAAACACTTCCTGCCTGACCCCTCCCTGACCTTTACTCCCCCACCTGCCAAATTTACCTGCTCAGCCTCATCAACCATTGAGCTCTGACCCGCTCAGTACTGCAGTCCCTCCACCAAATCAGCTTCGCAGGTGGGGGTTCTTTGCTAATGCTCATCCATTTTCCTTCCATGCTCATGTTCAGCTCTGCCTGCCCTTGAATGCCTGGCCTGCTTCCATCAGTTCTTCCAAATCTGGTCCAGATATTGCTCCTCTGAATCTTTCCAGACAGAATCCCCTACATAGCTTATATATTCTTCAATTGCATGGCTGTGAATCCTAGCTGCATTTGAGAATCGTTTGGAAACTTGTGGAACTGGGCCCCACCCGAGGCCAATTCAATCAAAATCTCAGAAGGTGGGATGCATCACAGTGTTTGATGAAGCTCTCATGGACAACAGAGCCCCCGTTTTGTGGCAATCTTTGTATTTCTTTGTGTGACCTCTTCTCGCTCCTCACAGTCAGGTTTATCCCAGCAACTTTTGGTTTATCCCAGCAACTGGTGCAGCTCCTGACATGCAGTAGGTGTTGGAGTGCTCCTTGTAAATGCAAAATGAAATGCTCATGAAGGCAAGCTACCTTGATAGAGTACAGACAGTCCACAAATCCAAACCTTCGTGGATCCTAGAAGTGAAAGTTCTTGTTGGCATATTCTTCGAAGTTCCAACCCAGAAATGCTTGATTTTTATTTTGAGTCTGAGTCATAATTAAAAATGAAAGTTGAAGTATGGTGGTGAGGAGAGTAATAATTTTCGAGCATACTCTCTGAGGATGGTTGTCATTTTTGACAAGCCAGTGTGATATAGCAGTTGTGAGACTATGATTCATAAAAACGCGAGGAAAATCAGTGAAAAGGAACATCCAAAGACATGTAAAGAAGGAATCTGAGGGTGGAGCCTTAGGAAAAAAAAAACCTACGTTTTGATTTATTTATTTAAAAAGCAGAGAAAGAGAGTGAGGTCCCTTCCTCTGGTTCGGGCTGGGCCATGGCTGGAGCTGGGTCTCCCTCATGGGGAGCAGGAACCACATAACTTAAGAAATGATCTCAGGGGACCTATGGTGTGGCATAGCAGGTTAAGCCTCTGCCTACGACACAGGCATCACATATGGAAGACCTGGCTGCTCCACTTCCAAGCCAGCTCACTGCTAACGTGTCTGGGAAGGCAGCAGAAGATGGCCCATGTGCTTGGGCTCTACACCCATGTGGGAGTCCCGGAAGAAGCTCCAGGCGCCTAGCTTCATCTGGGCCCAGCTATGGCCATGGCAACCATTTGGTGAGTAAACTAGCAGATGGAAGATCTCCCTCTGCCTCTCCTCCTCTCTCCATAACTCTGCCTTTGAAATATTTTTTTTAAATCTTTAAGAAAAAAAGGAAGAAAGAAATCACCTCTGACTCTCAGGGTCTACACTAGCAGGAAGCTACAGCCAAGAGCCAGAGCCAGGTATGGAATCCAGGTGCTCCAGTTTGAAACACTTGTGTTCAAATGTTAACTGCTAAGCCAAATGCCCACCCCAGGTTAAAACTGTTTTAAACGTGGCTCCTCTCCACCCAAGAAGCAGTGTAAGCCCCAGCCCAACCCCGTGTTACTGCTCCTGATGATAGGATCCAGCTGATACTCTGTCCACCCTCTTTATTTGAACCTTGCTGCAGGTTACTGATGGAACGAAGCTACGCAGTGTGCAACTGAGTCACTGCCTCCTGTAACATCCACCCAATATGTGACCTCACTAACTCAGCCTGCTCCTCTGTTTAGTATCAACAGCTTCTTGGGTGGATTGTTAAAATGATTAAATTGGTTTAATCATGCAAGTATTTATCCGGTGCCTGAAATGGCATAAATAATCAATAGTAACTACTGTTACTGTTCAGTTGTTCCAACCAGACACTCCTTCAGCACCTAGCAAAACAAGCCAGTGCTGCAAAGCAAAGCAGAAAGAAACTGCTGGCATGCTTTTTGACAAGAGAAAACATTTCCTTATATAAAAACATAACTTTGTTTAAGTCCAGACATTATGACCTTTGGAAATGCATTATTGACAATCTACTTAACACACAAATTTAATTTCTGATCTCCAGACATGATAGAAAGGAAGGCATGCTCATTTCAATTGTAAAGATTTTAGGCTTAGTATTCAAATAATTGAATCAGTTAGAAAAATAGAAATGCTTCCTGAAAAAAAAATCTTTTAAAAATTGTTTTTAAAGCAACAAATATTCTAATATATAAACAATATTTCCGTTTGTTAAATATCTGTCAAGACTTAACTAAGCAATGCTGGAGTTAATCATTCTGTTCTGAGGAAGAAGGGTTGCTTCACGTAGTCCCTTGCCTGCTTGTCTAACCATGTCTCCGTTCCCGCAAGAAGCTTGCTGGGCTTTTCTTACTGGTTCTGAAGCAGAGGTCGGTGGCTTCTGCGCCTTTCTGCTCAGTTAGGCAAAGACTCACTGAGAGATCGCACTGGAGTGTGAGGAAAGTCATTCAAGTGCCTCCTTTCTAGTTTGTGCGTATTCTAATCTCCTATCAACAGCCGTCTTGGGCTGGCTTTCATTTTGGCCACAGAGCAGAGAGGTGTCTTTCACCCCTTCCGTGGTTCATGGGTGAAGGGATGAAGTCTGCATAGATTGGTCTTGTGATTGGCCATGCTCATCAACTCTTGCCTGGGAACTCTGCCCCAAAGCCCACCTCCACACCCAACACCATCACTCACATTACGAGAGCCAACTCTGAGCGTCTGGAATGAGAACCAAGCCTACAATGACTGCTGCACAGCGGAGTTCTCTTAGGCTAGCAGCTCTGGCATAGATTTACATTTCCAGTAACTCTGAATTAATTTCCTTGGTTTTGTTATCACTTGTCCATTTGACAGCTTCTTTGGCTTTCAAATCAATGCACCATGGATACACCAATTCTGCTTCTAGAGATTTTTCCTAGGAAAAAAAAACAAGGATCAATTCTGCATCTAGAGATTTGTCCTAGAAAAACAAATCAAGCATGCGGTCCAAGATTTCATGTGGATAGAAGTTAAAGACAATCATGAAGAGTTTGATAACAGCATTTGAAATAAAACGTTGTCTTTTAAATTAAACTATGTTAAATTAACATAATTAGTATTTAATTTCACATAATAACAGAATTAAGTCAGATTATGGTCCAAACAAATAATAAATACAATTTGTGTCTTATTGTAGAATTAAATTTTATGGAATAAACAATGTTTGTTAAGTTAAAAAGTAACCTACAAAGAAGTATGAATGTAAAAAGCAAGTGAGAGAAGATACACACACACACACACACACACAGAATAAGCACAAAATTCAAAATAGCAGTTCCTACCTCTGGGAGAAAGGCTGGGATTGGGATAACGGTGACCATAGATGTACATACAATGGTATTGGCAGTATTTCTGATTTCTGATACCTCCATTTTTTCAAAAGAGATTTACTTATTTATTTGAAAGTCAAAGTGACAGAGAGAGAGAGAGAGGGAGAGAGAGAGAGAGAGAGAGACCGTCTACCTTCTGATTTACTCTCTAAAAACCCACAACATCCAGGGTGGTACCAGAGAGGATCCAGGAGCCAGGAACTCCATCTGAGTCTCTCACATGGGTGACAGGAACCCAAGTATTTGAGCCGTCATCTCCTGCCTCCTGTGTGCATTAGCAGGAAGTGGGATCAGAAGTGGAGGTGGGAGTTGATTGCAGGGGCTTCAACGTGGAATTCAGGCATCCTTAGCACGGACTTAACCTATGCATGACAACACCCACCTCCTGATACACCAATGTTTTAAAAATTGTGTCCAATAATTTAAATTAATGTTACATGCATTGCTTTGCATGTATCAAATATTGTATAATAGAGCACTAAAAGTGCAGAGGGAATATATCCTAAGTTTAGGGCCATCAAATGCAATTATACCAGTTGTACTTTAACAAGGACATAAAGGACATAAAATAGGATAACCTAGAAAGAGAGTACTTCTAAGAGGAAAAGAGGACCCTGTTTTCTAATCTGCACAAAAGTATTCTCTGCTTGCCAGAACATGCAGCTACAGAGGCTGCTTCTGCCCAGAGGGATCATCTTTTCCTAACTTGATCCCCCAAGGGAGATACTGTTTCTGTTTTGCACACAGGTGCTGCATGATCCAGACATGAGCGTGTGTGTGTGTGTGTGTGTGTATGAGAGAGAGTGAGAGGGAGAGAGGGAGAGAGAGAGAGGGGGGGGGGGGAGAGGGAGAAAGAGAGAGACAAAGAGAGGAGAGAAAGAAAAAGCAGGAGAGTGAGTCTGTGCATGTACAGAATTGTGTGTGTAATCTATAATTACCCCAGAGTGGTGAGATTCTAGTTTTTAACTTTTTTTTATTTTGAACATTTTACATGTATTTTCATCAACTACCAAATTACACGTCCAACATGAGAAAACTATTTTGTAAAAATGAATATTTTTAGGGCCGGCACCATCCCATAGTGGGTAAAGCCACCGCCTACAGTGCCGGCATCCCATATGGGCGCTGGTTCGAGTCCCAGCTGCTCCACTTCTGATCCATCTCCCTGCTGTAGAAGCAGTAGAAGATGGCCCAAGTCTTTGGATCCCTGCACCCATGTGGGAAATCTGGAAGAAGCTCCTGGCTCCTGGCTTTGGATCAGCGCAGCTCCAGTGGTTACTGCCAACTGGGGAGTGAACCAGCATGTGGAAGACCTTTCCCTCTCTGCCTATCCTTCTCTTGCTCTTTCAAATAAATAAATAAATAAATCTTTAAAAATGAGTGTTTTCAGCTCTGGCATTGTGACACAGTGGGTTAAGCAGCTGCTTCAGACATCCTGTATCAGAGAGTCTGGGATTGAGTCCTGCTTCCACTCTCAATCCAGCTTCCTGCTAATATGCACCCTGGGAGGTAGCAGATAACAGCTCAAGTATTTTGGTCCCTGCTAAGCACATGTAGACCTGGGCGGAGCTCTTGGCTCCTGGCTTCAGCCTGGACCTACCCTGGCTGTTGCAGGTATCTGGGGAGTGAACCAGCAGATGGAAGAGCTGTATGTGTGTGTGTGTGTGTGTGTGCATGTTTGCGTCTGCCTTTGAAATAAATAAATAAATAAATAAATAAATAAATAAATAAATAGACAAACTTTTTTTTAAAAAGCTTTGTTCATTTGTAGAGCAGCCGGGACTCGAATCAGCACCCATATGGGATGCCAGTGTCACAGGCGGTGGCTTTACCTGCTGCACCAAAATGCTCACCCCAATAAATACATTTTTAAAAATACATAGATTTAAGTAAGGTCTATCCTTCTTTCAAGGGCTGCTAACCCTAAAAGTATGCATTCAAATACAAGTATGACACAAATCCACCAGATAATTCCCTATCTGATCTAACCTCTTGCTTTGCCATCCCCTAGCCTCGCTCCCCAGAATCCTACTTCTGACAGAACTCCTTCACCATGTTTGCACCCTGTCAGCCTCAGAGACAGCAAAGCTTCCCACAGTGGGAGCCGGCTTTGGAAGCGAATCGTGCTTCACCCTTGGCACTGCTTGCCTTTAAGAAACACTGTTACTCTTAAAAGTTTGTCAGCATATTCTGGCTTTGGTGCAGAAAAATGTCAGTGAAGCTAAGACAAATTAAACATGTGAAAATGTGAATGAGACACAAAGAAAAAGGAGCCCTCAAGACTGAGGCCACCACCTGTAGTGCCGGCATCCCATATGGGCGCCGGTTTGAGACCCAGCTGCTCCACTTCCAATCCAGCTCTCTGCTATGGCCTGGGAAAGCAATGGAAGATGGTGCAAGTCCTTGGGCCCCTGCACCCATGTGGGAGACCCAGAAGAAGCCCCTGGCTCCTGGCTTCGGATTGGCGCAGCTCTGGCTGTGGAGTGAACCATTGGATGGAAGACCTCTCTCTCTCTCTCTCTCTCTCTGTTTCTCTCTCTGTAACTCTGACTTTCAAATAAATGAATGAATCTTTAAAAAACAAAGTAGTTGCATGGTTAATTTAATCTATAATGTCTGGGTTATCCAATGGATGTGTAAGCACCAAGGAATTGCAGAATCTAATAATTCTTGTTCTTTCCCCACACAGAAATGACTTTATTGTTTCTTTACCTGATTTCAAAAAGTAATAAATGTGTGGTTAAACATTTTACAAAAGATAGAAATAAATGAGAGGAAAAGTCAAGTCACCTATAGTATTTAATTCCCATAGTAAATGACTACTGTTAATATTTGGGGGTTCATCTTTCCAGAACTCTCTTGTAAATTTATCATAACTACTAGCTACTGAGAACTCAGTCAGTCAAGCACTATACTAAGTATCTTATACATGTTATCTCTTAAAATCCTGCAAAGTATTTTCACTCAGGTAAGCAGTTCATAGGACTTATCCCCCATAAGAAAACAGAGGCTCCAAGAGTTCAGGTAATTTGTCACACAGTCAGTCAGTGAGGATCAAAAGCCAAAATGTCTGTCTCCGAAGTCCAAAATAAGTATGATAAATTTCTAAATTATTTTAATAAACCAAAAGTGGAGCCACATGTAATGGGTTGAATTGAGGCCCCCAAGTTACGTTACCTTGAAGATGAGAATGTGACCTTATTTGGAGTGAGTGTTTGCAGGTGTAATTAAAGTAACAACCATTGAAATGCAATCATCCCGATTGGGGTAGCCCTCAATCCAATGATGAGACCTTTCTTCATAAGAGAGGAGGAAAAGACTCAGGGGAAAAGGCCACGGAGAGAAGGAGGTACATATTGGAGTGGTCCATCTGGAAATCAAGGATACTGGAGATTCCCAACAACCAACACAAACTAGGACAGCTTCTTCCCCAGACTCCTGCTGACACCTGGATTTTACACTTCCGGGACTATGAGAGAATAATGTTGTTTTCAGTTCCTCAGTGTGTGGAAATCTGTTACAGTAGTCCTGGGAAACTAACACATCATGAGATCCAGATAATTTGATGATGGCTTCATTCACTTCTCAACGTCTTAGAAGCATCTTGAATTTGTGAGTTGATCACAAACACAATGTAGATTGACAGGGCAAATGTCTTGATAGAATTTTATGGTAAAGATTTAACAGAATGTATTAAATCAAACAATTGATATACTGATATTGTATTTGCAAGGTTTTATTTATTTTTACAAACAATTGTATGGTTAAAGTAATTGGTTGATTCCATTACTTAATAGTTTTAAAGTTTATTTGAGAGACAGAGATAGAGCAAAAGACAAGGATCTCTATTTGCTAGCTCATTCCCCCAAATTCCTGCTATGACTGGGATTGGGTCAGCCCAAATCCAGGAGATAGGAATGCAGTCCAGGTCTCCCACACAAGTAGCAGAAGGCCAGCCACTTGATCCATCACCAGTGTTTCCCAGGGTCAGCATTAATAGGAAACTGAAATCAGAAGTTGGAGCTCTGAATTAAACTCAGGTACTTTGCTAAGGGAAACCAGCATCTAACTGGTATCTTAACTGCTAGACCAAATGCCTGCCTCCATTATTATATATTGCCCCCCGCCCCAAATTATTTACTTAGGATAAATTTACCAAATTGAATACTTGGGCCAAATATGTAGCCTCAATAAAGGCTTTTGATATATCACTACCAAATCACCTTTTTAAAAAGTTATATAATTTATAATTTTACTAACAGTATATAAGTAATGTGGTGATGATTAGATATTTGTTCTTTGGAAAAACATGTTTTCTCAAAATATTTCTTGAGAATATGCTGGTTGGACATGTTTAATGTCAGCCTCTCCCTCTTGGGCTTGTTATTACCTAGCATCAAAGATGGAGTTCTAAGACCTTAGAAACAATGGTGTTATAACTAACAACTCCAAAAACTCTATGTCTAATAAGTAGAGTCTTAAGTTGAAGCTCTAGAGGCTCATGCTAGCTAGCTAGTTTACTTATGTGACACAACTTCTCCGTGTTTGTTACCCGGTCTACAATATGGCTAACTCTCACAGGACTCATATAAGGTGGCAGTTATAGAGATGAGCTCTGGAATTGGATTGGCTTTTTTGAATCTTGTATTCTCTACTTATTAGCTATGTGCTCCCGGGAAAGTTACTTAAACTGTCTAAGCTCTTATTTCCTTGAATGTAGAACAGAAATGATGATAGGCAGTGTTTATAGGGAGTGGAAGGACTCACAGGAAATAATCCCTAAAAATGCACACAACAAGAGTGTGACTCATAGTATGTGCTCTCCAAATGCAAGTCCTCACTGTTGTTAGACATGAAAGTCTCTCCATAAATGTAGCCAGTTCTTGCAATTGATTAGAGCTCATGTTCAGGAGGTCATGGCCATGGGTTCATATGGGTTCATATCCCAGTTAACTTGGCTCTGTTCTATAGCCAGAGTGGGTCTTAGGCTTTGCCAGCTGTCTTGTAGGCAGCGTGGTGAATCCATGATTAAATCATCAAGCTCCATTTTTATTCTCTGTCATAACTGACAAGAGGAAGGCTTGGAAAACCTCCTCCCGCTACAGACATTGTCTGTGAAGAGGAACAGTGGGAGCAAAGGATGTATGGAAGGAAACCTAAGTCCTCTGAGCTGATCAAGCAGAGCTGAACGAATGGCCCCATGAAAATAAAGTAGAAGGTATCTCAGCTCTGAAGTTTGCAACACCAAATGCTGATCCTTTCTATCTGTCTTTCCTTCTAGCATCTCTGGTAGTAGCTCTTTGAATGAGCATGTGTACCAGTGATGTCTTTCTGGACAAGACAAGACACATTAAACCAACTTCTTCCAGATGAGAGTTAAGGAGCAAAATGCAATGTGTTAATGGCTGCAGTTGTAGGCAGTTGATAATTTTGCAGAGAACATTGCTCTGTACCCCTTTTGAGAGAATTTTCAGTGGAATATTATCTTAATAAAACATGCTATCAGACTCAGAATGGCAAATGCCCTAAACAGTACTCTGGCCTCAGAATCAGCCCTTAAGGCATTCGGATCTGGCTAAACAGCCCATGAGAGTTTCGCAGGCATGGTAAGCCAAGACACTCTGGCAAAAAAAAAAAAAAAAAAAAAAAACACACACCTAAATGAAAGATCTCTGTGAGTGAGATCCCAGGAGGAAGAACAGGCCATCAAAGAAGGAGGTACCTTTCTCTGAAGGGAGGAGAGAACTTCCACTTTGACTATGGCCATGTCTAAATAAGATCGGAGTTGGTTAACTCAAGAGGCTTCCATAGCCTTGGCAGCTCATGACAAGAGCCTCCGATGATTACTGACGTCATAAATAAGAGTGTCAATAGTTAAATCAACAATGGAAGTCACTGTACACCTGCTCCCCATATAGGACCTCTGTCCTTAATGTGTTATACTATGTGAATTAACGGTAAAACTACTACCCAAACAGTACTCTATACTTTGTGTGTCCTTGTGGGTGCAGTCTGTTGAAATCTTTACTTAGTATATACTAATTTGATCTTCTGTATATAAAGATAATTGGAAATGAATCTTGATGAAGAATGGGATAGGAGAGGGAGTGGGAAATGGGATGGTTGCGGGTGGGAGGGAGGTTATGGGGGGGGGGAAGCCACTATAATTCAAAAGTTCTACTTTGGAAATTTTTATTTATTAAATAAAAGTTAAAAAAATAAATAAAATGTGCTATCTTTATCCTCTGGGGCACAGTGGTTAATGGAATAGCATGGATTTCTTTGGTATTGAGTTTTGTGTTAGGCACACACTCCAGGAAGGGACCACTCAAGTCCAGCTTTGAAAAATTGGGGAAATTTGCATAGACTTTCCCAAGAGGAAAAACTTCAGTAACCTCCACATAAACCTACTTCTTTAGGCAGTAATTTCTCTTTTCTTTATTTTCTTACATATTCATCTTTGAAAACTAATACCAATATACTTATTGTGCCAAAAATGGCACAAATGATCAAGATTATAAAAAGCAGGGTTGGTTTTTATTCTTCATATTCCTTGGAAGCATCTAGAAGAAATTACCTTCATCCTCATTTCTGCCCTCTTGACAGGAATGTTTTTGAGGACTACATAAACCACATCACTCACTGCCCTCAACACAGATTATGTCTGAGTGAAGGAAAGATTTGCTTTCCTTGAAATAGCTCACGTCTTTTCCATATTCACAATACAAATCCTATTTTCCCTTTTATAGCTGCTTAGAACTCAATTTGTTGACTAAGTTTTGCTACTAAGTAGGAATCTATGACAGGCTAGTATTCTGTTTTTTGTTTTCTTTTTGTCTTTTTTTAATCTATGTGTTACTTTGCATTATTTTTATTTTTTTTATTTGAAAGGCATAGACAGACAGGCAGAGATCTTCTATCATTTGGTTCACTTCCCAAATGCCTTCAGCAGTGGGGACTGAGTCCTGTCAAAGCCAAGAACTTAATCCAGGCCTCCCACATGTGTATCAGGGATCCAAGTACTTGAACCATCATCTGCTGCCCCTCACAGTACACTGTAACAGGAAGCTGGAACAGGAGCAGAGCCAAGACTCAAACCCAGGCATTCCAGTATGGGATATGGGTGTCCCAAGCAGCATATTAACCACTAGCCCAAATGCCTATCCTTGTTGTTCCTGGTTGAAAATATTTCTGGGGCCTCACTGTGGTGTAGCAGGTAAAGCCACCACCTGTGATGCCAGCATCCCATATGGATACTGGTTCAAGATCTGGCTGTTCTACTTCCAATCTAGCTCTCTGCTATGGCATGAGAAAGCAGTAGAAGATGGCCCTAGTGCTTGGGCCCCTGTATTTGCGTGGGAGACCCAGTAGAAGCTCCTGGCTCCTGGCTACAGATCGGCCCAGCTCCAGCCATTGTGGCCATTTGGGGAGTGAACCAGCAGATGGAGGACTTCTCTCTCTCTGCCTCTGCCTCTCTATAACTCTGCCTTTCAAATAAATAAGTAAATCTTTAAAAAAATTATAAAGAAAGCTTCAAGTTTAAGGTGGAATAAATTAGGACATAAATAAATACTTTTGAGGTGACTTTCTACAGTGGCCAAAGCATTGGACTTGTAGTCAAAAGACCTATTTTTGACTTTCTGTTTGTCATTTTACTGGGTTGTAACCTTGGGCAAATCATGTAACCGTTTTTCTGTTTCTTTATGTGTCAAATAAGGGTAGATGATATTTGCTGATGATGACCTCACAACATTTCTGTAAGGATAATATGAGTTAATCTTTATTAAAGAATTTTGGAAACAATAAAAACCTATGCAAGTTAAAGTTTCCTTGGTCCAACAATATGTACTGCTGGGAAAGGCTCTTTTGAAATTGAGAAAACTGAACAAACTAATTTAAAACCCATGAGAGAAGAAGACGGTTTTTAGCAATGGATCCAGTGTTACTTAGGCTTAGACTAAATGGCCTAAAGAATCAGCTCATCAGAAGCCAATATATTCAGGGACAGGCAATCCTCCCTCAGGATCAAAATTGTCTCCTATTTCTGAGTCCCCTAATTCTCATTTCAGCTATTTTTATCTTCTCTCAAAATATGTTATGTGACACCAGATGGCCCAAGTAGTAAAGGATTCAGCCCAAACAGGCTGAAGCAGAAGTCTAAGACACAAATACACCATATCCTCTCCTACTGAAAGCTCTTCAATGGATACCCAGTACCTTTAGAACAAGATCCAAACTCCTTATCAAATCCCTTCATGACCTTGCTGCTTCCTCTCCAGCCTTCTCTCCCATCTTTGCTGTTGCACATAGCATGAACTTCAGTCATTCAAACTCTTTGAATACATATGGCTTTCCATGCCTCGGGCCTTTGCACATTTTTATCTCATTTCCAAACCTAGTTGGCACATATTTAACCTTCACTGGAACCAGCCATGACTCACTCAGCCATAATGACATGCTCTTTCTCTCTACTTTTTGGATAACTAAACTTCTGTTTTAGCAGATCCTTTGCTGGACTCAGGTCTTGAGAAGAGGACCTGAATTGTGTTTCCCTCCCATTCCCAAACCCTAGTTGTTGCTCAATTAAATACATTAAATAAAGATTGAAAACGTGTTTGAGGACCAGAAAGACAGGTCAGCCATTAGCCAACCAGGAAGTAGGGGCAGGAACGAAAACTGGGGTACATGAGGTAGACCCTAGAGATCCAGGAAGAAAAGGGCCAAACAGGGTACAGAATGGGAGGATCAGAGGGTCAGAGGGCAAGCTGTTCAGACACACTGGCCCTGAATGTTTCCATGATTTAAGCATTTCTTAGTTTCCATGTTAAAAGTCTAGGGGTTACGTTGACTTCTAAGCCTGATGGTCACAGGTCCCTGAGCAGGGCTAGTGTGTATGGTTGTTCCCTGCACAACTGAGTGAAAAGGATGAGTAGAAGTTGAAAGACAGTTTTCATTCTGTTCGCCAACCCTTGTACCCAGAGCTTCTGCTTCTGACCCAGGGGGGCACTTTTTCCAATGCACACAGAGGCATAGGTTGGGTTGTGCCTCACCTACTTCATGGAAATAAAATAATTCATCTTTAATTCTGACAGATATATTCACTGTCCAATATCTGAAGGAAACTCATTTTAATAAGTATTTGGGGTTCAAGGGAAGCCTATAAAGGAGAGACTACTGATCCAAGACTCAGAGCTTCAGAGCTTCACCTAGTGGCTTTGTCCCCCAAACCTGCTTTGGATAGGACCTATAGGGATCCTGGGAAAATGATTAGCTCACCCTCACTTTCAAGATCAGGGGCCCTGGTACTTGTTCTTGCCCCTGCAGGCAGCCTGAGGAAGAGATTTTTCTTACTTCTTAAATTGGAAACATCATATATGATTGTGTTTATCCAACCATCTTTATTTGACCTTTGAAAAAGATGCACTGTGTGTTACCAGTAAGCTTAGCAGGCACTGTGTATATTGATTTATTTAAGGATTGTGTACTCAATTCTATCTCTTCTATTTACCAACTACTAAATTTGAATATATCAGTGTATCTGAAAACCTTTTTTTTTTCCTTGAAAGAAAAGGGGAGAAATGGGGGCGGGGGGAGTGAGGAGAGGAAGGAAGAATGGCTCTCTTTGTGGCAGACATGAAAATGTAGCTCTCAGCTCTCCAAATGCAGAGAGTATGCTTGGCCTGTGGCTCCTGTTGACCTATGCTGTTCTCTGAAGTTGATCACCACCTTCACACTAAGGCCATATCCACACGGACTTCTCCCAGCTAATGACTGAGACTTACAAGATGTGGGCAATAAATTTTTAATGTAAGACATTAAAGATGTAGGTCTGCTTTGGTTGGCAAACTTTGCATGGGAACTAACTTTCTGACGATCCTTCAAAACGTTCCTTAGAACTTCACTGCAATCCAAAATGCTTAGAACCAACATCTTCTTCCTTCTCTCCTTCACTCAGTGTTAGATCTTCTCTCCCAGCCTCTCCTGACCCCTTGTCATTTTCTCTCATTGACATTTCCCCTAATACTTTCTTTCATGTTTAATACTGTCTCAGTATCTTCTTCATGGAGGAGATTTACTAATATGCTCTTTCCAGGACCCATGTACTTGGCATTGATAACCACCATCTTGTCTTATCTGAGGGCTTCCTCAGAGTGTCTAACTTCTTAGAATTGTAGTGGCCCAATTTATAACTGTGGCTTTTATACCTTCTGGCCCAAAACTATGCCAGGGACTACAGCTTCAGTATCCCTTCTCTCTTATTCCTTATAGAAATAGAACTCCTTACCCCACTGAATTTCAGAAGAATACACAGCCATCCAACTAGAGACTACATTTTCCAGCCTCCCCTATGATCACTGATGGTCAAACAACTGAGTTCTTGCCATTAGAATTGTAAAGCAAAGTGACAGAAGTGATGTGCGCCATTCTACTATTGATAAATACATTAGCTGGCTACTTTTTTCTTTCCCCTTGTAGCTAACTGGAATGTAGATGTGTTGGTAGGATAGCTTCAACTACAAGGCAGGGAAAGTACTTATAATTGATGGCAGAGCAGTGAGATAGAAGGGACATGGGTCTCTGTTTTATCTTCATGAGCAGAGTTGCCTATTGTGAGCCTCCCACTTACCTGTTTTTGGTCTGAAATGGAAATGACCTAATTTTTGAGTCACAATATTTTTGGTTCTCTTTTAACGGCATCTTACACAATCAGACATCTTTCTGATCTATTCTGATATTCCCTCTGCCTTGGTTGAACCAGGACTAGTTGACAGCATTGTCTCCTTAATCCATTAATGCCTACTCCTCAATATGGCATTTAATTATATTTGATGACTTTGAGGGAGAGCAAAACTAGTTCCCTTTGGGCACGGGATTATCTCAAGTCAGAGTTAATAGCCTTAATGGTTTAAAATGGCACTAAATGGTTCTGTACATTTGGGCAAGGCCATCTGGTCATTGGCAGATAAGCATAATAATAAGCACCCGGGCAGATTTCCACATATGGGCTGAAACACAGGCATGTTCCAAATTATATACACTATAAAATTTACTGTCCCGTACTAAAATCCCAAATCACAAACTCTCCCTTCCTTGAATTATAATGATGAGTTGTCCCTCAGAAAATATGACTGACATGAATCTGACTGCAGACAAAGCCCTAGTAAACCACAGTGTTCAGACTCTGGTTAAGGTCAAAATGCAATCGCAGTTCCAGAAAGAACTTCTGAGCACACATATCAATAACAGCCCTTCGCTCTGCCCTGCCCCAGCACCTCCGTGGCCAATGGGTTTGTTTAGAATTGAGCTGTGATAGCTGGGTGAAATCACGTGGTTTTGCTCTAGAAACATGTGCACCCTCTGAGTGTGATTGAGAAGTCATGAAAACAAATTGAGGAAATAATTCTCTTTGCAGTGGTAGTGTTTACTTCCACTTCCTGCCTTCATTTCCATCCAGGCTCCTAGGTGAATTGGATACAGACCTAAAGAGAGGAGTAGCATTGAAATTTTAATGATCATTTCCTGATCCATATTTTTTTGTAATTCAAAGTAGTACTAATAATAATGAAACTTAAACGGAGAGGATTCAACAAAGTTTCTATTTTTACCATGGAGATTATTTGATGATATTTATGTATCAATTAATTTTTAAACATTGATGCCTTGAGCTACATACTTCACCTGCCCATTGAGTCTCCTCCAGTAATACCCCTTAAACTCGTGGTTACATTCATGACAACTCTCCAATTCCCTTTAAAGCCTCTCAAAAGCCTAAATCATTTAGAAGGAAGATGACCTTGTAAAGAACAAAGCACCAGACAGAGAGACCAGTGACAGACATTCTTGAATGTCCTTGGTAACCATGTGCCAGCTGCTTAATATGTAAAACAGAAATAGACCATATGATTAGCTAGCCACTTACCTGGAAGACTGTTTTAATGAGACAATAATGGGAGAATAATGAAAGAATAGTAGCGACACATCTTAAGTCACTATGAATGAAGCTTCCATCAGCAAATCTCTGTGGCTTTAGCTAAAAAGCATTGGCCATGAACTTGAGATAATGGTGGGGGCCTCATTGTTCTAATAGATGATTTTTGTTTTATCTCAGTAACTAAAACCAAGGCAATGAATGGCTTGAATTCCCTTTGTGAATGGCCTGCAAACAGGGAAGGCTGAAACAGACCAGATCTTTTTCTTTTGTCGAATGAGATTTCTTTATCAGATGGAACAGGCCAGGACTGAAAGGGCTTTGGGCTGCCCTCGCATATTTTAAACACCCACCTAATTTGCCATCCGGTATTGCACCTGGGTCTCCTTTGGCACTGGTATGGTCCAGATTTCTCTGGCCCAATGAATATCTGCTTTTTGCATTATTTTCCCCAGATGTAGTTTCCATCTAGCCAAACTTAACCTTGTTTTATCATTTCCTGCCCCTGATTTCTAACCTCTTTGGGGACATTGTGGTCTGCGGGTGTTGACAATGCTGCCTTAGAAGCATCTGCAATTTGCATCAATAAGTGGGTCCCTCTTTTCAATTTATTAACAAAGACATTAAGAAATAATATTTCTATCAGAGACCATGCTCTGTATTTGGAAACACTGGCATTTCTCATGGACCATTTCATTTATTAATTCTCAGCCTATTTCCAAACTTCATTCTTCTCCAGTCCAATTTGATTTGGATTCCAAGTCAAATATTGAAACACTGGTTTGGTGGAAAATGGTTTGCTCATCTCCAAGCACACACAACTTGGCCTCCGTCAGCTGGTGGTTGGGAACACACCAGCACTATATTTGAGTTAGTCTGGCTTCACTGGTTTTTTGCATGTGCCTCAAATCTCCATTTTCCTCTTGTATTTTCCAGGTCTTTCCTTCTATATCTTGGAACTAGTGCCCAAGCAAGAACATGAAGTTGGCATGTTTGTTGTCCTCCTGTTTCTCAGAGTTTTAAACTCCCACAACCTACTGGAAAGAGCAGGTGCCCACTTAACACGTTTTGTTAGCAATGGAAAGGGTATCTGTGAAGTATTGGGTTCTTCCTGAAACCCATCCATAATAGGGTATATATTTTTTAAATAATTTCTCAGTGGGAATGGTCTCTCCCTGGGAATCACAATGGTTTCCTTTCTCTCTTTCACTCCATCCTCATTAGCACCAACTAAGAAGAGGCCACCTGAATTTGGGCAGGCCTCTCCTAATTGTCTCCCTGCTTCCAGTGTCACCCCTTTTCAATCCATTCTCCATACTCCCAACAGTGCTCCCATCACTACTCTATGTAAATACTTCTGTGGCTCTGCACTTACCCTCAGACACTCTAATATCACCAACGGGACCTTGATCTGATTCCCCAGCCTCATAGCTTGCCATGGCCTCCCCCACACTCTGAGCACCAGTCATGTATGCTAGTTCCCAGTTAGCCAAATATGCCCTGCACTCCCACTTCCAGGCCTCTGTGGTGATGGTTCTACATTCTCGAATTACCTGAGGTCTTCTTCACCAAACCTCTTACCTCTTGTCCATCTGCCTCCTTTGTACTATCCAACCTCTCTCCATCCTTTAAGTTGTATCCATCACTCATTCATCCAGGAACACAGAGAATGAGTGACCTGGTTTACCTCCTACCTCATCCTGAGCTGAAACCCTTACCATTCAATTTTGGTCCTGTTTCCTTGGAAGCTACAAATTCTGTCTACAGTTGCCCACAGATGCTCCTTTGGATTTGCGCACATCAGGAACAGACAGACAGGAAAACTGACCTGAGTCAGAGACATGAAAAAGTGGAGGGTTGGACTCTTAAAACCAACACCACCACCTTCCCTAGCATAAAACATTGCCAGGTTTGAGACCTCCAAAAGATTTCTAACTTGTTTGTGTGGGGAGCAACTCGGACTATACTGTTACTGGAATTAAGACTTATTCTATGCATCTGCTCTCCCACAATGTGGCGCTGGGAGAGGAGCGTACAGCTTCTACCCAGCTGCCTCTCACCAACTTGACAAGCTGCAAGAGCCGCTCCTGATTGGAGGAGAGCGGCGCGCTCGGCGTGTGGGTAGCAGAGCACGGATTGGTGGAGAGGACTATATAGGAGGAGAGAGACGGCATGGTGGTGTGGGTTGGTTGGAGAGTGCGTTGGAGAGTTCACGGGGGAAGTTCGTTACTTCGTTCTTTCTCATTTCTCTCTACTCATTCTTGCTTTGGGAGTTTGCTGTTTACTTATTCTTACTTTACTATAGAAAGGACTTGTAAAAAAGGGAACAACAAGCGTCCGGTCCGGTGCGGCTCCTCCGCGTGCGGAGGAGCGGCAGTTTGTTTTCTGGCTGGGTGAGTGCACTAAATATCCTTTCCACAAGAAATGGAAGGTGCTCCATAATCCCAGTGACTCCCTGCAGGTGACAGAAGTTTCTGGAAGGAAGAGCATGGCTTGACTACGTGGCCAAGGTCTTCTTCCCAACACACAGGGCAGAGCTAGGGAAAACGTGGCGTCTGCAGCCGAGGATAGCCATGCCTAACTTTCCCTTAGGCAGGAGAAGAGAAAGAGTAAAAAGTAACTAAAGCTTTACCAAGTTTTGGTTGGGGGAAATTTTCTGTTCTCAGTGTGCTGGTCAAAGGTAGCCTTGTAAATGACTTCAGCGCCAGAGTTTCTCACGTGGCATGCGTCCTGTTCATTTGCAGGTGGAAGGGTTTCTCTTTCGAATCTTTGCCTAACGGATCTGCACATCTTCACTTTACTTCTCTCCCCTCCCCCGCTACAGTGCCTCCGAATATTAGGCAAATGCCTTCTTATCTAATCCCTCTGCTGGCATGCATTTGGCCATCCATTTTACCTGCCTGGATCACTTTTGATCCAAGCAACACATTCTTGTGTGGCTCTTCTTCCAGGAGGTTTCTGTCTTGTTACTTTCTTTTTTCCATCTTTCCCTGTACCCATCAACCTGCACGAGACCTTTGTGGAGCCAATTGAGATAGCAGGGAACACACATGATAACGCATGTGAAAAGGAATCAGCTGCATTTTGATGAGAGGATGATTTCGCAAGGCGTGTGGGAAGCACGGCTATTGTTGCCACCTCTCTGTCTGCAGGGCTGGAACGCTCCGGCTAGCGCTTGTCTGTTCTCACCTCGGCTTAGCAGTCCAGTCACATCGGCGGCCTGGCACCGATTGCTAACCATATCTCACCCTCACTGTGGCAGGAGGCGATCAATAGATGGATTAATCACACTTTGGGGAGCTCACACCCCGGGAAGGGGAGAAAATGAGGATGGGAAGAGAAGGCTGTTGCCAACGTGCTGTGCCTGGAGTTTGCTGCCTGCTGCACACAGTGCAGGACCACAAAGAAATCCACGTCGAGAGAAGGGTGGCCAAGGCCAGCTGCGTAATGAGGGTTTCTAGAAATTTAACATCGCCTTGATTTCAGTGCATCGGCAATGTCTGGAAAAAACTATACACACCAAAGATGGGTCGGAGCCTTTTTTAAACAAGTGTAATGAGACTTAAGTGACCTAGTGAGTAAAAGTATGTTGTTTCCATGCCGCCCAGTCCCCAAATAAGCTTTTCATTTAGAAGGTAACGGTGTGTGCTGGGGGCAGGGCATGTGTTTTAAAAGTATATTTTAAATCTCTGAAAGAGGACAGGGGTTTTTACTGATTTATTTCATTTATTTGTAGCTGGGAAGTTTTCAGAGAAGAACCCTAGAGGTTAGCAATCAAGATGAGTCTGGGGCAAGCAGGGTGGCCAGCCCTGGTTTTTGACCGAGAGGCCCAGGCAGGCCAGGAACCAGAGGTCCATTCTAACAGAAGCTGTTGTGTGTGCAAACAGCACTGATTTTTGGATCAAAAGATTTCAGTTTGGGTCTTCCCTCTGATCAGCCGAAGGAAAGCAACCGAATGTCTGAGCCTCCGTTTGTTCATCTCAATAATGGGTTACACCTGTCGTGAGGTTCTTGCGTGGAGCAGAGAAATGACTGCAGAAGGAAGTGTTTTTAACCTGAATCAGGCTCTGCTGCAGGGAGCATTGTTATAAAGGCCTGTGCTTGGAGAGGGTAGAGGAGAGAGAAATATCTAGATGTTTGGACCATCTTCCCTTAACTGGATTTCGGATGTGGTTAGTCATAATAAAAGGACATTCATAGTCAATGATATTATTTTGTACTTAGAAGAGCAAATAACAACTCCTACTACTGATGTTCCTCTTCCTGAGTAAAGCCGTTTGCTTTTACCAACACTTCTCAAACCCAACTCCGACTTCAGAGGACTCGGGCCCGCTGCCCTTGGCCTCTGACTGTTCTGCCTCATTTACAAAATGCTTTGATTAATGTTTGATTAAGGAGTCCTGACCTTTGTGGAATGAGTCTCATAATTACAGGGCTGGGGATGATCCCTAGGCTCTCGGCAGCTCCCAGCATTGAGTGACAGACAGCGAGGAGCAAAGCCGGCTAATACCATAATCACCAGGTACCACTTAAGTGCGCCTTGCAGTTTTGCTCCAGAGTGAAGAGCCAACGGAGCCGCCGTGTGAGGCTCCGAGCCCCTTTTCCCCGTGTTGCATTTCTGCTTTTAGCAGCTTGGCTAATTCAATCACCACCTCCGTCCAAACCGTAGCCGACAAGGGCTGGGGGGAGGGGCGCGGAGAGTTTTGAGGCCCCCAGTGCGCCGGCAGGGAGGAGCAGCTGGGTCAGCTCGCAGGGCCGTCCGGCTGCCTGGCTGTGGACGGGGCAGCAGGTGCTCCGTGTAACGGACACGCTTGCACCAGGCATCCCATGAAATGTGGAGAAGGGGCCTCCCTCTGCTTTGTAAGCACGGCTCCCTTTGGCCTCCAGAGTTTTCCAAAGTGGAAGGGAAATGAGTCAGAATGTGAGAATTCGCCTGTTCGGTGGGGGAAATTGTCATGTTTCACGGCTCTGGTTTATCCCAGCGGTGAGACATGATGAAGGAGAAGTCACAGAAGCGCCGAGCCCAGCCGGCCTCCTCAGCCACTTACAGGCACCCTCCAACTAGGAGCTTGGCTTCTGCTCTCAGAAGCAGCCAGAGGAGAATTACTGTCCAATTAGCACAAGTGCAGCCCAAGTGCAGGGGTTGCCAACAGGCCTCACCTGCGAAAAGTGTTCTGGTAGACATGTGTTTGGAAAAGTCTGGATCAAATCAGTTAAACACATTACTTCACTGCAGAATTTTCCAGAGCCCTGAAAGGCTTAAACTGCCCAATGATTCTCTAAAAAGAAGATAAAAAGTACAACGCATCCTAAACTTGGCTGGCCCGCAAAACTCTTTTGCACACACACACAAAAAAGGTCCAATCTGAACTTTTCTTCTTAAAGCAGGTTTCTGTCAACTTCTTGTCCAGACTTTCCACTTTGCTGCTTTTCTGTGTGTGTTTTCTAAAAGCATAAGTACGTCTAAAAGCATTGCATGGAAATGTTCGCAGCAAAGTATTTCAGCGACCAGGACTTGTTTAATGGACTTCATGTAGAAGCCCCTGATGGAGTCAGCAGTCCCGACCTCCTTCACTGTTAAGTTTCAATTCCAGAACCATGAGTCCCTCTTACCCTGCAAAACTGCTCTTGGAACACAGAAGTCTGCCGGGAAGAGATCTCCATGCCTGGGACTACTGGATGCTAGGGGCTTCGTTTTCCTTGACCACAAGCTGTCTGGAGGGAACAAGAGCATATTGTGGCTGGCGCCGCGGCTCAATAGGTTAATCATCCGCCTTGCGGCGCCAGTACCCCGGGTTCTATTCCCGGTCGGGGTACCGGATTCTGTCCCAGTTGCTCCTTTTCCAGGCCAGCTCTCTGCTATGGCCCGGGAGTGCAGTGGAGGATGGCCCAAGTGCTTGGGCCCTGCACCCCATGGGAGACCAGGAGAAGCACCTGGCTCCTGCCTTTGGATCAGCGCAGTGCGCGAGCTGCAGTGCACTGGCTGCGGCGGCCATTGGAGGGTGAACCAAGGGCAAAAGAAGACCTTTCCCTCTCTGTCTCTCTCTCTCACTGTCCACTCAGCCTGTCAAAAAAAAAAAAAAAAAAAAAAAAAAAAGCATATTGTAGCCACACTGAGTTCAGACCCTGGCTCCGCCCCTAACAAGCTCTATGGCTTTGGATGAGTTGCTCCATCACGGTTGGCTCTGTTTTCCTCGTCCGTGAAGCAGAGCTCACGACATCCACGCATCCTAAGTTGGTACAGATTAAGTGAAATCATCCCGCCTCTCTGCGTCTCTGGGAGCACCTGCTGTTCATTAGCTACAGCTGCTATTTACAAACCACAAGATCCCAACACCAAGCATGGTGCTGGGTGGAACAGAAAGCCAGAATCTGCCTGACTGAATTGGAGACTCCAAATCTGAACCTCAAACGACATCCTTCTCTCTGTGCCGGGTGCAAGCAGCAGCAGCAGTTGGCAGGCATCCAAGGCTTGCTAGTTTGGGAGAAAAAAGAAAATTAAGTTTTTCTTAGGTTCATTCAAGATGTTACTCTTTATAATTTTATCTCCCTTTCCCAAAATGTCAACTGTGATTTTGTTAATTGAGAATGTAAAGAAAGAAAAAAAAATCAATTTTAGAAAGATTTTTATGAAAGGAGTTGTTCACCCACAGCATTCCTTATACTGGAGATAAAACAGAGACAAAATGGGTTTTCCATAATCAAGAAGAGACTAGGTCTCTTAGGTGATGGGATATCACGCAGCCATTAAAGTCGTTTATTTGAGGAGTTTTTATAAGGGAAAATAGTGATGACGGGTGATTAGTGAAAAGAGATACAAAATAATATAAAGATTGTGAACATAATTATGTAAAAATGAAGATAGAAAAGTTATATGGAAATAACTGTAATGCAAATAGTGATTTTATTTGGTAAAGGATTTTTTTAAACTCTAAATTTCCAAAGTTTCTGTAATAGTCATGAATTACTTGTCTATTTTTAAAAGATAGTTTCTGGGGCAGGCATTTGGCACAGCAGGTAAGACACTCACATCCCATATCAGAATGCCTGGCTTTGAGTCCCAGCTCCGCTTCCAGTTCCAGCTTCTTCCCAGTACGCAGGCTGGGAGGCAGCAGGTGATGACTGGAGTACTTGAGTCCCTGCTACCCACACGGGAGACTGAGTTCGGGGCTCCTGGCTTTGACCCAGCCTAGCCCTGGTTTTTGCAAGCATTTAGGAAGTAAACCAGCAAATGGAAGAATCTCTGTCTATCCCGGCCTCTCTCTCTCTCTTTGTATCTTTCAAATAAATAAATATTTTTTAAGTTGAAAGAGAATTTCATTAAACAAACAGATGTGCTTTGATTGTTTTAAACGTACTGATTTTTTTTATTCTTAGGCAAGGGACTTGGCCTTCATCAGTCAAAAAGCTTAGGTCCCAGTGTGTCACCTGTTGGTGGTGACAGCTGAGGAGGAGTAAGCTGTTGAAGCTCCTGAGTCAGTGACGACAGAGCCTGAGGAGGAATGTAGATGCGCCCAAGGCACACACAGGTCCCTTATCCCACCGGGTATTTCCTGTAAGGCCTTATACTCCCAAATTTCTGTCTTTAGAAGCCACCCAGTTTAAAGAGAGTAGAAAGTATTTATATTTTTTCCCAAGGATCTGTAATTCTAACCCATTGCTAGGAGGAAAAATTATTTCCTTAGTTGGGTTCTCAGAGCTCTCAAAAAAGCTGCCTCCCAGATTACCTGTGCAGAGTCATCTCCCAGTATTCCACTTCACAACGTGTCTGCAACAAGTAAACTGGTTTATTTACCAAACCCCCAAATTCTGCATATAAAATCCTTCTATGCACACAATAGCAATATAGCTGCAGCTTCTATTTCATGGCTGCTTAGTAGAAGGCTGGTGGGCACTTTTGGAAGAGAGGAATAAGATAGAAGTGATGATATTTCAGCTACAAAATATCCACAAAAGTGAACAAACGGGAGCAAAACATCACAGTAGCTGACTCAGACCATCTCTCTATCTGGAGTATTCCCCTTTGCATCTTCAAATATCTAAACCATCTTGTAAAGCTAAACTCCTAGGTATTTACCCAAAATAAATGAAAATTTGTATTCACACGACAATCTATATGTAAATGTTTATCCATAATTTCCCCCAAAATAGGAATAGCTGTAATATCCTCAATTGGGGATAGATGAACAAAACATACAATGAAATACTACTCAGCAGGAACAAAGAACAATCCACAAAAATGTCATTATTCCTTTTTCTTTTCTTTTCTAGAATATCATATGGATGAAATGAGATAGGATATTACCCTTTCAGGCTAGCTTTTTTCATTTAGCACAAGGCATTTGAGGTTGATCTACATTGCTACCAATTTTTGTGGATTATTCCAGGAGGCTGTGTGGGAGGGGCTGAGTATAAAGGGGCATGAGGGAACATTTTTGGATGATGGAGATTTTCTATAACTTTAATACAGGAGTGGATATGTGACTGTTGGTTGGAAGTATAATTAGTACAGTAACTATGGAAAACAATTAAGGAGATTGATTTAAAAGCTAGAAACAAAACCATCGTGTGATCCAGCAACCCTACTATGGGATATATATCCAAAATTAATAAAATCATTAAATTAAATAAATCATTAAAAGAGATATCTGCAATAACATATTTATTGCAGTACTGCACACAACAGCCACAATATGGAATCAACTAAGGAGCCCATCAACATATGAATGGATAAGAAAAATATGGTATATATGCACTATGGAATATTATTCATACATGGAAGAAATAAATACTGTCATTTGCAGCAAAATGGGTAGAACTCAAGGTCATTACATGAAACAAAATAAGCCAGACACAGAGAGACAAACACCACATGTTCGCTGCATGTGTAGAAGCTTTTAAAAAGCACATCTGAACATAGAGTAACAATTGCTAAAAGTGGGACAGTGGAGGCTGCGGAAGGTTAGATGGAGATTGGGTAGCAAGCACCAAATCACAGTTAGACTGAAGGAATAGGCTCCTGCTGTCACACAGCACAGTAAAATAATTATAGTTTACAGCTAGCTATTATATATTTTCTGAGAAAATAGAACACAGGAGGTCCAAGTCTCCAATCATAAAATAATGACAAAGAGAAATGTTAAATACCCTGATTTGATCTGTATATATTGTATACATTTATTGAAATGTCACAATGTGTGACATTTATCACAACATTTACAACTATTGCTATACAAAATGTTTTAAAATAAAGACAGAATGGTAAAGAGTATTTTGGTATTTTTTCAGATGATTACAGATATTTTTCTTGATATTACACCAATATTCTCCAACCAGTAGTTTCTTTTTTTTTAAACTTTTATTTAATGAATATAAATTTCCAAAGTACAGCCTATGGATTACAATGGCTTCCCCCCAATAACGTCCCTCCCACCCGCAACCCTCCCCTTTCCCACTCCCTCTCCCTTCCATTCACATGAGGATACATTTTCAATTCTCTTTATATACGGAAGATCAGTTTAGCATACATTAAGTAAAGATTTCAACAGTTTGCTCCCACACAGAAACATAAAGTGAAAAATAATAGATGATTTTTTAAATGATGATTAAATCAGATCAGACCTATTGTCATGTTTAATCCCAGTGAGAGTCAAGTTGGGAATTGATAATTTCGTCTTTCTTTCTTTTTTTTTTTTTTTTTTTTTACAGAAGATCAGTTTAGTATACATTAAGTAAAGATTTCAACTGTTTGCACCCCCACAGAAACACAAAGTGAAATATACTGTTTGACTACTCATTATAGCATTAAGTCTCAATGTACAGCACATTAAGGACAGAGATCCTACATGAGGAGTAAGTGGACAGTGACTCCTGTTGTTCACTTTACAAATTGACACTCCTGTTTATGGTATCAGTAATCTCCCTATGCACCAGTCATGAGTTTCCAAGGCTATGGAAGCCCTCTGAGTTCTCCGACTCTTATCTTGTTTAGACAAGGTCATAGTCAAAGTGGAGGTTCTCTCCTCCCTTCAGAGAAAGGTACCTCCTTCTTTGAAGACCTGTTCTTTCCACTGGGATCTCACTCACAGAGATCTTTCATTTAGGTTTTTTTTGTTTGTTTGTTTTTGTTTTTTTTTTGTTTTTTTTGTTTTTTTGCCAGAGTGTCTTGGCTTTCCATGCCTGAAATACTCTCATGGGCTTTTCAGCCAGATCGGAATGCCTTTAGGGCTGATTCTGAGGCCAGAGTGCTGTTTAGGACATCCACCATTCTATGAGTCTGCTGAGTATCTCGCTTCCCATGTTGGATCACTCTCCCCTTTATTTATTCTATCGGTTAGTATTAGCAGGTACTAGACTTGTTTATGTGATCCCTTTGACTCTTAGTCCTTTCATTATGATCAATTGTGAACTGAAATTGATCACTTGGACTAGTGAGATGGCATTGGTACATGCCACCTTGATGGGATTAAATTGGAGTCCCCTGGTGTGTTTCTAACTCTACCATTTGGGGCAAGTCAGCTTGAGCATGTCCCAAATTGTACATCTCTTCCCTCTCTTATTCCCACTCTTATGTTTAACAGGGATCACATTTCAGTTAAATTTCAACACTTAAGAATAACTGTGTATTAATTACAGAATTAAACCAGTCATATTACGTAGAACAGACAAAAAAACTACTAAGAGGGATAATGTATTAAGTTGTTCATTAATAGTCAGGGCTATGCTGATCAAGTCACCGTTTCTCATAGTGTCCTTTTCATTTCAACAGGTTTCCTTTTTGGTGTTCAGTCAGTTGTCACCGATCAGGGAGAACATATGATATTTGTCCCTTTGGGACTGGCTTATTTCACTCAGCATGATGTGTTCCAGATTCCTCCATTTTGTTGCAAATGACTGGATTTCGTTGTTTCTTACTGCTGTATAGTATTCTAAAGAGTACATATCCCATAATTTCTTTATCCAGTCTACTGTTGATGGGCATTTAGGTTGGTTCCAGGTCTTGGCTATTGTGAATTGTGCTGCAATAAACATTAGGGTGCAGACTGCTTTTTTGTTTGCCAATTTAAATTCCTTTGGGTAAATTCCAAGGAGTGGGATGGCTGGGTCGAACGGTAGGGTTATATTCAGGTTTCTGAGGAATCTCCAGACTGACTTCCATAGTCAACCAGTAGTTTCTTAAAATTAGTTTCATTGTAAAATCCGAAATTACATCATGAAATGTTTTCATATTCTGTTACACTAAAACCCATTGCTCAGTCTTACACTTTGGTTTTATTTATTTAATCTATGAAACGAGGAGAGGAGAGGAGAGGAAAGGTCCACAATCCACTGGTTCATTCCCGCAAATGTCCATAATAGCCAGGACTGGGTCAGGCCACAGCCAGGAGCCAGGAACTCAATCTAGGTCTCTCACATAGGTGGCAGGGACTCCAGTACTTTAGCCCTTATCTCCTGCCCCCCAGGGTACCCATAAGCAGGAAGATGGAGTCAGGAGCACACAGGCACACTAATATAGAATGGGAGATTCCAAAGCAGTGTCGGAACCACTACACAAATGTCTGCTTTTTGTGTCACTTTGAATGCATCATTTACCCACTCATGGTCTTATGACCATACAAGGGAAATTTGGATAACATTGATACACCAAGTAAAGCAGACCTAAATACTGGTCCATGACCTTATTTCTATATAATATATAAAATACATCTAATGAATAAGCATCACATGCATTAGTATCTTCGACTATCTCATCAGAAAATTCTGTATTAGGGAGCTGTCAGCCTGATAGTAGTGGATATGTTTTCCAAAACTCCTTTTACTTGATGAAATATCAAATTTGTTTGGCAATGAATACTATCAGTTGTTTTCCTTGAAGTGATACCCTCACATCCTTCGTTTTCAAGAAAACTCAGCCTAATAGCCAAGCCTGAATAGCCATGGGTTGTAGTGTGTCATTCTACCAAGAAAAAAAAATGGTGTTCTTTTTTTTTTAAAAAAAAGCAACTATTTCAGCTTGCAACTTAAGATAATGATCCTTCATTACATAGCAAAAGAGTCTTTTGTATACTTCCCACTTCATCACACAGTACATTGAAAAGTACTATTCTCAAGAGTTGAGAGTTAGTCAAATTAATTATTCTATTGTTTCATCAGGAACAGTCAAGTGAAATTGTAATTATTTTAAACTGTGACTGTGTAGCAATGAAGAAACCTATACACAGTTTCGTGTCACTGCAGTTATAGCCACATTATCTTTGTACTATCAATACAAAAGTCAATTCAATAAAAAAGCTACTTTGTATTATTCTAGAGACATTTTGACTTCTTCAACTACTTGGGAGTTTCTCCAGGATCCCTTAGGAGTCTTTTGACCATATTTTCAGAACCATTAAAAATGCAACTATTTCTCATTTTTGTTTCCTTTCTTTATTAAATAAATTAACATTTTTTGAAAGGCAAACAGAGCTTCCTTCCATTGGTTCACTCACCGAAATACACGCAACAGCCAGGACAGGGACGGACCAAAGGCAAGTCTCCAGAACTCAATCGCATCTCCCACATGGGTGACAGGGATCCAGGCACTTGAGCCATCATCATGCTGCCTCTCAGGATATGCATTAGAAGCAAACTGAATCAGAAGTAGAATACCTGGGACTAAGCCAGGCACTCCAATATGGGATGCAGATGTCTTAAGTGATGACCTCAATGCTACCCCAAATGCCTGCCACTGTATATCATTTAAAATTTTTTTTTCTTTATTTACTTGAAAAACAGAGCAAAGGAGAGTGGGGGGAGGTGGGAAAGAGAGAGAAAGCTTCCATCTACTACTTCACTTCCAAAATGGCCACAATGTAAAGTGGCCGGGACCCAAGCGCCTGGGCCATCATTTGCTGCCTTCACAGGCACATCAGCAGGAAGCTGGATCAGAGCAGGTGGTGCTGGAACTGGCCTATCAACATGGAATGTTGCATTGCAAGTGGCAGCTTCATCTGCTGCATCACAGCACAGCAGCCCCTGCATCTGTCCTTAAAACTCACCGTCTCCTTGACATGTTCTCTTACCAGTGGTCTGCAGCCATCACCCTGCCTCCATCTCCCATAACCCTCACTCCTTCCCCCCAAATGTCCCCTATTGTCCACTTCCCACTCAACCTGTCTTTCCAGTTACTTTTCAAACTTCTTGAGAGTGATATATTCCTGAATCCTTGCCCGACTCCTAACCCAGTAACTCATGGAGTATTATATATATATATATATATATATATACACATATATATATATAAAACAGATACTGCAAGAAGTTTATGGTGACCTGCAAATATTAAAAACCATACACAAGTAAATACCTCAAGGTGCATAGAATAGACACAATGTCAATGTTAGTACAATTTTGGAAATAAGCATTTCTTACAGCGTCATTACTTCTGAATATTTTCACGTGCCCATCACCTGAGACCAGCCCATTGAACTCAGACCTTTCTCTGCTGCTACAATAACTTTATTATCATACGTAGTCTGCCTTCATTCTCAGCTTAAGCTAAAGGAGGCATTATGGTATTATGGAAATAGCCCATGTTTCTGAGGAAAAAAATGGGTTCATATTTATTTCTGCTATTGACCTGACCTTAGCAAGACATTTAAGATCTCTGAGCCTTAAGCGATCCCAACTAAAGACAAGACAGGAAGGGCTGCCTCAGCTACCTTGGAAGGTTAAGGATTAAGTAAGATAACATTCGGAATGCACTTCACTCATGGAGTTGTTCAAAAATGCTAGTCTCATTGGCCTAAGTTCCACTTGACCTTCCGTATTGAGAAGCAGTAACTGCCTTCCTGCTGAGGATAAGTATCCAAGATGTTACACCTAACTCTAAGAACAACATTGCCTTCCTGCACAATGGCTATGAAAGAACTCTTTGAATCTTATTTGCTTGCTGCATTTCCCCTCTTCCCCATTTTTGTCCTTGGTATAACTGAGACCTGTCATGCAGTTGAGTAATCCCAGTCTTTGCAGTTAAGCTTTTACCATCATCAGATGTACTGGCAGTCACTAAGTCAGAGGACAGATAGAACCCCATAAAGCATATGCAAGAAAACTTACACCAAAATAAAAGTTGTCTTCGTCTAAGAAAGGAAAGACTTGTTCATTACCACCTTTCTCAAGTTTCCAAAGGTTTGCAATTATTGCATGTTTTATTGGTACAGTTTTTGCTGCTACATTACTGATTTTTAAGTCTTGTTTGAAGCAAAAAATTATGGCTAAATTGCTTTTATTCATTCATTCAACGAATACACTTCCAGCATCTAAAACAGTACCTGACACACGCCTGGTGCTGGGTTGGAAACATTAGGAACGAAAAAAGCAAGTCTCTGTTGGCTTGATGGGAGTCTGAACTGGGCACAGGCATAAACAGCTGCAGCGTCTCATCCACAGCAGTATCCGGAATGATTCTATTACATTTAAATGCTAATCCATATCCTGTGGAATTCTGATTCACCGGAGACCTAATGTTGCTGATGGCCACACAGACAGCCTGCTCGGGTATTACATTCTGAGCAACAGCAGAGTAAAACCCTTGCAACCTTCAGTTCCCCCTAAATGCTAGAACAGTGCTTCTCACTGAGGGAGGAAATGCCCATCAAAGAAGATGCTGAATTTTGAATAACAAAGTGCATTTGCTAAAGACCACTAACCTCATTAGTTTTAAATTTGGCTAAATTTTGCCATTGTGGTGTTTTCTTGTAAACCCAGGTGCCTAGTGGCAGCTCTTCAGCCTCGCAGTTAAGATACTGGTTAAGATGCCTGTGTACCCTATCAGTAGAGTACCTGGGTTCAATACCTGGTTCTGGTTCCTTACTCAGCTTCCTGCTAACTCACAACCTGTGAGGCAGCAGGTGATGGCACAAATAATTGAAATCCTGCTACCCCTGTGAGAGACCTGGATTGAGTTCCAGGCTCATGGCTTTGGTCCCAGCCTAGTCCCAGCCATTGTGAGGAATTGAGGAGTGAGCCAGCAATTCAGACATGCTCTCTCTCTCTTCTACCCTCCTCAACTACAATAAAATAGAACTGCGTACACAGTTAAATTTATTCCACTCTGCAGTTCACAGAATATTGGCAGCTAGTGTAAAGCTCTTTGTCAACTTTTATTTTATAATTTTACATCACCTCCCTCTTCTGCATTGCTACACTTGTATTTTCTTCCCTTCATCCTGGAAGTACCCAATGAAATGTACCTGACACATGTCCTTTTATATGTATGAGGGGTCTTCAGAGGGTCATGGAAATGAGTATTATGAAACACTATCCATGACTTCAATCTTTTTACACCAAAATAAATCTTTTATTTTTGCTTTAACATATTTTAACATTTACACTATAGTCAAAAGCTTCACTGTCCACTAAATAGTTCAACAAATAAAAAGCAAATAAGACCATAGTTCAGCAAGAATACTGGCAAGGGCTATAAACAATAGTCAACTGAAAAGATGTATATTTTCTCATATACAGCACATTTTAAAATAGTCACAGATCATTAAAACTTAGTAGTACAGAGAGCACCAAATGCTGGTGAGGATGTGGAGAAAGTGTAATTCTGAGTATAATACTAAGGTAATTTATACACTGTTGGTGGGAATGCAAATTAGTGCAGCCACTGTGGAAAACACTAAGGAGATTTCTTCAAAAACTAGAAATAGATTTTCTGGATGACCCAGCAATCCCACTACTGGGTATATACTCAGAAGACATGAACACACTGTATCAAAGAGTTATGTGCATCACCAGATACTTCTCACAGCACTCTCACAAAGCCAAACTATGGAATCAACCAAGATGTCTATAATCAGATCAATGGAAGAAGAAATGTGGTATATTTAACAATGGTATAGTATTCAGCTACCAAAAAATAAAATTATATCAGCTGGACCAAAGTGGATGCAACTAGAGGGCATTATGTTGAGTGAAATTAAATCAGACACAGAAAGACAATTACTACATGTTCTCCCTTATATGCAGGAGCTAAAATTAAAAAACAAAAGCAAAAATAAAAATTTGTATATCAGTTTTGCTTTAAGTATAGTGTTTGTGTCAAACTTTGTTTTTAACTTTTCTTTTAATTTCTTTTTTTTTTTTTTTTTTTTGACAGGCAGAGTGGACAGTGAGAGAGAGAGACAGAGAGAAAGGTCTTCCTTTGCCGTTGGTTCACCCTCCAGTGGCCGCCGTGGCCGGCGCGCTGCGGCCAGCGCACCGCGCTGATCCGGTGGCAGGAGCCAGGTACTTATCCTGGTCTCCCATGGGGTGCAGGGCCCAAGCACCTGGGCCATCCTCCACTGCACTCCCTGGCCACAGCAGAGAGCTGGCCTGGAAGAGGGGCAACCGGGACAGAATCCGGTGCCCCGACCGGGACTAGAACCCGGTGTGCCAGTGCCGCTAGGCGGAAGATTAGCCTAGTGAGCGGGGGCCGGCCACTTTTCTTTTAATTTCATTTTACCATGACCATTTTTGAATACCATGACCTTATATTTATCTTTATAAAATGTTTTCTACAGATTTTTATTTTATAAAAATGCTAGAAATTGTTTTCTGTTCCTAGCATCTCTTACTCAAGACCATATTTTGGTATTAATGTATATATTGATATGTTGTTATATATATAATACATACATGTTTCTATATATATATACACTCACAAAACATTTATATTATATGTATATATACATATATACATCCCTTCTACATCCTGCAGAGTCCAGAGCATGCATCCACATTTGATTTGTACATTCTGTTACTGAGAAACTCCTAAGTTAGCTTCAATCTCTCACCAAAGCAAACAACGTATTTATGAGCACCCCTTCACTTGTTCCTTTGTGGATTTCTGCAGGGACCCTAGAGCTAAAAGAACTGGATTGGAAGGAATCATTAGATCGTAGGATACATACAGATTTGATTCATCAGGTGTCACTAGGTTGCTGTGCAGAGTCCCTGTCCCAATTTATACTGTCCCTCATACACACATCCTTTCCTTATGTCTTCACCAATACTTGCTGCTATTCCTGTTTTTCATATTTGTCATTCTGATGGTTTTGGAAGGTTTTTGTTGTTATTTCAGCATTGAAGTTCTCTTGGAACAGGTGTTTGGCATGGCAGTTAAGCCACCACTTGGGGTGCTCACATCCCATAGCAGAGTGCCCTGATTCAAGTCCCAGCTCTCCTCTCCCTCCCAGCTGCCTGCTAATGTGCACCCCAGCAGACAGCAGTGATGGTTCAGGAACTTGGTTCCCTGTCACCTGCATGGAGACCTGGAAGGAGTTCCTGGCTCCTGGCTTTGGCCTGGCTCACCCTACCTCTTGTAAGCATCTGGAGAGTGAACCAGCAAATAGGATCTCTCTCTCTCTCTCTCTCTCTCTCTCTCTCTCCACCTTGCCTTTCAAATAAATTAAAGAAAGAAATAAAAATTTAAAAATAAGCAAAAGTCTCTGATTACTAAGGAAATTTGAGCATCTCCTTATTTATTAGTTATTCTTTGGGGCTTCTCCTCCAAAATTTATTTGCTATTTTTCTACTTGGTTTTCTTTCTTGCTCAAATTTATATTTTATAAATGAATAGGCATGGCCAGGTTATCATAAAATTTACATACTAAAACAGGTAGCAAACCATGGACTACAGTCTACCAACTCCTAATGCTATTGTAAATAGTATTTTTAAATATTTTCTAGTTTGTAGGTGCTAGCAGAGAGAAACTATGTTAATTATATGAGGTAGTTTTAGACCCATCAACTTTGCTGAACTCTTAAAATTTCTTTTTTTAAAAAATATTTTATTTATTTTATTTATTTGAAAGACAGAGTTACAGAGGGAGTAGAGAGAGAAAGAGGGAGAGAAAGAAGTCTTCTATCTGCTGATTCACTCCCCAGATGGCTGCAATGGCCAGAGCTGCGCCAATCCAAAGCCAGGAGCCAGGAGCTCCTTCCAGGTCTCCCACACGGTGCAGGGGCCCAAGGACCTGGGCCATCTTCTACTGCTTTCCCAGGCCATAGCAGAGAGCTGGATCAGAAGAGGAGCAGGCAAGACTAGAACCAGGTCCCATATGGGATGCCAGCACTTCAGGCCAGGGTTTTAACCCACTGCCCCACAGCACCAGCTCCACTCTAATACTAATAACTTGCTAATTCAATTTGATTAAACTTTCAGTGGAAATAATCCCATTATCAATAAAACATTAGGATTTCTTATTTACCAAAGTTTTCTTTTTTATTATCTTATATAATTGGCCAGAATATCCAGTGTTATGTTAACTGCTAGTGATGATAACAGATATTTTTATTTTGTATCTGATATTAATTGGTATGGATCCAGATTTCTGTTCATGTGATAGTTGCTATAGGTTTTAGGTCCTATATGAAAGATGTTCTTTTCTTTTCTTTTTTTTTTTTTTTAAAGACAGAATTACAGAAAGAGGTAGAGACAGAGAGAGAGGTCTTCCATCTGCTGTTTCACTCCCCAGTTGGCCACAATGGCTGGAGCTGTGCTGATCCAAAGCCAGGAGCCAGGAGCCAGGAGCCAGGAGCTTCTGCCAGGTCTCCCACACAGGTGCAGGGGCCCAAGGACTTGGGCCATCTTCTACTGCTTTCCCAGACCATAGCAGAGAGTTAGATGGAAAGAGGAGCAGCTGGGATTAGAACCAGCGCCCATATGGGATGCCAGCAGCTTCAGGCCAGAGCTGTAACCCGCTGCGCCACAATGCCAGCCCTGAAAGATGTTCCTTTTTAGTCTTTATTTACTCAAATGTATTATAAATAAGTCTATTACCTAAATTTATATATGTATGTATTTATAAATGTATGTTTATGCATACTACATATATATACACACATATTTATACTTCTTGATTTCTCTGCCTTAGATTAATCATTGTAATCTGACATTTTTACTATATTGAACTATATAAAGTGCTTTTTCTACAGCTATTGAGATATTCAATGATTTTTCTTCCTTTGTCCATTAATGTGATGAAATTTCTGAAGTTAAACTATTCATTTATTCCTGAAATGAATGCTTCTTAATCATAGCAATATTTACTGGGGTTTATTAAATTTAATCAATGTTTTAATTAAGATTTTTACATGTGTTTTATAAGTGAAATTACCCTGATTTTTTCTAGTTTTTTTTTACTGATCTTAAAGTCATACATACAATTATTTGAATAACTTTTCTTTCTGACACAACACACACACGCCTTTTGCTTGTTTTTGATAACTGTCACCTGTAAAAACATCTGAATCAGAGATTTTGGGTAACAAATAGAGATTGTGGATTATCAGTTCAATTTCTTTTTTGGGTATTATTTGTGCCATAATGTAAACTCACAAACACCCATGCATGCACACACTTCAGACATGTGTTTTCTTTCCATTTGCCGTTGTGTAAGTAAGAAAAAAATTCATACTTTTATGTTTTCCCCTATAGGATTCCAATGATTGAAAGCATGAATATTATGATCAACACTAAAAATGCAGAATGCCTAGTTCCTCGATCCATTTAAATAACAAACTGGCAATTATCTAAATTGTTTTTGCTCCATAATCTACCTGAGGCTCAAAAACCAAATAAAACATTCTGAATGAATTGTATTTTGCTTTAGAGCAGCAAGCTTCAAACTTCAGCGTGTAAAATAGTACAGATGGTTGGTTAACGTGGAGATTCGTTGCCCTAATGCTAGGAATTCTAACATAATATTTCTGAACTGGGGTTCAGGAACATTTTGGTGCAGTTGATTAATGAACCACACCTTGAGGGACACGATTCTAGAACACATGATGTATAATGATATTTTGGCCACAAAGAGATCAGTTACAAGGAGGATAAATCCTGGACTGGTTTGAATGTGATCTTGGGAAATCCAGAGATCTTGGCAAATTAAGCAATGCATTTGTGCTGGGCGCAGGGGCAGGCAGAGAAATCAAACCAGGATCCAAGAGAATGGGCTCCTGCCACTTCCCTGCTGTGAAACCCTCAGCTAACCATGTATGCCCTGATTCCCTCCCCAATCAGTTTGCTCACATATAATGAGAAAAATAAACATGAGGACTTGAGATTTCAATTTTTAAAAAACGATTTGTCCATTTATTTCTTTGAAAAGCAGAGCATCGGAAAGCAAGAGAGGGGGAGAGAGAAAGAGTAAGAGAGATAACTCCCTTCTGCTGGTTCACTCCCCACATGTCCACAACAGCCAGGTCTGGGCTAAGCCAAAGCCAGGAACCAGGAGCTCCATCTGGGTCTCCCACATGGGTGGCAAAGGCCCAAGTGCTTGGGAAATCTGCTGCTTCCCCACCTGCATTACCAGGGAGCTGGATCAGAAATAGAGCAGCAGGGACTCACACTGGCACTCTGATATGGGATGTGAGCCTCACAAGAGGCGGCTTAACCCACGGCACCACAATGCGAGCCCCTCCTTTCAATTCTTACCTTCTGTTCTTTGATTACTCCAAACAGGATAAACTGTGCTAGCATGAATCTCCCAAGGAACTAGATAAGGCAAGGTTCAGAACTGCATTTTTCAAATACTCACGATGCTGATTTTTCCTGGTTAACATCTTCTCTTTTTCTATGTCTTTTGTCCCTTCAGGACAGGCCTCCAGCAAACAGTCCATTGCTAAATTTCAGCACTTCAGTCTTTTAATAACAAGGACTTTCCTATCACACATTCAAGGCCCAACACGCTGTGACTCCACTTGAGGTAATTAGCTCTAAAACATTCTCACTTATAATAAGATACTCCACAGTGAGCAGACAAGACTGCTTTCTTTTCTTTCTTTGTTTCTTTCTTTCTTTTTTTTTTTTTTTTTTTTTTTTTGGACAGGCAGAGTTAGTGAGAGAGAGAGAGAAAGGTCTTCCTTCCGTTAGTTCACCCCCCAAATGGCCATGGGTGCAGGGTCCAAGCACTTGGGCCATCCTCCACTGCCTTCCTGGGCCACAGCAGAGAGGTGGACTGGAAGACGAGCAACCAGGACAGAATCCAGCGCCCCAACCAGTACTAGAACCCAGGGCGCCGGCGCCGCAGGTAGAGGATTAGCCTAGTGAGCCGCGACACTGGCCACAAGACTGTTTCCTGCACTTTGACTACCCCAGGCACACCCCTACAGCAATTCTTCACCATACAAGTCTTTCCCCTGGGCTGCCCTCTTCTCTCCACATCTCTTGACTGACTTCCACTCATTCTTCAATTGCATGTGCTAGGCCACCATGTCCTGATCCCATTTCTCTCACCTGGATTGGCCATTGTCCTCTGACCTCCTGTAACTTGCAATTCATATAATTTACATTTTAGCATTCAATCGTACACTTTTATTCTGCCAGCTAAATGGTTCTATATAGGAATAAGATTTCAAGCACCTCTGGTCCAGGGTTCAAATTGCCCAAAGATCCTTAGAAGGTGCTAAGCCTGAAATGTATCAAACAGATCCCAGTTCAAATTATTCATCCTCGTTAGCCTTTCTCTCAAATAGTTCTAAGGGAAAAACCAGAAATGTGTCAAAAGCAGAGCAAACCTAGCTTATAAGGCATGCAAACTTTTCCATGGTCTGAAACCTATTTTACCTCCAACTCTTAGCACTAGAGCCACTTCTACTTCCGCTTGATTCTGTTCCCAGGTTTACACAATCCCTTTTTAATAACTAAATGGAAGCAGGTTGCAAATGGATAAGATTTTCCATGTGCTTCCTTTCATCTAAAGCCTAAGTTTCCATTAGCATTTTGAGCTTCTCAAAAATGTCACAGTCCAAATCTCATTGGTTTGCAAAGAAGGGTTTCACCCCACTACCTAGCCACCATCTGTTTTGTATTTTTTTAACTGTGACTTTTATCTATAAGCAGAGTTCGCCCATAAAATAATTACTATGACCACTCTGTTAAGTGCATACATTAGGTTTTAAACTTTTCCTTCCATGACCTATTTCTTAGGTTTCCAGAGCTCTCAGCCTCCAAGGCATCAGTTAAAACTTGGTTTGCAAGTGTTACTTCATCAGAGAAGAATGGCATTTTGACCAGGAAAGGGGGCTTAAGTTAGCCTTCCTGAGTTCACATTCCCACTCTGTTACCACCAGCCCTCTTAGAATCACAGAATGTGAAAGCTGAAAGAAAAATGGAAGATAGTGTAGTCCAATTCATTTATTTTCCAGCCACTTAAAAACTTCTTGGTTGTAGTTTATTTCTCTATTGCTAAAGTGGAAGGACCAGACTCCATTTGAGAGAAGGTTCAAATAAAGTTAATTAACTTTTGTAAAAAACTCTATTTGATTTGTCCTTGATATCAGATGAAAGAAGATTAAAAAAAATAAATCCAATGTGTTAATATCAATTACATTCAAGGAACTGGAACAATAATGAGCAAGAAGGGATGAGCAGAGAAGTAGCTCCCCAGTGCCATTTAGATTTCTTGATCATGTACTCGCAGACCAAACAGAATGAAAGACGCATCCCTGTAGCTCCTTAAAACCACGGAAATCTCTGAATATTCATACTTTCATAGTAGAAATTATACTTAAAAGTGCTACCGAGTATGGAATTTCATGAAAATGGTCAGATTAAGTCATAAGACATCGCAAAAATCTTGTTATTATGAGCAAAGGATTTGAACAGGCATTTCTCCAAAGAACACATCCCAGTGTCCAATAAGCACATAAAAACGATGAACATCATTAGTCATGAAGGATATGCAACTCAAAACAATGGGGTACCCCATTTACCCATTCCGATTGCTACACCACCAAATATAAGAAAACAAGTCTTGGTGAGAATGTGGGCTGACTGGCGCCTTCAGACATTTCTGGTGAGGGTGTACAATGGTGTAGCTGCTATGGAAAACAGCTTGGCACTTCCTCAGATGGTGAAGCAGGGAGATACCATACAGCCCCGCAATTTCACCCCCAGGTACACTGTATACTCGAGAGAACTGGAAACATACGCGCATGCAAAAACTGGCCCACAAATGTTCATAGCAGCTTTACCTACAATGGCTGAAAAATGGGAGCAACCCCAATTTCTGTCAACTGACGGCTAGAAAATAAAATGGGGTATATCCATACAATGAGATATTATTCATCCCTAAGAAGTTATGAAGTACTGATCCATGCCACATCATGGATGAGCTTCGAAATCATTATGCTAAATGAAAGGAGGCAGGCACAAAAGGCTACCTATTATAAGATTTCCATTTTTATGAAATATCCAGAATAGGCAAATCTATAGAGACAGAAAGTAGATTAGTGGTTGCCAGGGGTTGCCAGGGCAGGGGAAGGGGAGTGACTGCTAACAGACATGGGATTTCTTTACAGCATGATGAAAACGTCCTGGAATTAGATAGTGGTGATGGTTCCATGACCTTGCCACTATACTAAAAACCACCGTATTCTATATTGTAAAATGATGAAATATGTTGTCTGAGAATGATCTATCAATAAAACTTATTTATTCTAACTTATGAATTCAGTCTTCTTCCAAACAAAGAAGTGACCCCA
Organism: Oryctolagus cuniculus; assembly: GCF_964237555.1. NCBI lineage: Eukaryota > Metazoa > Chordata > Mammalia > Lagomorpha > Leporidae > Oryctolagus > Oryctolagus cuniculus. Next base: position 35,885,693 of record NC_091434.1, read on the forward strand.
CTCCTCCCCATCCTCACTTCTCAAGGGTCCCTGGGCCCTCCGTATCCGTCAAGTGGGTTATTTCCAAAGGAATCTATTTCCTCAGCTGTCACTCTAGTCCAGATTTTCACCACCACATACTGGATTTACTGCAATTGCTTTCTACCAAAAAGTGTCTCACACATAACTCCCAAAATAGTTGTAAAATACATATAGCCTCTCCTTCTGTCCATACATATGTAATTGGACTTCAAAAAATCTGTGGAAAATTAAAAGAGAAGTTTGTTTTGGTAGAAAAAAATTTAACTTTCTGAAGACCTCCTTATTTCTCCATCAGCCTGGGAAGTTGTAAGGGCTCCCTATTAGCAAATCAGCAAACGTCAACCTTGTCTACGTTCTGAAGGCCTCTTTCTAGCCTCAGATTCAGTCTTACTGTTCAGCTTTCTTTTCTTGCCAGTGCAGGCACATTCTCTAAACAGCATGCCAACCCCCTCCATAGCTCTGTCTGCATGTGAAGTCCTACCTCCTGCACTCCGGCTTTTACACTGAGTGACAAGGCTAATTTCATTGCATAGGGCACTATGCCACTACATGGTCTGAAACCATAACCTTTCTCTTTGAACATGAATGATAAGATCCTGCCAAGTAGTAAATACTCACCACTCCTACTTTGTCATATTCTTTATTTCCCATTCCTTTACACGGGGCCTACTAGAATATTCAACACAAAATATTCACCCATTATATCTTTGCTAGCTGTCTATTGGTTAGAAGGAGACTCCTATTGCAATTTTTTTAAAGATTTGTTTATTTATTTGAAAGAGTTACACAGAGAGAGAAGGAGAGGCAGAGAGAGAGAGAGAAGTCTTCCATCTGCTGGTTCACTCCCTAATTGGCAACAATGGCTGGAGCTGCGTCGATCTGAAGCCAGGAGCTTCTTCTGGGTCTCCCATGTGGGTGCAGGGGCCCAAGGACTTGAGCCATCTTCTACTGCATACCCAGGCCATAGCAGAGAGCTGGATCAGAAGTGGAGCAGCTGGGACTCAAACCAGCGCCCATATGGGATTTCGGCACTGCAGGCGGTGGCTTTACCCACTACACCACAGCACCAGCCCCATCCAATTGCGATTTTTAAGATGAAGATTTAAAAACAGAAAATCAGTTGTGATGTTCTCTTGGATCCGTAGGGTTAGAGACTTCCTAGTTACATGAATAGGGAATAGGAAAGAACACTACTCAGATACCCAACTTACTTCTCTGGGTGGCAGGCAGGATTCCATAGGACTGCCAATGAGATCCGATCTGGAGAAGCTGGGCATGGAATATTTGGCCACGTGCCTTTTGTATTATGATTAGCCATTACCTGTGGTCCTGTAACAAGCCAGCTACACTCGCCCAGTCCAATCAGAGCAGCCAGCCCCTGACTTCAGGGACTGAGACTTAACCAAGAGGTTTAAAAACAGCGAAAATTCTTAAATATTATGCTTTAGCACTCTTTTCCTTTTTCCTATTTCAGAGTAGTCAGTCGCCTAGTATTCATTTATCTTCATTTAGGCACACAGTACTAGACCTGCTCCTAATTTTCACTGGGTCTGCATCACCAACAGAAATAGAAGTTCACTTATCATACCTCTAGATGTTTAATATTATAAATCAAACCAGCGAAGCACAAGATAACCTATGTTTTATTACTCTGCCATGACAAATACACTTTTTGAAAAATATTTTTTTATTTATTTGAAAGTCAGAGTTACACAGAGAGAGAAGGAGAGGCAGAGAGAGAGGTCTTCCATCTACTGGTTCACTCTGCAATTGGCTGCAACAGTTGGAGCTACATCGATCCAAAACCAGGAGCCAGCAGCCTCTTTTTGGTCTCCAGGTGAATACAGGGACCCAAGGACTTGGTCCACCTTCTGATGCTCTCCTAGGCCATAGCAGAGAGCTAGACAGGTACTAGAGCAGCCGGGACTTGAACCGGCACCCATATGGGATGCCAGCACTGCAGGTGGTGGCTTTACCCACTACGCCACCCACTACACCACAGTACCAGTCCCGACAGAAACACCGTGATGAAAACAAACAGAACAATGACAGCAGGATGGATAGGTCTGTAGAGAGTGATGCTGTTTATATGAAAGAGTTTAAATATTTGGCCCGTACTTGAGTGTCCTGTGGAAGAGCTTACCCTGGAGCCCTCAGGATTTCTTCATCTGAGATGGTGTGCCCAGCATTGCCCAGTCTTCAGATTTTTTTCAATAGAAGCCCGAGCTAAAAACATGCATTAAGCTGTTGTTTGACATGGGTGGTACTAGAACACATTCCAAGGTGTGAGATGACATTTTGTAGGTGAAACCACAACTCTTTGGGTTTGGTTGTGCTGGAAGGCTACATGTTGCAACCACACTCCACAGACTGGGCCGGTCTCACCCACGGATAAGGGTGTGGATAAGGTGAACAAGATCACACTGGAAATACTCCTTGTCTGCAAACTTTCTAAGACCTGTTGTGCAGTCTGAAACCCTTGGGACTAGGGAAGTTCTAAAACCATAATGTGACTCACTTAAGCAATTTCAAATCTAATATCTGTGTCAAAAATATATTAAAAAACAGGGAAATGAACTCTGGTCATGCATATTTTACAGCACAGTACATTCAAAATATTCTCCTTTCAATGTATGACCAATATAAACATTTTAAATAACTAATTTTACACTGTTTTTTTAAACATATATACCTTATTTTAAATCCAGCATATTTTACACTTTGAGCAGGACTCAGTTTAGACTAGCCACACTCTGATGCTCAGTGGCTCTGTGGTGTTGGTGGCTTCTCTATTAGGGCAGATCTATAATCTGTCCCTGGTGCTGATTTTGGAATTTAGGGGTGGGGAGACTAAAGCTGCAGCCTGCTGTGCTGGCATCCCATGTGGGCGCCAGTTCGAGTCCCAGCTGCTCTGCTATTTTTTTTCCAAGATTTCTTTATTTGATTGGCAGAGTTACAGAGATAAAGAGAGAGAGAAAGAGAGAGTGAGAGAGAGAGAGGCATGGAGGGGGAGAGAGAGGTCTTCCATCTGTTGGTTCACTCCCCAGATGGCTGCAACAGCCAGAGCTGCACCGATCTGAAGCCAGGAGTTTGGAGCTTCCTCCAGGTCTCCTACATGGGTGCAGGGGCCCAAGGACTTGCACCATCTTCTACTGCTTTCCCAGGTCCTAGCAGAGAGCTGGATCGAAAGTGGAGCAGTCCATATGGGATGCCAGGGCTGCAAGCAGCAGCTTTACCTCCTACACCACAGCGCCAGCCCCACTGTTCAGCTTCTGATCCCGCTCTCTGCTGTGGCCTGGGAAAGCAGTAGAAGATGGCACAAGTCCTTGAGCCCCTGCACTCAAGTGGGAAATCTGGAAGAAGCTCCTGGCTCCTGGCTTCAGAGTGTCCCAGCTCTGGCTCTTGTGGCAATGTGGGAGTGAACCAGTGGATGGAAGACCTCTCTCTCTGCCTCTGCCTCTGTAACTCTGCCTTTCAAATAAATAAACAAATCTTAAAAAAAAAAACAAAACAAAACAAAACAAAAAAACTGGGAGCTCCAACAGCTTGCAGGCATAATCTAATGCATTGTTTCTCAAAGTGCAGGTCATGTGCTGCCTGCCTGTGACTCTGGAGGGGAGCTTGTTAGCAACACAGATTCCTGGGATTTCGCCTTCCCACACGGTGCTCTAGGATCTCAGAGGTTCAGTCTGTGGAATCTGCATGTGTAGCTCGCAGCCCCTGCTGACTCCAAACCACAGTAAGATTTCAGAAGCACTGCCTTCAGGCCATGGAATAGACATTTCTGTTTTGTTTTGTTTTTAATAATATCTTTGTGGTCTGGATAATTTTATCAACTCGGAATAAACCAGGAGTTGATTGTTGCTATGGTATTAAAAGCACGGCTGCTGTCAGCAGTAATTATTAAAATCTCTGCTCCACCTGCGCAACCCTCCCTCCTGGCGTAATTTCTCCATCTGCAAGGAAAGCTGTGGCACTAATCCGTGCCACCCTGTTCCTCCTGGGGATACGCTCCTCATAAACACAAGTTAGGAGTCTTCTCTTTCTCTCTTGGCTCTTCAGCTCATCACTGTGGCTTCTCAGCTCTCAATGCTGACCATGCTTCCATCTGCATTGACAGCAGACAAGGTGGCATTTCAGTCGCTGTGCATAACTTCCTGGTCCATTTCTCCAAATGGGTATGTTTGGCTTTGTTCAACGTACTGGGAAGAAGAAAGGAAGCCAGGGTAGTTGTGAGCTCATGTGGTTCACAGACCAAGGAGGTCGGGTTCCCAAACCCACTCCCCTCCAAAGGGCTGCTCGCATTCCCACTCACAGTGGAGGCTGCGAGTGAGTGCAGGATTCTGGTAACTCCTTTATCCCAGGTATTCAGCTGTGGTTGAGCTGGGATTCTCACAATTTAAAAACATCATAGGGAAACATTATGCAATTTTTAAAATAGTGTATTCGTCACTAGCTCCTCAGGGAGATGTCACAGGTGATTTTTAAATATTTGACATATTGCAGGAAAAGCACCCCACCTGAGCCCCAAGTGATACTGCAACAGACACCAGAAGCCACAGGGAAAGCAGCCAGCGATGTTGGCCTACTCCCTTCCTCGTTCCTCCTCTCTCCTCCTTCTTTTCCTTTTGCTACGCCTATTTCCTGTTATTATGTATGCTCATGTCAGTTTCTCCGCGCTTCTCCACCCCCTACCCCAATAAGGTCACAGGAATTGTAAGCTCCTGATAGACAATTAATTCTATGATACTAATTACACGTCTGGAAAATGAAACCCTAAATGGCAGGTGGTACCATCTAACAGCTACCACTATTACTATTATTATTGTTATTGTTGTATTATCTCTTTAGATGGAGGTTTGAGCCTTCCAGGATTGAATTATCTGCCTTTGCTTCCGATGCCGCACTGGCTCTGTATGCCTTCATTGGTTTTTCCACAAGGCATTTCTCTTCCTCCTTTGTGCATCCTTTCCCCCTTTATCAAGAATTAAATGACCGGCCGTTGCGGCCATTTGAGGGGTGAACCAACGGAAGGAAGACCTTTCTCTCTGTCTCTCTCTCTCTCACTGTCTGAAACTCTACCTGTCAAATAAATAAAAATCTTAAAAAAAAAGAATTAAATATAGCAAGAGAGGATTCTGATACATATTAAGAAAGACACACACCCAAAAAGAAAATATTGCTTGCAATCCAAGCAACATTATCTAGCAGAAATATTAATAAAAGGTGTGACATTTTAATAACATTCATGCAAATATTTGAAGGCCTATTACATGCCAGGCTCTCCTGCAGGCTCGAAGATGAGGGAGAGAACAGCACTGAGAAAAGCCTCCATCCTCCTACAAGGGAGGCAGACAGCAAATTATCAGGAAAACCTTCCTCTGCAGGGATGGCTGTGATGGGGCAGTAAAGAGGAAGAGACATAGAGAAGGCAGAGGAGGGCTGTGATTTTAACTGGGGCAATCCAGCGAGCTCTCGCTAAGAATACGACCCTTGAACAAAGACCCTCCCAAGAGCGAGAGGTAGACACTTCCTGCAAGTCTTCCCCCAGCAGAGGAGAAAGCAGGTGCAACAGCCAGGAGGTGGGGTGAGCCTGGTAAGCATTCTGGTACCTCATCAGTTTGGATTCGTGCTGGCTTAAAACAGAGATGAGATGAATGCGTTTTTGTTTGTGCTGACACCTTGGGGAATTTTTGTTTAACCCTTAAATGAATGTACCGTTGCTTAGTAAAGTTTATAAAAATGATGATAGATGAACTGGGTCTGGCATCTCACTGCTGCATTCGGGTAAAGTTCCCAAATGCAAGCCTTCTAGAGAACGGAAGGAAAAAACGGAAACTACCAGTTATTTAGTATTTACTCTGAAATGTGTGTATAAAAGGTTAGGCACAGGCCCCCGAGCCTTAGCAACTTGTGAATACAAATCAGATCCCATTAACCTGAGTGCTCCCAGCTCTCTAGTTCCTCGCCCCACCGGCATATGTAGGATTCCCAGCCCACTTTCAAGGTCTCCTTGTCTTGCAGGCATGGGGAGGGAGGGGGAGAGGGCAGGGGTGTCTGCTATGCGCTCAGGCGGCAGCTCTGCAGCCCTGGCCCTGTGCGGCTGCAGGCTGCCAGTCACTGCTGCCTGCAGACCCATCTGGCTGCTGCTCTCCCTGGTGCCCTTGCTTCTGCCATGCCAGCCGTCCGTCACCATCGCGCTCCCGCCCGCCACTGCTGGTGACCAGAGGGATTTAGAGCGGCTGAAGCATCATTGCTTTCCACCCCCGCCAGTCCCCACCATCTGCAGTGTAGCGAGAAGGGAGATGGGGCGCAGCACCTTCCATGACTAGAGGCTCCCTAGCATGACGGCCAGGTCCCCAGCTCCAGGGTGGGTGGCAGCATGCCCCCTTTCTGTCCCTGTATCGTTTCCTCCTAAGGATGCCCATGTCGCTCTGAAGTTCCTGGATCAGGGTGAGTTCAATAAACATCCACAACGTTGCTATCCTTGAAATCAGCACAGCCCGCCTACCCTCAGGGGCATTGCAGATTCAGACATCTTCTTCCTTTTAAATAAATCCCATCGCAGAATCCCCCAGAGCCTTCCACCTGCACCACACACTCAGCTTCCACTGCGCTCCCTGGCAGCCCCACTCCCACCCTCCCCCTCCCAGCCTGTTGGACAAATGGAAACCACTGTTGTCACTTTCCCTTAGAGACTCTTAAGTCTCTAATATAAATACATATTTTTAAAATTTGTAAGTATTTGAAATAGAGAGACTGACAGAGACATAGGCAGGCAGGGAGATCTTCCATCCACTGGTTCACTACCTAAAAGCCCAAGTAAGTCAAGAGAGCAGGGATCATTGCTTACTGATGTTAAGATACATTTTTTTTCCTTAAGATGATTTTCTCCCCAATTTTAACATATTTAATATTGGAGTATGTCTTGTAATTGATAAAAAGCAGAGCTTAATTGGCAGAATGTATTATTATTATTATTATTATTGGCTATCATGTCACATCTCCCAGCCAAAGGCGTCTTCAGTGTGGTAGGAAAAGTCCCTCTCTAGGTGGGTAGGTATGGTTGGGAGGTTCTTTATATGCCAGTCTTGCTAATTCCCAGCTCCAGATCTTTTCTGGATCCTCGTTTCTCTCTATTTGATTTAATCCTCACAATGACTCTGAGGAGGTGCTGTTCATTATTCTCATACTGTATGTGAGAAAATTGATTCAGACAAGTTTAGTCACAAGCCCAAGTTCACAGAGCCAATAAGAGGCAGAGACAGGAATGAAACATGCCTGGTTTTCTATCTTTAAAGCGTAGCACTTTTCCATTTCCACCCTAAACTTTCCATGTGAAAATGATGATGAAAAATCCAGAACTCTTGTCAAAGTTGAATCTCCAGTCCATGGGGTACCGCGGAAAGTTAGGCATCTTAGCAGGCAAAACTCACAAGATACATTTGATACCATCCCAATTACCTATTTTTGCTTTCATTGCCTCTCCTTTTGGAGTCATATAAAAAATATCATTGCCCAAAAGTCAAGATTTTTCCTTTTGTATCTTATAAGATTTTTACAGATCTTTTACAGGTCTTAAATGTCATTTTTTATAATTGATTTTGTGCCAGTGCCTTGGCTCAATAGGCTAATCCTCCACCTGTGGCACCAGCACCCCAGGTTCTAGTCCTGGTCGGGGCACTGGATTCTGTCCCAGTTGCTCCTCTTCCAGTCCAGCTCTCTGCTGTGGCCTGGGAAGGCAGTGGAGGATGGGCCAAGTGCTTGGGCCCTGCACCCCATGGGAGACCGGGAGGAAGCACCTGGCTCCTGGCTTCAGATCTGGGGGGTGAACCAATGGAAGGAAGACCTTCTCTCTCTCTCTCTCTCTCTCTCTCTCTCTCTCTCACTGTTTAACTCTGCCTGTCAAAAAAAAAAAAAGAATTGATTCTGAATTGAATTTTAAAATACATTTTTAAAAATTTTTATTTATTTGAAATGAAGAGAAACTGACAGAGTCATAAGCTGGCAGAGAGATCTTCCATCCACTGGCTCACTTCCCAAACCCCACAAGAGCCAGAGCAGACCCAGATTGAAGCCAGGAGACTGGAACTCAATCCAGGTCTCCCACATGTGTATCAGGACCCATGTACTTGAACCATCACCTTCTGCCTCCCAGGGTTACATTAGCAGGAAGCTGGAACTGAAGCAGATCTGGGACACAAACCAGCCCTGCAATTCAGGACGTGGGCATCCCCAGCAATATCTTAAATGAGGCACTGAAGGTGGTTTGCTATAAAGATCTAATTTTACTCTTATTCATATGAATATCTGGCTTCCCAGGATAATTTATTGAGGAAATCTTTTCCCATTTTTGTATTCTTGATGTTCTTGTCAAAGATTAGACAACCATATTTCTTGACTCTTTATTCTGTTCCATTGGCCTATATGTCTGTATCTATAGAGTACCATATTGTTTTGATCGCCATAGTTTTGTAATATATTTTGAAATCAGATACTATAACGCTTCCAATTTCATCCTTTTTGGTTCAAGATTGCTTTGGCTACTTGGGATATTTTGTGATTTCATATTAAGTTTAGGACTTTTTTTTCTATTTGGAGGTAAACTGCTACTGGAATTTTGATAATCATGGCATTAAATATATGTATTGCTTGGGGTAGTGTGGATATTTAACATTAATTTTTTCCCAGTGAATGAATATAGGATACATTTCCACTTATTTCATCTTTTTTCCACTTATGTCTACTTTTTTCATCAGTGTCATAATATTTAGTATACAGATCTTTCACCTTCCTGTTTAAATGTATTCCTGAGTACTAGGAACTGTTTGTAAATTTCTTTTTCATATACTTCATTGTTACAGCACAGAAATGCTGCTTATTTTTTGTATGTTTATTTTGTATCCTTCAACTCAAAATTTCCACAAACCAAGGAAAACAAGGAACAGAGTAAAAAAGACAGTCTATGGAATGGGAGAAAATATTTGTGAACCACACATCTGAATAAGGGACAACTCAGTAACAAGAAAAAAGCCCAATTCAAAAATGTGCAACGGACATGAGTAAACGTTTCTCAAGAGAAGATACGCAAATGGTCAACAAATACATGGGGGAAAAAATCCCAAGATCATTAATCTCAGGAAAATGCAAATTAAAACCACAATGAAATATTACTTCACACCAGTTATAATGGCTGTTATTAAGAAGACAAAAGATAACAAGTGTTTCCAAGGGTGTGGAGAAAAGAGAAACCTTGCACCCTGTTGGAAGGAATGTAAATTAGCTCAGAGATTATAACAACAGTACGGAGGGTCCCCAAGAAATGTAACTAGCAGATGACTCAGCACTCCCAGTACATCCAGCGGAGATGGAATCAGCCTATCAAACAGGTATCTGTGCCATCATGTTCATTGCAGCAGTGTTTGTAATAGCCAGATATGAAATCAGTCTAGGTTTCCATAATGGGTGAATGGATAGAGAAGCAGAAGGTGGAATGGTGGTCCCGGGACCTGGGACCTACGGAAGTGGGAGGAAAAGAGGAGACATTGGCAGAAGGATACAAAGTTTCAGTTAGGAGCAATACATTCTGGAGTTCTAGTACAGCATGGGGACTGCAGCTTACAATGCACTATAGGTTACACGATATGTATAATACACTATACATATAATACACTATATGTAATACACTATAGATTACACTATATATACAATACACTACACATATAATACACTATATATGATTACACTATATATACAATACACTATACATATAATACACTTGAACATTGCTAAGAGAATAGATCTGAAATGTTCTCACCACAAACAAAAAAAGAACTATGTGCAATGATGGATATGTTAATTAGCTTCACTCTGGTAATCATTTCACAATGTGTATATAAATCAAAACATCACGTTTATACTGTCAACTATTTTATTTAACAACCATACTCCAATAAAGCTGGAATTTTTAATTAAAAAAATAAAAATCAAATCCCCAAGATATACAAGACATTTCCTTTTTTTGTGTCATTAGTCCCAAAACATGGTGAAAGCCTGAGTTCTTAAGCCCTTCCTTTAGGGAACAGGATAATTTCCTTATTGGTTCCATATGTCTGACTAGCGTGGCCTCGGAGGGTAGGAGTCGACATTCCTCCGTTCCCCAGGTTCCCCGGCTTCCTAAAGTCCACAGTCAAGCAGAGGTGACGACCAGCACCCTGATTTGCAGGTCCCACTGGGTCTGTAGGGACCACCTCCACAGTGCCTCCATCTCATTCACTTGCGTGAGTGACGGTGTAGCCAGCCAGTGTCCCGAGAACCCACGGGGCACCAGAGTTCTAGAAAGTGTCATTGTTGCTGTGTGGGTGCCACTGAGTGCTCACTTGAAACTCCAATTAATAGAGAGAGCATGGGCTCCTCAATAAGTGACTTTCTCTTTCCTTTCCTATCAGCCCACACTTGGACTCAGTCTCCTTCACCTAGAACGGCTGGTCCCGACATACGGGGGACAGTGCGAGCTACGGTGCTTCACAGTCTATCTGTCCCTAGGCAGTCGTTTTTGCCCACTGCCAAGGGAGCATCCACTTCCTTCCTTCTCTGGGGTGGGACGGGGTAGATTGAGGATCTGAAATCCGAGATCAAACCTAACTTCTCCAAATCAAGCAGCATAAAATGAAAGCAGATACTGTCCGGGAGAGGGTGGCGAGTCTGGAGCTGGAGACGCGGGTTCTGCCTTGTCCCAGGCACTCCACTAATTTGGTAGATGATTGGACCCATAGTAGGGACTCTGGCTCCGATGTGTCGTAGTAGGTGTGGGGAACAGCATGTGTCCCTCCTGCCCCTGATGGACAGGTCCGGGTAAGAGACAACAGCAGTAGCACGGAGCCAACGAAATGGAGCTGTAACAGACAATAGTCACTAAGCACCTACTGAGTACCTGGTGGGGAAAGCCCTGGCAGGGAGGCTAGGAACTTGGCTAATTTTAAAAATGGGGACAACTCCAACTTCCTTACCAAGTCACAGGACTAACCCGGATAACACCTGAAATATCTTGTAAGGTGTGTGTGTGTGTGTGTGTGTACACGTGCACACGTGCAATACTTTTTATCACTATGTTTCTCGCTGCAAGGATGGAAGGGTGAGACACTCGCTCCGGTTCACGATCAAGGTGACCATCAGGATGACGTGCAATGCCGCTGTTGAGTCCTGCCTCGATTTCCAGTGTCACCCTGTGCAGGTTACTTAACCTCTCAGGGTTCTCATCGGAGAAATGCAATCAGTCGCATCGGAGGGATAGGGCTGTTAAAAGCAAGGAAAGGACATTCCATGCGAAATCCGGAACAGAGAGCCTTAGATGAAGGAGGCACTCAAAAAAAGTTATTTCCTTTTCCTCGGGCAGAAAAGCAAGCCCAGATGAAGCAATTAGTGAGCGACTGTACGAAATTGCTGGTGGAGCCCTAAGTGCTCAAGCGAGGTGACATCAAAGTGGGCTGGAACCTCCAGGGCTCTGGAGAAGGCGGAGCAGAGCCGGCCCTGGAGGGTGGGTCAGCGGAACCGCTAGCAGGGCCCAGGCTCACCTCTATACCCTCTGGCTTTGAAACCCACGGCGGCGTTTCATTCCGGTTGGACCTCGTGATGTTTAAAAGCAGTGAGCGATAGGAACGAAACCGCCCCAATAAAGACACAGAGTTGTAAACCGACAACAAGGCTCTAGCGGAATGGGAAGCTGAAGAGGAGAATTGGTGCCTGGCCCTGTTTGCAGGAAGCCTGTTTCACGCTTTCCCCTTCTCCGACCGACCGGTGGCAGGATGGAATACAAAATTCCCAGCTGCTGATATCAGCAGAAGGGACGAGGAGGGGGTGGGGCGAGGCAGAAATCATCTTTTAGTTTAAATTGTTGTAAATCAGACCCGAAAACGAGGCTATACATTATGCTTTTGTTACTCTGAGAGTTAAATTACAAGGAAATGAACTGTGTGTAATAATTCCCCACGTCACTGACTTTGCTTCTCAGCTAAATGTGCTCTCCTGGAAGCGGGCAGAAGGCTGACAAGCCATCGCTGGGCGCAAGGCGCCATCTAGTGGCCGTGTGACGCAAGGCCGTCGGAGGGGGCAGGGGAGACTGGAGAGACCGCGGGAAACAAAGAGGAGTCTTATCCTTGCCCGGGGACCAGAGACTGCAGTGTCAGTTATCCTATGTCGGGATCAATCCCTTCTTGGTCCAAGCAGGAAAAGAAGAGATAATAATGTGGGGTCGGCTCTGTGGCATAGCGAGTTAAGCCGTCTGTAATACCCGTATCTCATATGGGTGCCAGTTCGAGACCCAGCTGCTCCACTTCCAATCCAGCTCCCTGCTAATGTGTCTGGGAACGCAGTGGAAGATGGCCCGGGTGTTTGAGCCCCTGCACTTACCGGGGAGACCCGGATGAAGCTCCTGGCTCCTGGCTTTCAGCCTGGCCCAGCCCTGGCCCTTGCAGCCATTGGAGAGTAAATCAGCAGGTGGAAGAACTCTCCCTCTCTTTCTCTCTCTCTGTAACTCTGCCTCTTAAGTAAATAAATACATTTTTAAAAAAATACAAAATATCAAGAAATTCCCATTTAAAGTATAAATTCGTAGCATGTCTTCCAACATTTGGTGAACACTGATGAGAAAATGTCTGCTCCCATGCACACACCCATCCGCTCAACCGTGGTCCCGGTCTCGGGGTTTCCTGAGCTCTGCTTGCTAAGATAGACTGGCTGCCCCCAGTGAGAGGCAGCAAACACAGGGAAAGGCTCAGACTGCAACAGGGTCCTGCAAAGCCTTTGACTGCCATGTGTTTGGGTTTTTTTCTTTCTTCTTTTCTTTAGAGCAAAGCATTTTTTTCTTTTTTTGGTTAAATCCGAGTTTCAGCAAAGAGGCTTCCACCTGACCAGGTGCAGACACCCCCTGAGAAAAGGTCTCGTTGAAGCAGTTTCTACCCAGGATTTCTTCCCTCTCCCGAGCACTTAGAGGCAGGACAGAAAGAAGCCACCCTGACCAAGGACACCAAGGGCGACCTCTACCCGGAGTCTCCCCTGGCGCATGCATCCTCCTTCCGTTTTTTAAAGTGGGCCCTGTGGCGTCAGGATCCCCTGCTACCTGCAAATGCTGAACCCGAACGCTCTTCTTCCTCCTTTCCACCCCAGGCCCTCCCAAGCTGAGACCCAGAATATGTGTGTGACTTCACAACTCTGTTACGACCTAAAACCCAAAGCCTTGCTGGGTGCACACGCGCGCGTACACACACACACACACAAAAATGGGAATTCCCAATTTCTGAGCATGCACAGGACTTCAGGCCCTGGATTCCTGATTGAGCTGAAGCGAGCACCCACATGCACACTGCGCTTAGAGAGGCGTCCGCGGGCTGGGACGCAGACGCCGGCAAGCAGATGCAGGCGCTGTACTTAAGCATTACATATGGGCTTAGCCACTGACAGGCTCACAGCAGAATTTATGGAGAGCCTCATTCAGTGTAACAGCAATCGGCTCCATTTTAATGAATCCCCTTGGTAGTATAATCATCACTCAGACAGGAACAACTGCTACACGGGGCTGTGCACCCCTCACTGACCTTTGCACCTTCCCGCTGAAACTGAATCCTTCCCATCTTTCTTTCCCCCCATTGCACACACACACACACACACACAAATCACTTTTAAAATGAATCAATATGTGTGCATGGGCAGTGCCAAGCGGTGGGGAACAGCAGAACCACAGTGCAAGCCCCGGAGTCTGGAGAAGAAGGTAAGTCGGCTTGCTTGCAGGCATGGATCCCCCTCTCCCCCCATAAATACCATGAAATAGAATTTCACGTTACAAATTAATGTGTGTGTGTGTGTGTGTAGTTTTTTTTTTTTTTTTAAGCAAGTGCTTTGTTTCTGGGAGCGTGCATAGGCGCCACATGCTGCGGTTGCTATGGTAATTACTAGCCTCTGTTGAATAAGGACGCAAGGGGTTACATAGAGGAGAACCAACTGCCGAAGTGCCTGTTAGAATGAACAAACCCACTTATTTGCAAAAGGTTGTGAGAGGTACTCGAACAGAAAATAAAGGAAGTGGAGGTTGGGGCACATTTTTATGAAGATGCAAAAAAAAAAATTTGCCTCCAGCAGTTTTCGACACATTGCTGTAGTTAAAAATGTCAAAAGCCCTTGAGACATTTGCCCAAAGGTTTCTATAGGCAGAAGACACAATCCAATCCAAAAGCCCCACAATACTATGCAACAGTATTCATAGTCATAGTAATAACAATTGTGCTGGTAACAATGGGGTGATCGGTTTTTTGGGTGAGTGCAATGTATCCATGCTTTTCCTATTTTAATCCTCACAAAAAGTCCGAGAGACTTGCATTAATTCATTTATCCCGCATATTTTAAGCAACTCCTCTGAGGAACTAAGTTGAACCCTGAAGATATTAGATGGGGAAAATATGGCTGCTCCACCCTGGAGCCCGTGGCTCCTGTGACAGATCAGGGGTCAACAGGCTCTTGCTGGTGCAAGGTGCTGAGTGCAGAAGACATTCCTCATGGGTCCTTGGGGTACCACTGGGGTTGGGGAGGAGAACCCAAGCAGGCATCTACTAGGGGAATGACGTCCAAGCAGGGTCTAAGAGTGGTGAGCATTTAGCAGAGCGCCAAGGAGAAGGGGAATTGGAAAGGCTCCATCTGAATCCAGAGCCGGAAGGGTTGCTGTTTAGGGGACAGTTCACGGCAGCTGGAAGGTGAACCGAGTTGGAACTGGTGGGAGAGCCAGGAGAGAAAAGGCACAGCCGGATTAGAGAGGGTTGTAGGACCCACACCATGGGGTTTGGACCTTGTCCCTGGACAATGACAAGTCACGAAGGGACATGCAGCGGGATAAGAGGAATGCGATCGGCTCTGACCAGCACACAGAGAATGGATGGGAGGACGGTGACTAGACGCAGGGAGATCCGAGGGAAGGCTGTGTAGTCATCGAGAGAGAGAGACGTGACGGAGGCAGGGAGGAGTGGCGATTTGTGGCTGCTCAACTCACTGTGTGGTGGCCAAGGTGGGGTGGGGGTGGGGTGGGGGTGGCTAGCATGGAAGTAAGCCAAGGCAATATCAGCCCTGGGTTACTTAGGAGAGAGCTGATGCTAAAAAATGCTAAACAACTAATTGCCCTGTGACTAGGTGAACTGCTACTAAGAGCAGCACTTGAATCTGTGATCCTGACTCCAGGATCTCTTTTTTTTTTAATTTTTTTTATTTGATAGGTAGAGTTATGGACAGTGAGAGAGAGAGAGACAGAGAGAAAGGTCTTCCTTCCGTTGATTCATTCCCCAAATGGCCACCACGGCTGGTGCTGCGCTGATCCGAAGCCAGGAGCCAGGTGCCTCTTCCTGGTCTCCCAGGAACTCTTCTTTCCAATGTGTCATCTCCCCTACATGGCCAAAGAGGAGGTTCCTGGCCCAATCAGCCATAGGTGTGCTGCTTACAAACGAAGAAAGAAGTGGATGCGACTAACTGAGGAATTCAATGACCAAAGGTAGCCCAGGGAATGTTAGAGATGATTAGTGTGCATTAGAAAGAGAAATGCAATTGGAAACAATTTATGAATTTTGTAGCTGGTTCTCTCTTAGCTTAGCCTCCTATAGAAATATGTTCACTCGGTCACAATAACATGAAATACCATTTGCTTTTTTAGGAAATTGATTTAAGAAGTATTTAATTAACTTAAGAACCATCATCAACTGTGTATTGTCTACAAAACCAAAGTTAAAGATATTTGCTTTGTACAATGTTCCTTCTGGAAGAAGCTACATGATTGACCAACTAATTAATCAAGTGTTATACCTTATTCCAAGAAGAATTTAAGATAAAATACATGCTTATATTTCTTCTACAATTTAATAATAGCTACCAGTTTAAATTTCCAGTTAGAAAGGTTTTTGAGAGAGAGGAGAGAGAATAAACAAAAAAAGACAACAAAAATATAGAGAATTATATGACCATTTTATTTTAAGCTATTAAGTTTTAGACTCACTTTTTCTTTCATTTAAGTTCACCATGTGATACATGTTTGCTTTAAGTTATTTCTGAGTTCTCTTCCTTACTTTTCTAAACTTCTATTTTCTGTAGTTTTAAATGAAGGCCACTTCTGTTGGTTTGGGAAATAGGTAAAAATAAAGGTAGCAACCGTGGGTTTGGGTTCATGCGCTGTTTGCTGTGGCCATGCACAACTGCACCAGAGAGCACACTGCCATCAGAAACCGAAACCAGATCATGGTGCTTGGAATCCTAAACACAAGGAGACCTGGCTCCGGGAGACCACAGCGTGCCAGGCTCGGGCACCACACAAGCAATTAACAGTCTAGCGTAAAGGCCCACACACTGGGTCTGGACGGGCCTTGAAATCTAGGGAAGGGAACCAGAGGAGCTCTTCTCGGCTCTCCTCATTTGGCTGTTCCTCACCCCCTCATCACACTCTCACTCCTCACCTGGACCCATTGTACTCCAACCCTTGGTTCTCCGCGATCTGGGGGGAGGTGGGATATGGGCCAGGAGAGGAGTCTAAGTGCAGCAGAGAAGAGCTGAGACGGGAACGTGAAAGCCTGAGGCACTCACACCACGGTCATCGAGAGAAGAGTCCGAACGTGGGTCTGGTGGGTGCCGAGCCACTTTGAGAAGCAAGCCACTGCTGAATCTTTAATATGGGAA
The DNA here is from genome assembly GCF_964237555.1 of Oryctolagus cuniculus. Classification (NCBI taxonomy): domain Eukaryota; kingdom Metazoa; phylum Chordata; class Mammalia; order Lagomorpha; family Leporidae; genus Oryctolagus; species Oryctolagus cuniculus. Next base: position 35,902,412 of record NC_091434.1, read on the forward strand.
ATGCTTAGGCTTTATGAGGCTCCTTTTTTCCCTAAGATTTATTTATTTGAAAGGCAGAGTTACCCCGACACACACACACACAGAGAGAGACAGAGAGAGAGAGAGAGAGAGAGAGATCTTCCATCCACTGGTTCACTCCCCAAATGCTCACAATGGCCAGGGCTGGGCCAAGCCGAAGCCAGGAGCCAAGAGCTGCATCCTGGTACCCCATGTGTGTGCAAGAACCAAAGCACTTGGGCCATTTTCTGCTGCTTTCCCGGGCACATTAGCAAGGATCTGAATCAGAAGTGAAGCAGCAGGCCAGCGCCGCGGCTCACTAGACTAATCCTCCAGCTTGCGGCGCCGGCACACCGGGTTCTGGTCCCGGTCGGGGCGCCGGATTCTGTCCCGGTTGCCCCTCTTCCAGGCCAGCTCTCTGCTGTGGCCCAGGAGTGCAGTGGAGGATGGCCCAAGTGCTTGGGCCCTGCACCCCATGGGAGACCAGGAGAAGCACCTGGCTCCTGCCACCGGATCAGCGCGGTGCGCCGGCCGCAGCGGCCATTGGAGGGTGAATAACGGCAAAGGAAGACCTTTCTCTCTGTCTCTCTCTCACTGTCCACTCTGCCTGTCAAAAAAAAAAAAAAAAAAGTGGAGCAGCCAGGACTCGAACTGGAGCCCACACGGGATGCTGGCGTCACAAGCAGCGGCTTTACTCATACACCATAATGGTGGCCCCGAGGCTCCTCTTTGTCACCACACAATCCAAAGCTGGAATCAGGAGGTGGTAAATCACCCTACTCTTCTTTAATAGAAACACAAGCTGGAGCTGCCCGGCAACACCTAGCACGGAGTGAGTCATCCAACAAAGCGACCCAGAGGAGAGCAACGCCCTCCCTCGCCGTGGAGCATGTATCCAATGGGCTACATTGCACAACCGCATTTAGGAGGCAATGCTGTCAGTAGTGTGTGGTGGTTCTTTTATGTCCCCTTGGGACTCGGTAAACTTTAGAAGCCTAATTACATTCACATAGCACTGTGAATGTTTTCTAGGAAAGTGGGTTCCCCTTTTCCCTGCTTCTGCCTCCCGACATGAACAATGACTGATCTAGACCTACCCTACAAGTTCTTTCCCTTTTCTTGATTGGCTTAAGGGTGACTAGGGGGCCCAGTTCTAGCCAATGAGACGACAGAGGGGAGAGAATGATTCTTGGTGTTCTTAGTGTCTTCTTGACATTGGACATTGTTACAGGAAGTCTTAATGCTTAGAATCAAGGTTCCAAGAAAATTTGGAAGAAGCTGTTGCAACCTAACCGGTACAGGTAGAATGGTTAAACCTGCTACTTGTAACAAGTGGAGTAGTTGAGAATTTATCTTTCAGTGCCTCCCTTCGGAGACAATACTTGTAGGATGTCCCTACCTTCCTTTGTCAGGGAGCAAATGCTTCTTCGGGTTCCTAGGACTTAAAGCCTTTGTTAGATTTTCACACTTAAGTCCTGTTTCTGAAAGTCCAGGTAGAAGGCAGAAGTGTGGCATAGCCAGCAGCAGACAGCAGGGCACTTCTTGGCACATGGGCCCCGCAGCATCAGCGCCATGCTTTCCTCCCAAATCCCAGCTCGTTCCGTCCAGCTGTCTCCCATCCAGACCAAGCTAGCCTCTTGTTCTGAACCCACATCTGTGCTTTCCAATCAGCTGGGCAATGAGTTCCTACTGCACCACCAGCCTGAACGGCTTTGCTGTAATGACTTTCACGGTCTGTTTTGACCTCCCTGAATCACCTTTGTTGAACAGTCGGAGCCTCTGTGGGCTATAATTACAATTGCGATTTATATCATTGAGCAGTGACACACCAAGAAGAAATACAGTTTATTATGAAACAGAGAGCACACCCAAATATACTCATTTTGGGTCCTTAGAAACAAGCTTCGGGGCGGGCATTTGGCCCAATGGTTAAGATGCTGCTTGGGATGTCTGCATCTCATATCAGAAAGCCTGGGTTTGAATCCAGCCCAGCTCCCAATTCCAACTTCCTGCTATTTAGCACCCTGGGAGCCCATAGCTAGGTGATGGCGGTTGAATCCCTACCGCCCATGTGGGAAATCTGAATTGAGGTTCCAGCTCCTAGCTCTGGCCTGGCGCAGCCCCAGGTGTTGGTTACCATTTGGGGAGTGAACCAGCAAATGGGAAATCCCTGTGTCTTTCTTATGCCTCTCGCTTCCTCTCGTCCCTCTGCCTTTCAAATAAATTAAAAACCATGTCTTAAGTTTGATAAATTAGAACAAAAGAAAGCTTCTTCTGTTTAATAGTATGTGAGACAAAAGAGAATTCCTTTTGAATTGTTGAATGGTGTTTTAAAAAGGCAAATCCAAATTTGAGCTACCAGTCTTTGTTGGAGCTTGGCAAGGGTTGGTGTCTCTTATGAGACTTGTGTACTCAAATAAATTGAAACATTGTGGTACAAGTATATCTTCTCTTCACACATCCTTGAATAAAAATTTTGCAAATCAAATCCCATTTTAAATGTCACTGAGTGGTTCCATATTTAAAAGAATCATTTTAAAAACTGGGTAATCCACATATATGAAAATACTGAATTTGGGGTAGCTTAGCTTCAGATTCCCTGTGTGGTACTTTATTATGCCGAGGAAAGAGACAAAGACATCTGCATTGGGGAAATAGTGTTCCTCTACACCGCCCACTTGGAGTGAAGGCAAAGGACACCATATTACGTCTTTTGGTGGCAGCACAAGGACACATGCCCAGGAAACAGCATCTTGGCTTCTACAGGATCACTCATCGGAAACAGCCACCAGAAGACCAATAGCAATTCACCCAGGAAGGCACACTTCTGAGTGAGGGCACGAGGCAAGCTGCTGGAAACGTTCACCAGGAAGAGGAAGGCTGGGAACTCATGGGTGCAGGGGTGATTTCACAGCCTGAGCCCAGAGGCCTGCCGCCAGCCCCACTGCTGTGTGCACCGACTCCAGCCCAGGGCCAGGGTGCCAGCTGTGCAGGAGCCCGGCCCCCTGCGCTCCGTAACACAAACCCCTCCAGGACAGCCCGATTCCACGGGGCTGCTAGAGGCTCCTAGCACACTATGAGAAAAACGACAAACACGTGCTCCCAAAGCACCCTGTTTTCACCCTTTTCTAAAGGAGTGCAAATGTGTGTGTGTGTGTGTGTAGAAAACAAGTTTGTAAGAACTTTGTAGCTGGACAAAAAGAGCATAAAATTGGTTTCTAGACACAAAGAACTCTTCCAAAAGTGGGTAATCTTTAAAGAAACTCCTAAGAAAGACAGAGATTTTGTATATTCAGTGAGTCCCTTGGAATAACAATTGCTTGTGTTTTCACTGCCCAGGAGTGTTAAGAAGCAAACAAACCAATTTACATTTCCCTTAGCTGTAGCTTGTTTGTTGTTATTTTCTTTAAGAGTATCAGGGTCGCTGGCTGCAAATGGAATTTAAATATGTAAAGAGGCAGTCAGACTAAAAGTAAATGAGATTTTGAATAACTTCTGTAATATTTATAATCTTGTACAGTGAATTCCCATCATCTCTTACTCATCCAAACAAACTCAAATGGGTTTTTGACCCATGGGCCTCCTTACCACTAGATACAACCCACACACATGCACACACACACACACACACACACGATCTGACCTGAGACATTTTGATGATACAAGAGGATGGGTTTGGAAACCTGGAGACTTCCTCCCAGTACGGGCCTGCAGTGGCTTTCCAATCAAATGTTTTCGGTCCAAATCTGCCTCCACACGAGTCATGCTGAGGCAAACACATGGGGCTGGTCAAAAGTAAGCGTTGAGAGGGGAAAAGGGATTAGTGAGTGATCACATTGAGGCAAAACCTGGGAGAAATAGCTCTGGGGAGCAAGAGGGAATCTGCCTGGGCAGGAACACAAATTCTCTACTAATCCACCACCCCCAAAAAGGGGAACTGGAGAATGTCAGAGGCCTCCAGGGCCCACACAATTAACTCCTGGAATGGAATCAGCACACCTGCCTCCTTGGAGCGCACACGCTCTTTCCGGGGACGGCGCGTCTCCTGGCCTCAGCGAGCTGTAAATACAGCGGGCTGTAAATACTCTCACACTGGAGCTTCTCCTTAGTCTCACTCCCATCCACTGGTAAGGCACTGGCACCTGCACTATCTCAGCTGCCTTCCCCTACAGTCTTGCAAAGGATGCAAACTAGGCATCATCTCCATCTCTCGTGCACAGGTTAGATAAAGGGTGACTTGTCACTGTCGCAAACCAGGGCAAGACCCAGGCTTACTGGCTTCCAGACTGGTGCTGCTTTTTTCCCTGCCACAGCGCTATCCACGGAGCTCCAGTTTTGGTAAAGGGCTAAGCCCATTACCTCCAGCATTCCCCTTATACCACACCAACCCAGAGCTACTGAAAATCCACGCTAAGTCCCCACTCATCTGTGCTTTGATGAGTTAAAGGTAAGTGGATCCAACAAAGAGGCAAGCCAGGGCCGAGGGGCCGATTGATCTCTCCATTGTTCATCTCCTTCACATTCGGTGTTGACCCCCACCCCCAGCACCTTTCAAACTAATCTTGGACGGTCTGGAAGAAAACCCTGTTTTAACAATTAACGAATCTCCGTGAGCCAAGCACCGTGGCCGGATGCAGGAGATAGAGGAGTGAACGGCAGTTTCCTGCGCCAAGGAGGGTCCCCTTGGGATGGGAAAGATGACGGTCAGTACAGACTGTGATGAAAGAAAAGATGGAGACAGGACACGTCTGGGCAGCGCATCTGGGGAGAGGCCCCAAGGGCTCTCCCTCCCCTCACGCTCCTCCCGCTCTCCCTCCCTCCGACAGGGGTGCTTCTAGGTGAAAGTCCACAGTGAGCACAGTGAGCCCCTCCACCGCCCCTTATCCCCACCCTCAGCCCCGGGTGCTGTCGCTGGTTCCAGAAATGTGCTGCCCCAAACGCCTGCAGTGTGGCCAGTATCCGATCTGGAATAGGATAAAAGGAAGATGGGGAGGTGGGAGGAAAATCTTAGGCAGACTCACCAACACGTGTGTGCGCCCAGGCAGGTGAGTGAGGGAGAGGGCGGAGGTGGGGCGCTGGCCAGACAGAACTCCAGGTACTGGGGAGCAGATTCACCAGCATTGCCTTGTGCACCTGAGGGAGGGGGGAGGGGGGGGAGGCATGGGGTGAAGCCTGCCTGCAGCAAGAAGAAAACCTGCCTATGCTCCCCCAAGGGCCAGGTGGATTCAAAGGGAGAGATTTTAGGAAAGGAACAGTTGCCCAGGGAGGCAGGACTGAGGCAAGACCCAGAGCGAGAGGCTGGCAACCGGAGTCATGCAGGGTCAGGGCCGAACGCACAAGGGGAGGCAGTTAGGCGAGCCGGGCCCAGGGTAACTGGAGCATCGGCGGAGGGGCCGCTGACTGAAGGGCACGGGAGATCCTGCTCTCACTGAGACAGGGAGTGAGGACCTGGGACTGAGGAGGGAGAAGCCCACCCTTTGTCCTCTGCACTCTCCCCTTCTGCGGGTGCTTCTCATTGACTAAATCCAACCAGGCGCCAGGCCACAGGGGAGTGTGATGATGGAGCCCACGGGAGCCAGCCTCAGTCACCCAGCCCTGCACATCTGGGCAAATCTGGGGGCCGCAGAGCGAGACCAGCACGCTCGGTTCCGAATGCCAACATTACAGTGAGTGAAATCAGCCAATCCTCAAACGACGGATACCGCATGTTCTCCGTGATCTGTGGTAAAACAGAGGATCAAAAATGCAATGCATAGGAGTGAAATTGACGTTTTGAGCTTGGATGATTGTTTATAGCCCTGAACAGTGTGGTTTTTTTTTCCCTCTCTTCTATTCGTTGAACTCTTTACTTAGTGCAGGGTTAATCTTAGGAGTATAAAGTAAACTGAAAGTAGATTTTTGTAAAAATTTTGAGAGAGGGATCAGGAGAGGGAGGAGGAGGAAGAGTGAAAGAGAGGGCAGGAGGAAGAGTAGGGTGGAAGAATCACTATGTGCCTAAACCTGTGTACATGAAATACATGAAATTTGTATACCTTAAATAAAATTTTTAATTTTTTTAAAAAGGAATGCTAACAAATGGGCCAAGCAAATGAAGGGAAACTCCATTTGCCTTTGTAAAAGCAGTATTAGCGAATCATACGTTATACTTGCCTCATTACACGCAGTGCAATAACAATTACAAAGTTATTAAATATAGAACACAACCTTGTTTCATCGAATTCAATGAATTATTTCAGTGCATGACAAACTTAGCTATGACATGCACTGTGCCCATTATATATAACTAGATATAGCATATCTGTAACACATAACTTTTGTGTTATAAAAAATAAAGATTTTGGCTCACATATTAGATGAATAAGATGTAACAATGGTGGAGGAGTTTCAGCCCTGGGGATTGGCATTGTGGCGCAGCAGATTCAACTGCCACTTGGGACACCCACATCCCATATGGGAGTACCTGGCTTAAGTCCCAGCTACTTTACTTCCCATCCAGCTTCCTGCTAGTGCACCTGGGAGACAGCGAATGATGGTCCAAGTAATTGAGATTCTGCCACCCACGCGGGAGACCCAAATGGAGTTCATGGGTCTTAGCTTTAACCTGGTCCAGCCCCCTCCTCCACATTGTGGCCATGTGCAGCATGAAGCAGTATATGGAATCTCTCTCTCTCTCTCTCTCTCTCTATTTTTCATTCTCATCAGTCTCCCTTTCAAGTTAATAAACCTTTTTAAAATCTTTCAAAAGAATTTTTCATCCTGTTAGATAAATTTTCTAATCTGGAAGTTCAACAGGCGCCCTGCTCCCTGATACCGCACAGGGGTAGCAGCAGTTTGACTTTCCTGCCTCTTGTGTCAGTCCTCTCCGTAACTGAGCTTCATCTCATGGGACTAACAGCACATCCAAGGCCTCCATGAGCGCGTGGAGCTTAGGGCATCACTCCCCGGAATGGTGGACACCATCAGTCCCACAGATGTCAGAAAGAGATGGGAGTAGAACAGTTCCCTCGTCTCAAGCCCTTGTTCTCTGTCTGCAATCCCCCTTAGCAAGCCCAAGACCAAAGAACAAATAGTACATGCTTATATGGACTTTCTGATGAATAACTAGGGCTGTGTTGGAATTACAGCACAGGAATGTTAGCGATTGGCATTTCCGTTAGCTTGGACTTCCCCTGGAATCTCATTAGGAAGCTACTTTTTAAAAGCCACCAGGTCCTACCCCCTGAACAATGTCCAAAGTCTGAGACCACAACTCACGCCCTGAATTGTCCTCTAGAGTTAATCCTGTGGCCCTGTTGCTATTGCTATTACAGGTTTAGGAGAAAGGCTCCTACGGTAGGGCTCAGGCTGCAAGTGCCCCTGGGGGCTCCCTTTCAATGCTTCTACAAGCTGCAGGCCTGCTGGAAATGTATTAGTTGACCTATTAAAATAAGCTCACCTCCCAAGGACAAACCTTGACTTTTCCGGTAGTCGTGAAGTCTCAATCCATATGGAAGGGAATAAAAGAACATTTACCCAATTAAGTAGCCAAGCACCTGGCTTGACCTTAGAATCCATGGCTTCCCCATTATCATGATGAGCAGCTTTTATTTGTTTTTTCCATTCTGAATGAGGGGCCCTGGCCACATCCCAAGAAAGGGCAATATCAGCTTTTGATGGCTACTCTCCGTATTTCCAACAGAGCCTCTGTCTGTCGCTCCCCCATTCGCGGAGGAACAACACAGGACCCTGCGCTGTTCTTTTGTCTGCTCGGCCCTTCCCGGGTTTGCTGCTGGTCCTTCCCGGGTTGGCTGGCAACCCCTCCACCTCCGTGGAGGGGCGGTTCCCTCTGCCACTTTCCCCACTTCCGCGAGGGAGCGGCACACCGCCTGCCGGCTCTCTCGGGGGCTGCTCAGATGTTATCCGGATGTTCCTGGTGCATGTTGTCTCTCTCCTCCTTTATAGTCCTCTTCCACCAATCCCAACTCTGCTACCCATACGCCGAGCACGCTGCTCTCCTCCAATCAGGAGCAGCTCCTGCAGTTTATTGGTCGAACTGGAGGCAGCTGCGTAGAAGCTGTTTACTCCTCTCCCAGCGCCATATTGTGGGAGAGCAGATGCATAGAATAAGTCTTAATTCCAGTAACTTAGTCTAGTCCAAGTTGCTCCCCACATCTGTCTATTTAAATCCAGAACTCCTCCCCTTAGGGTGGAGCAGATGAAGTGGCTCTCTGAGATGCAGGCTTGTATGTAGCACTGGCTGCATCATTAGCAGGCCCACTGCCATATGAAAAGGTGAGTTTCCTTTGACCAAAATTGTTGCAAATTTCAAGGTGGCAACAGCGGAGCATGTAACCAAGAGTGGAATCTTTGTGCCCGCGAGCCTGCTGCAGACACAGGGACAACATGCCCATGAAGCCAGCTCTTCCTGCAACCTTCAGGCCATCTGTACCCCACTGCATGCAAAGACCTAACAACACACACAGTGAGCAACATGCCCGGGGTGATGAGGACCCTTGAAGCTTGGCAGAGCAGTGCTAACCCAGACATTGGGGCGGAAGGTTGGTTTAAGAGACATCAGGTGGGGCCGGCCTTGTGGCACCCCGGGGCAAAGCTGCAGCCTGTGTGAGCATGTCACGAGGGTGGTGGTTCATGTCCCTGCTGCTCCACTTCCTATCCACCTCCCTGCTAATGCCCTGGGAAAAGCAGCAGCAGATGACCCAAGTATTTGGGTCCCTGCCACGCACGTGAGAGATCCAGGTGGAGCTTCAACCTGGCTTAGCGCTGGCTGTGGAGGCCATCTGGGGAGTGAGCCAGTAGATGGAGGATCTTTCTCTCTCTCCCCTATTCTCTGTAACTCTGACATTCAGAACAGATGAATAAATCTTAAAAAAAAAAAAAAAAAAAAGACAGCAGGTGATCTCCAGGAGTCCTCAGACTAACAACCTAAAAATTTTCCCTGACTGCTAAGCCCTCTGCTTTCTAAATCTCTCTCTTGCCCCAGCCCAACTTTGCCCACTGGATTCTCTCTTATATTAGATGCTCGGACAGTCCGCAGTATCTGTGTACTCTCAGCACCTGCTTGCCAATACAACATAGCTGATGCTTTAGAGCAAGGTGGCCTGGAGACCTGGGCAGGTGGCTCTGGTAGGACACACCTCTCATACCTCATCTCCTAATCTTTTTTAGTTCCACAGCAATATTCCTGGCTGCATATGCTGAGTACATGAAAGCTATTCAGCAATGCTTGCTAAAATGGGCTGGATGGCTTTTACCCACTAGATTAGATAAGCTGGTCATGACGAAGGCACTGGGCCTCTTGTCTGGGCTATGGTTCAGTGGTGTGGAGCCTCAGAGAAGCTTCACGATCTAATGCCCTGGATTAAACACCAACAGAGAGAAACAGGGTAGTGATTTAGATTTTGCTTTGTATTGTGAGCTGGATGTTCAGGTTATTGTGTCAATAAATCTTTACATACCATGAGCTTTATGTACCAGGGTCAGTAGGTGTTTTTATACCTGTAGGAATGAAAGTACATTTTAAACTTGAAGGGAGAATGAAATAAATTTGTTTTTAATGATAGTCCTCCTTTTAAGAGTCAAATACTGCTATCAGAGAGCTATTTTCAAAGCCTAATTTGGGTTGCACTGCTCTTACCATTACAAATGAGACTCGCATCAGCTTCCTTTTCAGCCTTTAAAGAGTGGTAATTCTGGGCCTGCACTGTGGAGTGGCAGGTAAAGCCACCCCTTGCAGTGCCGGCATTCTCGTATGGGCACCAGTTCAAGTCCTACCTGCTCCACTTCCTATCCAGCTCTCTGCAATGGCCTGGGAAAGCAGTGGAAGATGGCCCAAGTCCTTGGGCCCCTGCACCCACATGGGAGACCCAGAAGAAGTTCCTGGCTCCTGGCTTTGGATTGGCACAGCTCTGACGATTGCAACCAATTAGGGAGTGAACCAGCGGATGGAAGACCTTTCTCTCTCTGCCTCTCCTTCTCTCTCTGTGTAACTGTGACTTTCAAATAAATCTTTAAAAAAAAGAGAGAAGGAAGGATTCTCCTCTTATGTTCTCCATTTAAAAAAAATAAATAAAATGAAGAGTGGTAATTCTACCATAACATTTTTCCTTGACCTGAAATTCTATTTTTTTCCCTATATTGCAGCATCCTTTCAAACAAGCTGCTGGTTCCTTATTAGCCAAAGAAATCTCCTTGAGAAAGATGGTATAAGCCTCAGCCCTGCGGACTTCAGTGGAAACTGATGTAATTGTCACAAGGCTCTCACCCTAAGTACCTGAAAACTTGGGAGAATAAAGGCAGGAGACCCTTTTAGGTAGTCATTTGCAGTTCTATACTACAGAGAAGTGAAAAAAATTTTTTTAATTTGAAAGCCTATTAGTCCTGATGTTTTTTTTTTCTTGAAGGTTAGAAAATGTCCCATGGGATTCTTCTTTTGTAGCTTGAAAAGTGCTCCAGACTAGTAGCCGGAAAGTGAGTGTGGTGCGCTAGCGTTATAGAGCCATCATGGGGGCTCTCCTCTTTCCCAGGCCAAGTCTGTGAGCATCATGGCTTGTTCAGCTGAGCTCCTTGTTGGAACCAGGGGCCAATGAGAACCTCCACTGCTGTTCTTTCCTTGTTTCCTTGTTTCGCTTCTGTAGCTACACACACACACACACGTGCACACACACACACACACATATGTCAGTTGGCCAGTCTGTCAAGCATCCCTTTAGGCTTAAAGCAAATACCACCCACCTTGCTGATAGAACATTTTTCAGTGCACTTCAATTTCTCCAAATCCATCAGGAAAAATGGCTCAGTCGCCAGGGTGGACCCAAGTTCGTGCTTGATGACTGTAAAGGGCCCCAGTCTGCAGTCGCAGACATTCCATCGACACTACTCCAGGACAGCGACCATTCAGTGGAAATCTGGAGCAGGAACAATTTCAGGATTAGGCATCCAAACATTTGCATTGAGGCTTCTCAATGGCCAATTACAGCTGCTTGTATAACTCAGTTACCAAAAGCATCGTGGTATGCCTTGATGAATAAACACTTGTGACTAATTGGAAAATGTATTTCTAGAGTGCCATGCTGCAGCCCGACATGGCTCCTTTATTATCACTTTCTGGCACGCTGCCCATCGCACAGAGACCACTTGCCTTTGAATACGGCTTAGCTGTGACAGGCTGACTCCGTCTTCCGCCGGCTTCAACAACACAGCTGATTATTCTACCATTTTCTCTACTCATTGCTGCCTTCTGTTCTTTTTTTTTCTTTCTTTTTTTTTTTTTTTTTTTTTTTTGTTTCTTACCATTCAAAAATTCTGGCTGTGAGAAGCTACAAAATTACTAGTTCTCTGAAAACATGCCTTCAAAGCTCACTTTGCATCTGGTGTATAGAACTGTTTCTCTTTAGCACAGTTGGGAGTAGTGGTGGGGGGTGGGGGTAGCAATGTAATTTCAAGCAGTTTTCTTGTTTGTTTACGGGAAGGTGGAAATGCAATCAAATGGAAGTTAAGTTAAATATCTGCAAGTGTGTACATACAGGCACACACAACATATAAGGAAACATGTCAAAGTTAATGAGTGAGTCTAAGAAGTGTGATGAATATGAATTTCTTTTCTATTTCCTCATTTTTGTCTTAACTATGTGTCTCCGATATGATCAGAAAATGCATATAAGATGCAATTAAATGCTGTTTTCTCCATCTATGATCTTTTTTCTAGAGATGATGGTGCAGCTCAGAAGTCAACATTACTTTTTATTTTTGGTGGGTGGGATGAGGAGAAGTCATTGGCAGAGCAGTGCATGAGAAAATAAATTCTCATTTGCATTTCTAAAAGTGTCTGCCAACGTGGGTAAGAGACAGTCTTATGTCAGGGATACAGAGCGAGTAGACAGGGGAGAGGCTGCCTCTCTGCCCCCTCTCAATGCCTCCTCCTGTCTGCTTGCTCTCTTGTTCTCTCTCTGACAAAAGACACAAAAGCAACTGCAGGGAAACAGAACATGTTCTATGAAGGCTACATCTAAATCCCAAGATGGGACAGTGTTTCGGGCTCTGAGGGCTCACCATCTTATGTCATTGTAGAAATTAAAAGAAGAATAAGAAAAGGAGGAGGGAAGGTGTGAGTGAGAGAGGGAGGAAGGATGGGGAGGGCAGTATCATTTTGCTGTTAAAACTGTATATATGAAATGCATGAAATCTATTCCCTTTAAATAAGTAAAAAAGAAAGAAAAAAGCCAACAATATGAGAAGCAAGTGCTTGAAAATACCACAAGTGAAAATTCAGGGCAGGTTACGAATATTGAAAACTTCCTTTCTATTGAGGAGGTGAAAGGGAAGGACCAGCTTAGTGAATTATCGAAGTTGTAATGAAGTTTTCCAAAGCACGTTCTTTCATATACAAAGAAAAAAAAACGTACTATTGTTTTGGGCACCGGAAGGACTAATTCTGCAAAACTCTGAAAGTCGATGCTGATGTCCAACAAGACTCATGAATCCGAATCCTCTGTTTACCTGGGAATTGCGAGGTTTTCGCAGGAGCAGGGGGAGCTGTGTGGGTAAAATAATGTCAAAGTTTAACTTTATCAAAACGGAGTGTGTAACGATGCTCGACAGAAACGTCTTCTAAAGGGAATTAACGTGGTCTCCTTGTCTGAATCATTTATATTTTATAAGCCAGCACGGAAATTTCGGCCAGCCTTCACACAGCCTTACAGGCCTAGAAACAACAGGTGTATCTGTTGCTGGAAAAATTACCGAAGTCTTTTTCCCCAAAGGAACAACGCTAAATCTCAACTGACGAGCAATGCTGTCATCCCAAGCCGTTCTCTCATGATCTGTACCAAGTCACTTAGGGCTTCGGAAGTGACCCAGTGTCCAAATGTGACATTTGAGTCTAGGAAGTGGGTTGAGATCTGGTCCATATCATAATCCAGTGCTTATGGTCTAATGCGGAGTAAGCAGTAAACTCGGGAATATTTGAATAATATTGATGGATATTATCAGGGATAGCAAAAATGAGCAGAACACTGTTCTTTCCCTCAGAATGTTAAAGGTGGGAAATGGCCATTAAAACATGCTGTGGCCGGCGCCACAGCTCACTAGGCTAATCCTCCACCTGCGGCGCTGGTACCCCGGGTTCTAGTCCCGGTTGGGGTACCGGATTCTGTCCCTGTTGCTCCTCTTCCAGTCCAGCTCTCTGCTGTGGCCTTGGAGGACAGTGGAGGATAGCCCAGGTCCTTGGGCCCTGCACCCACATGGGAGACCAGGAGGAAGCACCTGGCTCCTGGCTTCGGATCAGTGCAGCGTGCCGGCCGCAACGCACTGGGGGTGAACCAACAGAAAAAAGGAAGACCTTTCTCTCTGTCTCTCTCCCACTAACTCTGCCTGTCAAAAAATAAAAACATGCTGTAACGACAGTTACTACATCTAGAAATAATCCTAAGGAACTACTACCATTAAAAAAACCCTTCATTCTCAGGGAGAAGAGCCAACATGATAATAAAGGAACATTTCTGAAGCGCCCCTGGGCACAGTGGAAAGAGAAAAGGTTTATTGTGTGCAAGCTCCATACCGTGGGAGGGGATTTTCCTGACCCACTCTCATTTCCGCCAACCACCCAACGCGGCTTACTGTCATTGTACCCACTCTACGGATGAGGAATCTGAGACCCAGAAAGGTAACAGATTTCAGAAAAAGAAACTCAGCTACAAATTGTTGTGATTTTTTTTTTCCCATTCTCCTCTCCCCTTAACCCAAGGAGAAGGGGACTCTCTCTCCCTCAGACAGCCCAGGGTCATCATTGTTGCAGAACATGGGGAGTAAGGGTGAGAAGACCAAGTCATTCTCCAAAATAAAAGGAAAGAAGAGTGTGGGCTGAGACAAAGGGAGACTTCTGAGAAATTCACCTTGGGAAAGAAACCCCATGATAGAGAGAGTGAAAGGGAAAGAGAGATGGATGGTAAGCAATTTGTGAGACCCATCACGAATGTATTCTCCCATCTGTCTGCTTCAGAATGCCCACAGTAAAGAGTTAACTGTGTTGTGCTGATTTTAATGTTGGAATTAAGCATCTGGGACAGTGCTGTTGTATTGAGCTAGGGGCCAAGAGGAGGTGAGCATATCAAAGGTGCCCGTCATCAGGCATGAGTGACAGGATGAGTTTTTTTTTTTTTTTAAGATTTATTTATTTATTTGAAAGAGAAAAGAGGAGGAGAGGCAGAGAGAGAGAGAGTCTTCCATCTGCTGGTTCACTCCCCTCTTGGCCACAATGGCTGGAGGTGTGCTGATCCAAAGCCAGGAGCCAGGAGCTTCCTCTAGGTCTTCCCACATGGGTGCAGGGGCCCAAGGACAGGGCCAACTTTTGCTGCTTTCCCAGCCCATAGCAGAGAACTGGATTGGAAGTGGAGCAGCCAGGACTCGAACCGGCACCCATATGTGATGCCAGCACTGCAGGTGGCAGCTTTACCTGCTAAGCCACAGCGCCAGCCCCAGGATGGGATTTCAAACTCTTGACCCTAAGAGGGAACTTTGTGGAGATCCTGCACCCCTCCCCTTGCCTCTCTCCTGGAAGACGCTTGAATTGTAGATGGGAGAGGAGTGCCCAGAAGTATCTCTCCACCAAACTGTCTCTCCCCGCCCCTCTGTTTCCAAAATTAGAGCAAATGGAAGGAACCTGACAAACACTTTACCAGCATAAAAGATGGGGTTAAATCTGTAGCAAGGCAATCTCAAGAGACAGAAATATTTCCGTCAAAATGACAAGAGATGTCCCTAACATGTTAGGATGTTGAGAAGCAAAGCCACTCTTCCACTGTCATAATGGGCCTCACATTTTCAAGGGTTCATTTAGCAATATTAGGTTGGAAATCCATTTAGTTTTGAGTCAGTGGGACCACACAGATACAATTACAAATATCAGTTTTCATTATTGTATTTGCAGATGTAAGTGGCATATTTGCATCCTGTCTTCGTCGGGACCTGATAAACAGCTTCAGCAGATTGGATTGGAATGTCAGGAACTGACGATCTTTCTGTGGATTTCCGAGTCAGAATGTGCATCAGGGCCCAGCCGTTCTCATTGGCCTGTAAGATCTTGCTGCCTTCCTTCAGCTGTTTCTGTTGACAGCAAAGAATGCTGACAGCCAGCTGAATTCCCTAAACTCTCTGATTTTCTATCAGACCAGAAGATGACAAATGAGGTTTTCACTCGTGTTGATGAGCACATCACCAAAATGACATAATGGTGTAATTTTTCGCCCCAAGACAAGGAAAAAAATGTATTGAAAATCACCGTGTTCATGTTTTTGTTCCCTTTCCACCTTCATCTGGCCACAGTTGTCACTCAGACTCTAAAGAGGGCCAGCAACGGATGCTGCTGTTGAATGGCTGCTTTGGTGTGTGTCTACGACAAGGTCAGGCTCATCACAGTGGCTAGGACATGCTCTTCTTATTGAGCGGGGTTATCTCAGGCACATTTTACAGGCTGGTAACTGACATCGCTGGAATTGGATGTGACACCCCCAAATGACATTTCTTGGAGAGAAAGTTTGACAGACATCCATCCAGAAAAATAACTACTTCTACTTATTCACTACCTAAAACAATACTTGAGCAGCGAACATGACTTCTCTTCAATCTTTGCAATATTGCTCTTGACCGACTTTTGGACAGAGCACCCAAGTTGACCTGTGAAGTTATTTAGGTTGAAGTTAGTGACAATGTGAGAAGCAGGTGAAAGCCTTTGGTTCTGAGTTTAGGTGTTTATTAAATCTTGTGAAATATCACACAGTGTCACCCCCTGAAGCACAGTTCAGCCTGGGTCCGCGTGTCAGGTGCAGGTTGCAGGAATCATTGAGCACAGAGGTCCTGGCTTTCACTTCCCATGATGAGGCAGGGTCACACAAAGAACTCTGCTTCTGCTGCCCAGTGCCAATCCAATGGGAAGTTTGCACCATGTCTTCATTGTTTCCCAACTTGTTCAATTGTGTTGCTATTGGGATGATCCATAGAATTTTATCTTAAACAAGACTCCAAAGACAGCAGGTAAGGCCAAACATGCTCATAATCAAAACTGCCATTCAAGAGTAGCATTTGTCCTAGCAGGTGAGACACCTGTGTTCCATATCAGGTTGTCCAGGCTCAATACCTGCCTCCAGTTTTTGACTCCAGCTTCCTGCTAATGCAGACCCTGGGAGGCAACAGTCATGGCTCAACTAATTGGGTTCTTGCCATCTACCCAGGTGGCAGACCTGAGTTGAGTTTCTGGCTCACAGCCTCAACCACAGCTTAGCCCAGGTGGTTGAAGTATTTGCATAGAGAACCAGGAGATGGAAAATCTCTCTCTCTCTCTCCCTCCCTCCCTCCCTCCCCCCCTCATCAATAAATACATATTTTTAAATTAATAATTGCCATTTGAACATGGGCAGATGTTCCCTCCACTGGCACAGGTTGCTGGTTCTTCCACTTAGTAAAAGCTGATTCAGTAGGCTTGCATTTTGCCGACTTTAATTTTACACTCTGGTGGGTAAGGAGTGTCCCATCTCACACACTCTAATCATGCACCCAAGCATGGGAAGGACTTCCTGCTATTGCACAAGGGAAACGGTTCTCATTCTTTCTCTCTAAGCTTTGCATAAACATTTGTATTCTAAAACATTAAGTACGTGAATGATGTGACTCATTTATTCCCAGTGGAAAACTGAAAGTTTCAGAAAAGGGATTTAGAGAAAAATCAAAGTTTGTAGATTTATTAGAAGAGTAATTTCTTCATACTCACATAGTCTCCTGCTCACAGATTTGCTAGCAGTATTTCCTGTAGTCTGATGAACCAGGTTACCAATGGATATCCCTTTCACTTAACACTCCCTGAGCTGGGTTCTGAAACCTAACCAATTTGGCCATATAAGACTTATGATTTCCTCATGGTAGACTGAATATATTAATGGCCCTATTTTTTCACACCTCCTTGTATTTACACCCCTTGAAAGTGCTCTCACACACTGACTCTGGATTGGGCCATATAATTTATTTTGGCCAATGGAACAATAACAAACTTGACATAGGGACTTGAAAAGGCTTTGTTCTTTTCTGCTCTCTCTTTACCCCTGCCATCCCTGTAAGAATATGACCAGACTAGCTTTCTGGAGGAAAGTGAGAGACAAATGAAGGAGAGTCCTGTTGCCCAGTCAACCATAGGCACATTTGAAGCTCAGTTCAAATGGTCAAGTCTCCAGCTAACCGCCATCTGAAACCAGAAAACCAACTTCTAAAACCTAAATCACCAACTGCAGACACATGAGCATTGCAGGGTTACTGTTGTATGCTACCAAATGCTGTTTTTGTTACTTGGTATTTTTGTAGCAACAGCTCCATGATGTTTCCCTGCATTTCAGTGTTTGTTTTGGCGTAAGTTGCATCAAGAAATGTTTTGTGGAAAAGAATCACAAGTACAAATTTGTAGCAACAACAAAAAAAAAAAAAAAGAAAGAAAGCTTTAAAAGCCTTAGAAATAATGTCTGGACACCTGATAGGAACAGTGGAGTCAATGATGTGGTTAAAATGTATGCATGATCTGCTCAATCGGACTTGCCCCAAATGGTAGAGTTACAAACATGCCAGGGGATTCCAATTCAATCCCATCAAGGTGGCATGTACCAATGCCATCTCACTAGTCAAAGGGATCAGTTTCAGTTCACAATTGATCATAATGATAGGATTAAGAGTCAAAGGGATCGGCTGTCACTGCGGCTCAATAGGCTAATTCTCTGCCTGTGGCACCGGCACACCAGGTTCTAGTCCTGGTCAGGGTGCCGGATTCTGTCCCGGTCATTCCTCTTCCTGTCCAGCTCTCTGCTGTGGCCCGTGAGTGCAGTGGAGGATGGCCAAAGTCCTTGGGCCCTGCACCCGCATGGGAGACCAGGAGAAGCACCTGGCTCCTGGCTTCGGATCAGCGCCGTGCGCTGGCTGCAACGCACTGGCCGCAGCAGCCATTGGGGGTGAACCAATGGAAAAGGAAGACCTTTCTCTCTGTCTCTCTCTCTCACTGTCCACTCTGCCTGTCAAAAGAAGAAAAAATAGCCAAAGGGATCACATAAACAAGACTAGTGTCTGCTAATACTAACTGATAGAATTAAAAAGGAGAGAACTATCCAACATGGGAAGTGGGATACACAGCAGACTCATAGAATGGCAGAGGTCCTAAACAGCACTCTGGCCTCAGAATCAGCCTTTAAGGCATTCGGATCTGGCTGAAGAGCCCATGAGAGTATTTTAAGCATGGAAAGCCAAGACACTCTGTCAAAAAAAAAAAAAAACAAAAAAACCTAAATGAAAGATCTCTGTGAGTGAGATCCCAGCGGAAAGAACAGGCCATCAAAGGAGGAGGTACCTTTCTTTGAAGGGAGGAGAGAACTCCCACTTTGAATATGACCTTGTCTAAATAAGATCAGAGTTGGCAAACTCCAAAGGCTTCCATAGCCTTGGCAACACATAACAAGAGCCTCGGGTGATTACTGACGCCATAAACAAGAGTGTCAATTGTTAAATCAACAACAAGAATCACTGTGCACTTACTCTCCATGTAAAATCTCTGTCCTTATTGTGTTGTACTATGTGAATTAATGGTATAACTAGTACTCAAACAGTACTTTACACTTTGTGTTTCTGTGTGGGTACAATCTGTTGAAATCTTTACTTAATATATACTAAATTGATCTTCTGTCTATAAAGATAATGGAAAACGAATCTTGATCTGAATGAGATGGGAGAGGGAGCGGGAGATGGGAGGGTTGTGGGTTGGGGGGAAAAGCCATTGTAATCCAAAAGCTGTACTTTGATAACTTATATTTATTAAATAAAAGTTTTTAAAAAGTATGCATGATCAACAATACAGCCTCATTCCTACTTCCCACCCATTAGCCACCCATATATTCCATGATCCAGGGCTCCCTGTGGACCTCCAGTTTTATAGGCAAGATGGAGACTAAAGGATTGAGGCAACTTGGTCAAGGTCATCAGGCTAATTAATGACCGAGTCAAGACCAGACACTGAACCCTCTTATGAAATATTAGAATCATCAGGGGCCCTGATGTGGGCATTTGACACAATGGCTAAAAAATACACTTAGGACCTCTTCATCCCAGGTGACAATATCTGGGTTTGTGTCCAACTTTGCTCCTGATTCCATCTTCCTGCTAATGTGCACCCTGGGAGGTAGGAGTTGATGGTTCAGATGCTTGGTCTCTGCCACCCACATGGGAGACCCAGATGGAATATCTGGCTTTTGGTTTCAGCCTGGCTGTGGTAGGTTGGGGCAGTGAACCAGCAGATGGAGGGTCTCTCCTACTCTCTTTCTCTGTATCTCTCTGCCTTTCAAATAATAATAGTAATAATAATAATAATAATAATAATAAAATCTTTAAAAAAAGAATTATCTGGGTCTGGCGCTGTGGATCAATGGGTTAACGCCCTGGCCTGAAGTGCCGGCATCCCTTATGGGCACTGGTTCTAGTCCCAGCTGCTCCTCTTCCAATCCAGCTCTCTGTTGTGGCCTGGGAAAGTAGTAGAAGATGGCCCAAGTCCTTAGGCCCCTGCATCCACATGGGAGACCAGGAAGAAGCTCCTGGCTCCTGGCTTCAGATAGGCACAGCTCCAGCCATTGTGGCCATCTGGGGAGTGAACCAGCCGATGGAAGACCTCTCTCTCTCTCTACCTCTCTCTCTAACTCTGTCTTTCAAATAAATAAAATAAATCTTAAACAAAAAAAACAAGAGTTATCAGTGACTCAAGATAACCTTCAGTGTGGAGATTTCCTAACAGGAATGAATGTCTAATCTCATCAACTACAGATTATACATCTAGGGCCCATCCTTATACCTTCCACACTGGCTGAACACATGACACCTATTCTGGACACTCTTTGGTAACAGACAGTAAACAAACAAGAAGAATCACCTTATTCTTGCAGGAAATGATCTCAAGGTATAGACACCATATATAGTTGCACAAATTCCAATGTGCAGCTTCCTTGGAATTTCTTTTTCTTCAATTAGTTTTCTTTTCCTGAATGCATGGCACTCTGGTCAGCTCCCCTGTATAATTCTTTTCCCTTCTTCTTTTTCTGGATTTTATGCTTTCCTCTGAAGTCCTTGAACTGAAGTTCTACTACTGTACTGTCCAGTTTCTCCAAACAACCTTGTCTCTCATTAAGCCACCCTATTGGTCCTCTTATATCTTTCTAGTTTGACTGCAGTTTTACTTACTCATCCACCTCTCAGTACAAATATTAGCATATCTAAAAATCCATATTTAAAACCTTAATACTTTATAGAAAAAGATGTTATCACCCTCAATCCCTTTTGATCTTTCCTTCCTTACTTTAGAGACCTGTTAAGAATCCAAATCAATTATTAAGATTTTAAACACTCCTTTTTTTCTTAGTCATCATTTTGAACATCACCTTCCAGATGTCTTACAGTTCTAGAATTGGAAGATCAATTTAGCCACAAGTCCTGCAGAAATTCTTTTCATTCATTTTCTTGGATGTCAACCCAATGGTTACAACAGGTAGGTTCTGGTGTCTGGGTGATTTTTTTTCATGTATACTGGAATTTGCTAGAATAATCTTCAGGGGGTTCTTCTGTATACCAGGCAAAAAAAAAAGGCACAAAAGAAATAGTTTGGAATCAAGTATAAATTCTTTGGAAGCAAAAATTAGAAATTCTATAGAAGACTGCCTCAGAGAAAGGAGTTAGGATATTTTTCCAAGCCCACTCCCAAACTATTTCAATACATCAAAAGAGAGAGAACTTTTGCAGAAGTCAGAACAGAATACATCTTCTAAAGTTTCTGAAGAGACGTGGATTAATAAGAGGATTGGGATTGAATGAAAATTATGATTTTGTGGAAACCGATTTACATGCTGATACATTTGAGCATTGTCATTTCTTTCTTGCCTTCAGGATAAAGAAAGATGATATTCATTCTGTTTGGAAGTGTGCTCTTTTATTTCTATTTCTGTTTCATTTCTATTCAACAGGAAATCATCGTTTATGACCATTTGTTCTATTTTTCCCAATTCCAACACAGATCATTTTTGATCCTGAATAAATGTCTGTTATTAACAATCATAAAAACAGACCCAATTAAAGTGATCAGGATAAGTTTTTGAGGAAGGCAGAACCAACTTTGTAGCATCTTTAACAGCCTGATTTTGATGTCACCTTCCCAACCCTAAAGTGTGTGTGTTTGGGAGTAGGTGTAAGGTGTAGGAGGGCATTTAGACCTGAAGGCAGATTTGCTATAAAAATTCACCTCTTCATCTGCATACAAAAAGGCTAAGAAATTGCCACCAAAATCTGAAGACAGGTATTGCTGTTTTGCGTTATTATTGTTCATCATCACAATGCATCATTGTATTGCTTGTTCCTGCTTTTATGGTCTAGAAAGAGACATGAACAGGGCAGGAACACCTCCACATCTCCCTGGATATAGAAAAATGAACCGTATTTAAGCATCTACCATCTCCTCCGCATGTCACTTTTTGGAACCTCTAAATGCTGATGTTCTGAGCAATGTACTAGCTGGAAGTTTACTTTTTTAAAGGAAAAAATTAAGGTAACTGTGTGCCGAATCTTCCAGATCATTGCCCAAAATGTGGTTAGGAAATATTTAAAAGACTATAAATACGTTGTGCTGATATTAAAGTATCATATAAGGCCGGCGCCGCGGCTCACTAGGCTAATCCTCCGCCTAGCGGCGCCGGCACACCGGGTTCTAGTCCCGGTCGGGGCGCCGGATTCTGTCCCGGTTGCCCCTCTTCCAGGCCAGCCCTCTGCTGTGGCCAGGGAGTGCAGTGGAGGATGGCCCAGGTGCTTGGGCCCTGCACCCCATGGGAGACCAGGAAAAGCACCTGGCTCCTGGCTCCTGCCATCGGATCAGCGCGGTGCGCCGGCCGCAGCGCGCCGGCCGCGGCGGCCATTGGAGGGTGAACCAACGGCAAAGGAAGACCTTTCTCTCTGTCTCTCTCTCTCACTGTCCACTCTGCCTGTCAAAAAAAAAAAAAAAAAAAAAAAAAAAAAAAAAAAGTATCATATAGTTGCTGTTGATGATGTCAGGGGTGTAAATTCA
Source organism: Oryctolagus cuniculus (assembly GCF_964237555.1). NCBI lineage: Eukaryota > Metazoa > Chordata > Mammalia > Lagomorpha > Leporidae > Oryctolagus > Oryctolagus cuniculus. The sequence continues at coordinate 35,924,520 of NC_091434.1, forward strand.
GAGGAAAACTTCACTGAATTTGAAGATGAACCAGCTGTTGCCTTGTCCTTTTTCCCAGTAGCAGGCACTTTCATGGAAACCTTAGAGTTTTTCCATTTCCCCCTCTACCATATTAGGGTATTTCCTTTCTTTAATGCTACAGAATGGCAGGGGAATTCCTCAGGGAACATAACTATGAAATCTCTCTCTTTTTTTTAATGTATGTGTTTCTGTTCTATTTCTCTTTTTTTAAGATTTATTTTTATTTATTTGAAAGTCTGAGTTACAGAGAGAAGAGGCAGAGAGAGAGAGAGAGAGAGAGATCTTCCATCCGTTGGTTCACTTTCTAGATGGCTGCAACGGCCGGAGCTGTGCCTATCCGAAGCCAGGAGCCAGGAGCTTCTTTCTGGTCTCCCAGGCGGGCGCAGGGTCCCAAGGACTTGTGCCATCATCTACTGCTTTCCCAGGCCATAGCAGAGAGCTGGATTGGAAGTGGAGCAGCCAGGACTGGAACTGGTGCCCATAAGGGATGCAGGCACTGCAGGCGGCGGCTTTACCCACCACGTCACCCGCCCCACCTATGAAGTTTCTTAACACAGCCCTACTCCTAGTTTCTCTGAGACACAACATCCAACAACAGAGATTGGCCCACCTTCCTTTCTCTGTAAAGGAACACAGGAACCATTTGAATACAAAAGATAATGCTTTTTATAAAATTTTTTTTTTCTGTCTATTTGAGAGACAAACAGATAGAAAAAGAGCTCCCAGCCTCTGGTTCACTTCCCCCCTAATGCCCACAAATCCCCCCACCTGCCACCCCACTCCTCAGCCAGGACCAAAGCTGACAGCCAGGAACTCAACCCAGGTCTCCCATATAGGTGGCCAGAACCCAACCACGTGGGCCGTCACTGCTGCCTACAGGGGTCTACAACAGCAGGAAGCTGGACTCAGGAGCTAGAGCCAATAATTCGATCCAGGCACTCTGATGTGGGATGACGGTGACTTAACTGCTAGACCACATACCTGCCTCCAAAGGATAATACATTGACCCTCCCTCTACTCCTTCTCCAATGAAGTCGATCACTCAAGAGCAGTCAGTATTTTCAGCTGCAATCTCATTTCCCAAAATGTCTTATCAGATACCTAATGAGTCCGGTTCTCCTGGATTTAGGGACAAAGCTTTTAATACCAACCCTAATTCAAGTTGCTGGTTAAAGTAATACATCAACTGAAGCTTAGTTTACATAAATAAGTTTGAATAAGCAAATAAGTCAATTCCCTGGAAAAGCAAATCAGGCAATCAATCAGGAAGTGCAAATTCTGAAATTTTAAGTAGGAAGAAGGCATGGGCTAGGTAAAATCAAGGTGGGGTAGGTGGAGGAGGTGGCCACTGACTCCAACGTGGAGAGGGATGGGCAAGGTGATTGGCAGTTTGGAGGGGATCTGTCTTTCTGCTTTAAACGCCACAGGGACAAACAGAAGTCCTTTCAGAAGGCATTTTCATCCAGTTAGTATACTCAAGCCATGCTGTATTGTATGATTTATAAGGAGTTAATCTCATTTTTAATACGGGCACTTTATTATAAAAGAGCTCAGCTCCTGGGGGATTTGTTAATTGAGATGTCACTGTATTCCCGATGGTTGTGAATCTTCATCCTTGGAGGATAGATATGACCTTTTGGAGCGAGCCAAAAGTCATTTAGAACCAAGCGGAGTGGGCAGAGCGGGAGATCCAGCTGGGTAATACAGTCCGAGGACAAAACAAAGAGAGGCCATAAAGCAAGAAGAATGATTCCTGTGTGTGGCCCATAAACGGGCGCTGCAACAGCTTGCAAGGACTCCACAAGAGAAGGAGCCACATCTCTAGATCAAGACATCACCTTCCAAGGTGACTCCTAGGCAAAGAAGACGCCTCACTTGCCTGTCAGCAGCTGGCTACTTGTTCATTAAGATGAAACTCATAGGCTCATGAAATGCAACATGTAACTAATATCTCCATATGTGGGTGGGGTATGCCAATTTTAAAGATAACATCGAAATCTCTCAATTGCACTTTGAGAGACCTATTTTGTGCCACCTATTTCATAGCAAGTCCTTGTGTATGCTAAATGGATCCTCAACTTCTAGACAGAAAGGACATCCACACGGTTTATTTTTACATGTACATTAGCTAAAGCCAAGCATTTTCTTACGGGTGAAGCTGCACAACATGGCTCAGCTCTGTAATAACAACACAAACTAGTATTATCTTGTCTCATGTGGTGGAAATCCGAGGTCACTTTAGTTTCCCCCACATGGTTGTACTAGTATCCAACATGGTATTATGTTTCCCTGAAGTGAACAAGAATTTTTGGTGAAAAAAATTTCTCCAAAATGATATGCTTGCCAGATGTAGAAAACAAAAAGAACACCCACCTTCACTTGAATTTCAGATAAATGACAAACAATCTTTCAGTATAAGTAAAAGGGTACTTTTATAAATTCATGGAAAATGAAATTAAAAGATAAGTTTATTTTGGTGCAAAAACATTTGCAATCCGTGCGCTGATTTTTCATAACACACATTTGCCATGACCTTTCTAAAAGACCCTTGGTATGGCCCACATGCCCCGGATGTCCTGCGTTTTATCTGGGAATGCTACAAAAGGAACTAAAGAAGTGGAGAGTCGGGGAGAGGCGCACTCGTGGGGACTGGCGGCCATGTCTCCTTCGGAGGGGTCTTGCCGGGTCTCCAGAAATCTCACAGCATCACAGACAGGTGTGTGCGTGTGGCCCCAGGGACAGACGAACGAGCGGTGCAGGTGCTGTTTCTGGGAGCTCCTGAGACGGGAAGGCTGAGCAAGGAGTGAAGGGAAGGGACCCCGCGTCGGGGGTGTTGTGTGTGTAAAAGAACAGACAAAGAGAAGGGAATTTTCCCCCGTATTGCTATAGATTATGAATTGGATCCCCTTTAATGTTCCTTGAGAGAACAAGGAAAGATGAAAATTGCTTTTTAAATTACTTCCAGTTGACTGGATTGTGTTTCTTTCAGTGATGCTGCACTAAGATTAAGTCATAAATCCTTTGGGATTGATTTGGGCTGCAAACAGTGTAATTTTTCCTGTTTTTCTCCTCTCTGGTTCCCTGTGGTAGAGTATGCGGCTGAGCTGCCACCCATGAGGCCACTGCCAGGAAGCTACTGGGCAGCTGCTGGGTCCAGACCGCCGACCTCTGCAGCTCCCCGCTGCTGACCGAGGCTTGCCTCTCCTGTCACTTCTGTCACGATCCAGACGTCATCAAGGGAGCTGGAGCTTCCAGTGCCTAACGGATTATTAATGAGACACATTCTCCGTGGTGTGTGTGTGTTAAATACATGTGCTTTTGTAGATATAGGTCGCCTGCTTCTAACAAGCATTAGAATTAGCAATATTCTGGCATGACTGACAAGATTAAAAGAAGAGCAAAGAGACGAATAAAAGGGGAGGGAGACTTGTCTGGGAGTTCAAAGCCCTTTAAATTACACTTAGCAGTGAACCTGCCCCCACTCTGTTTAGCTGGCCTCCTGGTGAAAGCTCACCAGTGGCTTTCCTGGAATCGATGCACCTGCTAGCGATGGACTCGCTTTTCCATGAAGATAGCCTTTGATTTATTCTTGTATCACATTTTGTTTTGAATTGTGCTTCCGTGTATTTTATCATTTTGACGATTGAATCTGTGGCTTTTATTCCTAGCTTGTTTTCAAGATATTCGTATTTTGTACTGTCTCTACTCCTTAAGGCAGTGTGAGCCAATTTCTTAGAAATTGCCTCTGTCTCAGACCACCAAGAAAGTCCATGTATAAATGGTTACGATAACTTTAAGAGAAGTTCTTACAGATTTCTGAGAGACACACACAGGTAGCATGGTTCTCCAATGATTTTGCTCTCTTTTCATTCTCTTTTCCCATTGACTTTTTCTCCTTTCTCCTAAGAAATGTGTGTTTGACATTTACTGAAATTCCAGATACTAAACCAGAAATGCCAGATACTCTTCTTGCCATTCAATAAACATCTCACTCTTGCCTTGAAAGTTAGCAGGAAACAATTATTGTGACAGAGTAATTTGCAACTACGACAGGACTTTGTGAATTGGCAAAGAATTTTCACCGACACTGGTAGGTGCTTAAGGATGGAGGCTATTTTCGTTTCTAAATTCACACCTTCTTTGTAAACTCAATTTTCAGTGGGAGAAAGTGATTCTTTCCCTAGTTTGTCTAGTTTCTTAGAGCTTCTTAAACTGCATCTTTTTTTGCCTGATAAGATTCAGCATTTCATGGAGAAGAAATAGGTAGCCACCCACTGGGCTTGGCTTGAGGTGCGCTCAAAAGACAGGTTTCCTCTGCATTATCTCAAGCACAGGTCTACATCCCCTTAAAGGAGAGAAAGCCTAAGCAATGAAAATTCTTTGACTTCTTATTTATCTTGGCTTCCCAAGAAGAGAAAATTAACACTGTGATCTGCCCAAATTGGGCCCTCACTAAATGTACGTTTGTAGAATGGAATTGAGTTTCCTGGCCTAAAAGCAAAGGATGGTGGAATTAGTGAGTAAACCAACAAATATGCCTAGATGGTGAGCATTAGGGCTTGAAACGTTTCCCCAGATTGGCCCAGAGTTTCTTCCCACCATGGCCTTTCTAAAGGAATGATGGTGAATTAAGTCTCGTCAAATTTATGCATCAGACAAGGCAGTGAAGAATATGGAAAATCAAGATTCTAAATGTTTTTGACAGGCGAGACAAATAGTGAGCCAACTAAAACGATCAGATTTTACTGAAGTAAATAAAAGGTCTTGCAATTGGTCTCAACAATCTAGCTATGTATAGGTGAGATAAGAGAGATCTAGCTGAGCCGCCTTTGATGTTTAGTCAACAGCAACGTCAATGTTTTCTAGATCTACCCTTCAAAAAGTGAAATCCACACATGAGCTTGAAACAAAAAAAACAAAAGGAAAACAAAAAGCAGAAGGCAGTAACTGGAAAGGAAGCCAGGCAAGGAGTTGAACAGCAGTCACAGAGGGGTGGGCATTTGGCAAAGAGATTAAGTTGCCACGTGGGACACCTGAGCCCCACATTGGAGTGCCTGGTTCGAGTCTGAACTCCTCCACTTCTGATCCAGCTTCCTGCTAATGCACATCACAGGAGGCAGCAGATGGTGGTTCAAGTACTTATGTCCCTGCCATGTGCATGGGAGATTTGGAAGGACTTTGAGGCTTCCGGCTTTGACCTGGCCGAGCCCTGACTATTGGTGGGCATTTGAGCACCAGAGAATGAAAGATCTTTCTTTCTCTCTCTTTTTTTCCTTTCAAATAAAACAATAAAACAATAAATAAATAAATAAGTATTTTTAATGGATAGTCAAGATAATCTCCTCAATACGAAATGAGTGAATGACAACTTGGTGGTTGGCCTTCTCTTAATTGGATTCTCTAGAAGTAGAGCCCGTGGTAAGAATTATAGTCCAATCTCAGATTGTTGGAAGTGAAGGAAAAAGGCATGTAAGGTGAGGAAAGGCACAAATCAACATGATGTGATGCATTTCTAGGCGGATCCTGCTTCCTAAGGTACCAGGAAGCACAGTACACGTGGTGTCAGTTTGGCAACAAGATTTCTCTGGGGGTGATGCAAGAAGGAGGAAAGATGGGGAATTTAACCAGCTCCTTCTTTTCTCATATTCGTCCTTGGGCAAGATCCAAGGGCCCTCCCCTCCCCCGCCACTTGCAGGTTGCACAATCCAGCCTCTCAGTGGGCCACTCACGACACCAGATGCATCCGTGTTACTTTTCATTGAAGGGTTGAACTCCCCCATGGGTGTGCTGCTGACCAAGAAAGAGCAAGAGGGAGGTGCTCAGGGGACGCTGAACCCTTTTATCTGGTGTTCAGCTAGCAGGACAACCAGGACAACCAGAAGGCACATTGATCTGGAAGAAGAAAAATCAACAAGGTGGTCTCCAAAAGACGCTGTTTCCCTCTTGAGCTACAGCAGGGTTCTACTGGCTCTTCGATCAGAGCCAAAGAATACGGAGTACCCAGTGCCTTTTAGTCACCAACAGCACAGCCCTTACAGTTTTGCTTTCCACAGGCCTATAAAAGTGTTTTAAGATCTCAAAAGATTTACTGTTTCCCAAATATAAAACTGATCATACGAAATTAATAAATGTTTAATTAAGCATCTAAAAAACGTAACATGATGTCAACTTCATTATTTGTTACATTTGGTGCTCATAAAAATGTCGTTACTTTGGAAAACAATTTGTAGGCTAGATTTTCTCATTTTATAAGAATTCCTGAGTATGCACGATGCTTGCCAAGAAATCATTGCCAATCATAAATTAAATGAGTTGCTCTAAGATAAAAAAAAATTTTTGAAAGCAAATGGTTTTTTAAACCCTTTCAAAAGTTTTATGACAGAAAATTCATTTCATGTGGGATATCAGTGTGCTTTACTATATTGTATGTGATGTAGAAGAGTATCTGAAAGAAAACATCATTGTTAAGAGAGACTTGCAGGAGTAGGTCTTCTCTTCCATGGACAAGACCAGGCAGGGTCTTCAATTCCATCTGCTACCCCTTAACAGAAATCTACTCAAACTGGAGGTTCTGGATTCAAATTTTGTCCAGATGTCCCACTTTACGTATTTGTCATGTGAAACAAGATCGGTTACTTTGTCGTCTGTGAGCCAAAGTTCCTCATGGCTAATACAGGATTGACAAGTTCTATCTCACAGGGAAGTTGGGAATTCACATGTAGCCCAAGGCTAACACAAGACAGAATCCTCAGTAACTATTAGTAGTAGTAGTATTTTCCTTGTGAAATCTGAAAGAGAAGAACCAGATTCTAGAGGCTTCTATGTTTTATAAACAGTGAAGAGAGAAGGGTGGGTGCTGTGGCACAGCAGATTAAGATGCCTTTAGGATGCTTGCATCCCATATTGAAGTGCCTGGGATAGAGTCCCACCTCCACTTCCAATCCAGCTTCCTGCTGGAGGCAACAGGTGACGCTCAGGTACCAAGGCCACTCACAAGCCTCGCCCCTGGGCTCCACCTTGGCCCAGCCCTGGCTGTTGTAGGCATCTCTGCACATGCACACACACAGACACACACACACACACACACACACCTGTCTCTCTCTCAAATTTTTTTCAAGTGAAGAGAACTGAGATATTTTAAAGAAGAGACTTGAACACAAATGTTCTGAAGAAGACACCTTAGATGAGACCTACCCCAAATTGCATATTGCACAGTGGCTACCATAAAATGCAAAATGAATCAGTGTATGAGTAAATTGATAAAGATAGCCAGCTTTAATACATAATAGCCTATAAGGCAGAAGAGAGCTTGAACTTCAGCCTTTTGCTTCTAAAGGCCTGACTAGGACCTGTGTTTCAAGGTTATATAGAAAGCAGATGTCTCCTAATTTTAAGGAACATCTGTACCACAATTAGAAATGGCCCAAACTCAGATGTCCTAAACAGCACTCTGGCCTCAGAATCAGCCCTTAAGGCATGAGGATCCGGCTGAAAAGCCCATAAGAGTATTACAGGCATGGAAAGCCAAGATACTCTGGCAAAAAAAAAAAAAAAAAAAAAAAAAAACAAACAAACAAAAAAAAAACACCTAAATGAAAGATCTCCGCGAGTGAGATCCCAGTGGAAAGAACAGGTCATCAAAGAAGGAGGTACCTTTCTCTGAAGGGAGGAGAGAACTTCCACTCTGACTACGACCTTGTCTAAATATGATCAGAGTCGGTGAACTCAAAAGGCTTCCATAGCCTTGGCAACTCATGACAAGAGCCTAGGGTGATTACTGATACCATAAACAAGAGTGTCAATTTGTTAAGTCAACAACAGGAGTCACTGTGCACTTACTCCCCATGTAGGATCTCTGTCCTTAATGTGCTGTACATGTGATTTAATGCTATAACTAGTACTCAAACAGTATTTTTCACTTTGTGTTTCTATGTGGGAGCAAACTGTTGAAATCCTTACTTAATGTATGCTAAACTGATCTTCTGTATATAAAGAGAAACGAAAATGAATCTTGATGTGAATGGAAGGGGAGAGGGAGCGGGAAAGGGGAGGGTTGTAGGTGGGAGGGAATTTACGGAGGGGGAAGCCATTGTAATCCATAAGCTATACTTTGGAAATTTATATTCATTAAATAAAAGTTAAAAAAAAAAAAAAAGAAATGGCCCAAACTGCAATGGACTTCCCCGGGGAGGGGGGGGTGCAGTTCCCACAAACAGGAAAGTGCAAGAGAGAGGACAAGGCTGGAGTAGAGTGGCACTGAGACTCCTGACCCCTGGATCTCTCTGCTACGGCTTCAGCTTGGACAACAGCCAGGCATGAGGAGGTTCTCAGCTGTGATTTCCAACTTCCCCATGGTGGCACTGAGCAGCCAGAGGAGATGAGGCCTCCGGATGCGTCCAAGGACAGAAGCTTACTGGTCTATGGCAAAAGAGCTCCCACTCAAATGCCTGGGAGCCATCCGAGGAAAGCCTCGCCCTAACCACGGGCAAGCTGTGCCAGCTGCTCTTGGCTGCCTTCTATTCAGTTACGACTCTACGTCTCACAGAAACCATGAACACTTAATAAAATACCTTGGGTAAGAGTAAAAGAGAAGCTTGGCAAATTCTCTACATTATGGCCAGGAATTTTTGGATTACATGGAATTCAATCTAAGTGCTGACTGACTTCTATAGTAACGTATAAAAGTCCTTTTAAACAATGGTTAACTTGTTCAAGTTGTCAGAAAGGTTGGAAGTGAGCGGCAATCTCCGTTAGGATGCTCTAAAGTAACTCCATGTTACAATGTAATGTGTTGTGTACTCTGGGGAATGCGGAGAAGTGCCTAGGCCACATTTCTTTGGGAGGTCTAAGGGGACCTCTTAGCTGCTTGGCTCCGCTTGACATCCAAGGCTACCCAGCGTTCTTTCTGCCTGCCTCACGTTTGCTCTCGACAGCTTCTTTGTGTGTGTGTGTGTGTGTTTTGTTTTTTTTTTATTTGACAGGCAGAGTGGACAGTGAGAGAGAGAGAGAGACAGAGAGAAAGGTCTTCCTTGCGTTGGTTCACTCCCCAAATGGCCGCCACGGCTGGCGCTGCGCCGATCCAAAGCCAGGAGCCAGGTGCTTCCTCCTGGTCTCCCATGGGGTGCAGGGCCCAAGCACCTGGGCCATCCTCCGCTGCACTCCCGGGCCACAGCAGAGAGCTGGACTGGAAGAGGGGCAACCAGGACTAGAACCCGGCGCCCATATGGGATGCCGGCACCGCAGATGGAGGATTAACCAAGTGCGCCATGGCGCCGGCCTCTCTTTGTGGGTTTTTACAAAATCAGACAAAGTCTGATTAACTAGCTCACCCTTGCACAAACAAGTGTAGCTGAAATGGAACACCCATGGACGCGAAGGGCCCTATGGACATGACACAATACATGACGTGCCTTCACTTGTGTGTTTCCAGGCTCCTTTGTTCAACTGTGGCTGAGCTTCCCTTCTCTCTGTCCTCATCAATGTGCTCCGGTTTTTGACGTGTGAAGCAGGAATAGGGCCGTTCAGGTAGGAAATCAGGGAGACCTTTCATTCATTCCTGTTTATATTTTGCCAAAGACTCCCGCAGTTGAACTCTACCACACACCTCACTGTTTATCTTTAGCCCAATCGTGGAAAAGAAGTTGGCTATCCAAAGCGACAATAACCTAGCCCATGATGCAACCCTAATGCCTTCATTTTTCTCTTTGAGTCAGCAACGCAGTAGTCATGTGCATCTAAGAAGCTATGTCATCTACTTTATTGAAAAGTCCAGGAGGCGAGGGTTGGGCATGGAATAGATGTTCTCTCATGGTCTGATCGTGAGTTAAAAAAAAAAAAAGATAATTTTACTTCTCTGTGTCTTAGATCTTACTCTGCAAAATAGGAGTAAAAATTCCTGTTGCTACCATTTCGCAGTAAAGTGAAGAGAATGGGTGTAAAAATGGGCTCCAAGGAAGCCTCACTTTTCAACCTTAAGAAACCTTTTACAAAACATCTGCCCCACGTATAGTAAGCTGATTCCACTGAGAAACACCTGACATTGTTTGTGCAGCGGGGTAGGGTGGGGGGATTTGTGCTGTGTCATCTTTGCTCTCACCTGGTTTCCCTGGGGAGCAGTCAGGCTGAGTCTGGGGTATGGGCCAAGTCCAGGAAACAGTCTTTTTTTTTTTTTCCAATTGTGCAAAGCTAATTGGCCCTTGTGGAAATTGGACCCAGGCCTTTGGACTAATTAACACTATTGCCTATTAGCTCCAGCGGAACCAACTTCCTCAAACTTCTATTCATTTTATTTAGTAGATAGCACTCGCGTTTTTCACTCGCCTGCCCGTAGCATCTGGGCACTAAAGATGTCTCAAATTCTGTGCACACTCAAGACAGCACAGACCCTGTCATTACAGTCTGGCTCCCCAGGTGTTAGGAGCTATTTAAAACTCGGTGCTTTGTCAGTGCGGCATAGAGGGTTTGCAGCGAGAAACTGTGGGCATAGCTCTGACTCTGCCACTACATTAACCACCCTCCTGGAGTAAGTGATGAGCCTCATAGGACCCTCATCTCCTCTTAAGGTGAGAGGAGCCTCGGTGAACTTCATTACCCAGGCTAGGTTAAAATTCTACAATCTTACAATTCCATGCTTGGGGAACACCCATCTTCATTAATACAGCAGTGTTTGCTTTCTGTAGGAGACACTCGGCGAGTAAGTATGCCTCCTCCTCATGCCCCCTACACGTAATTCTTAATTAAGTTAATGGGAATTTGAAACATCGCAGCAAAAACAGTAATGCCCAAACCTTTAACCCCTGACCTCGTGGCTAGCCATTTTGTTGCTTATACCCAGACATATTTCCATAACTGGGGAGACCTGAACGAGCCCTGAGCAGAATGGACTTAAAGGGATTGGCGTCAGGCACCCTGGTGGGGAGACCGTGTTCTCCCCAAAGGCCAAGGCTGGATGGAGGAGAACACGCAGCCAGACAGATGGAGAAAGAAAGGCGTGAGCCTCGCGCCCCCTCCTTGACAGTGTCAGCAGCGCATCTCGGATGAAGGGAATCTGCCTGATGAGTTGACAAGAGGGTTCCGTCGTGTGCTCTTCTCATAAAGCGTACAGTGTCGTTGCTACACACACGGTGGGATTCGCCACTGAGGTTATTAGAGCTCTAGGACTTGATCACCAACTCTACATAACTAGGTGTTATTTCACCAATACCGCATACTTTCCCTTAAATTCCCCCACTAATCTCTACACAAGACATTGGCAAACCCCCCAGCCTGCACTCACGCCTCCCCCAAAGCCCTCGATTGTTCTCTAGTGCTTTGAACGGCTGTGCGTGCACCACAGCCACAGCACAATCTGCCGGGATTTGCTTTCCTGCAGGAACCGAAGATAGCAAACAGGAGAAGCACATGTGAAGGAGCTTTTCCTGCCTTGCACCGGCTGGACACTGTCTGGGATTTCTCAGTGTTCCCGGCATTCTTACCCTTGACCCTGCGGTGCTATCCAGTTCCCCCTGTGTCAGGTCCCTCCGCAAGCTGCGATTTCCTCTCCTGACAGGCGGCAGGAAGGGGAGAAAGCTGCAGGCCAACCTTTGCTCTGAGAGCCGTGGAGGGTTATTAACAAAGGGGACACATGACAGGGTGTGCTCAGGAAATATTGATAAAGTGAGAGAGAACGAGGCGAGAGAGACGCCTGCCCAGCCCACACCTCTCTCCATCCTGCACCCCACCATGGGTGGAGATATTCTGTAGGCTATTTTAGAAGCTGGCCCAAGTAGGCTTTTATTGTTCTTCCTAGCCTTGTTGCAGGATTGCTTCCCAGTTAAGAAATCTTGCAGATAGTCCCATGATCCTCAATAAAATGGGATTGATACTAAAACCCACCACGGGGAGTAAATGGATCCATCAAGGGAGAGGGTGTGGTCTACAGTGGGACCCAAAGTAAGTACTTTAAACGTCTGAGTTACTGTTAGTATATTATTACTAATTATCAGGTGATACTGGAAAAGTAACCATACCACAATAACATATTATTTCCTGCTTTAATTTTTGCTCATGTTATAGGCAAGAGGGCTCTGGACTTGAGGAGCAGCAACATAAATGTGTTCCCAAGCCCCCCCCCCCCCACCTCTTTGTTCTGTTCTTGCTAACTCCAACTCTGTTTTCTGCAAATCTTGGACATAAATAGTAATGGCCTCGGATGGCCTTGTTCTTGGCCTTCAATGGACTTTATGCTGTCCAAGTTTTGCTGCTTGAGTTTGTTTTATTTAAAAATATATTGAGAGCACAGGTATAAAGGCAGGAAACCTGGATCTTGTCTCAACTCAAATATTTACCAGCTTCTCAACCTTGGCTAATCCCTTAGTATTTTCTCTCCCTCTCCCTCTCTTTCTCTCACTCTCACTCTTTCTAATTGATTTATATGAAAGGCAGAGAAGGGCGGATGAAGAGAGAGAGAAAGTGAGATCTTCCATCTGCTGGCCCTCTCCCGACATGCCCACAACACCCAGGGTCAGAAGCCTGGAACTCATTTCAGATCTCCTAAATGGGCAGCAGGGATCCAAGGACTTGAGGTAGCATCTGCTGCCTCTCAGGGTGCACATGAGCCGGAAGCTGGCTGAGAAGCGTCAGGACTCAAATGCAGGGACTCACGTAGGAGACGCACACACCCCAGGTGCTGTCTTAACCCCTGCCTTTCTGAAGGACGCTTCCCTCATTCGTTGAACAGTGCAATAATGTTTATCCTGACTGCTTCATAGCATTGTCCTAAGAATCCAATGAGACAGTGTAATGTGAAAAGACACTGGGAAGTCGAAATGGTTCTGGAGACATAAGCGGAGACCAGCTATTTGATTTGGTTTTTATACATTGATTAGGCAGCCCAACACCTGTCACATAGCAGTCTGTATTGATAATGAAGATGTGGCAGCAGGCCTGGTCACTCAATTGCATCTCATCAGGCCCTGCATCAGAACTTTCACTCTCAAAAATTCCAAGCAAGTCACAGAAAGACGCTGAGTTGCTCAACGCTCTTTAATGCCACCATTTGCTAACCCTGTTGTCAGCCTCTTCTGCCACACTAAATTTTAGCACTAGAATCAGGCTGCAAGCTCTTTCCGTTTCAATGGAGGTTTTACCCCTCGCCTTTAATGTAAAATGACAGCCAAATCTTCAGAAGGCTTGGTGTTAAGATTATGTCTTTTCCATTCCTACAGTCTCTGTTGTTTAGTTCAGCTTGTCAGGCTGTCAGATAAAGGCCCATGGAGCGTTCTACAGGAATTATTAATGAAGATTCGACTGGTTTTTCTTCTAGTAACGGATCACTTCACTTTTCATCTCGCTGGCTTTTACATTAACAAACTAAAAATAGCCACGAGCGTTCCAGGGAAGAAATTATCAATATTTGGCAGTGTGCTCTTTGCTTTCCTGTTGTCAGATTTGGTATTTTGCCCGCTTAGGACACAGAGAAATGAGTAAATCTTCATAGTATAATCCCCAAATCAGTGTCCACGAATTGTTATTCAGCACACAAAAAGCTGCAACTGGTTTCGGGACACCTTGCTTTAAGCAGAGGGTCTTCCTCTACTCGCCCTGGAAACAGCCATTTTAGCACAGTGTGATGACAATGGCTGCCCGCCGAACTCCTCCTGTAGCAGCCCGATCGCTGGCCTGCAAATGCACCAACGTTGACAGCTGACTCTCTGCTGGCTGCTGGCTCCTTGTCCACACCGCTCTTGTTTGTGTGCCTACACCGACCGCAGCGTGCCGCAGTCCCCCGCTCTGCAGAATTCATTGTCGTCCACCCACATCCGAGCTCCTCATTCACAGAGAGCCACGTGTGTCAGAATATCATATGGATGAAGTTTGACGTCTTTATTCATTTGCTATTTAGGGGAGGAACGCACAGTTAAAAGGTGGCTTGAGACCATCAAACCCACGTCTAGCTGTGATCTAAGTGGAATTTAACGTAGGTCTCCTGAGGTGAAGGAAAGAAATGAAGTGCCTGTTTCAATTTAATACTTTAGGCCGCTTTTTTAAAAAGAAAAAAAATTCAAAAGGCTAAGACCTTCCGTGGCCCCCTGAAGTTTTAGGGTTTCAGATGCTCAGAGATACAATCTGTGCAATTTCGCGGCATCTGTTTTTTCCAGACAGTCTATTACCACTATAAAGTAGCCTGAACAGTGGGGTCCTCCCTACTGGGGACCCACTTCAAAGGCAACGTCTGAAGTCCCCTGATGCTGGCTCTGGGTGAAAGTGCCGATTGTGGTGTTCAGTTTATTAATTACCTAAAACACAAATAGAAAGGCTAATTTTCTTCTAAAGGTCTCAGTCTGTCTTCCTTCTTTGAGTTACCATCTTCCAATCTGGTTTATTATTATTTTTTCTGTCATACATGAATAACTTTCATTCCGAATATCGGTACAGTGTAATTATTTAATAACTTTCAATCTGAGGATTTTGGCACATCGTGCATGACAGCGATTGCTATTTGTGCTAAATTTTCGAAGCAAAAATGTAGACACAAAGAGAGGTCAGTCCTCCCTCCCAAAGTTACACCATGAGCTACATGGAGACAGGAAGGAAGCGTAGGGTCCTTCAATGCCATCAAGGCAGGAGAAATCCTCTCAAAACATTGCCAGCCCTGGAATGTCCCCAACATCCGAGGAAAAACACTGTCCCTCTGTGTCCTCACGGACCAAATATCCAACCAGGTTTTACTTGCAATGAGTTTTCCCCCTAGCCACAACCAGCTTTTGGCTAAATATTTTCTCGAAACTAAAGCTAGTCAACAGAGTTCTCTGTGGTGTGAGGAAAAACAAAAACACCCCAAAGTTCGTATGTTGTCACCAGACAAAAATTTGCTAAGAACAAGCAGAAATGAGGAGTTAATGGCTCCCATATGCGGCCACTCACTGTGGTTTATGAGATTTTTCCAAGAGATTCCTGTAGCACACAACAAGATGAAACATCCATTTTCCTGTCAAACAGGACAACCAACGCTCACTTCATCGTCCCTGCATTTATCTTGGTAAACATGGAAAGAAAATCTGGTCGTAATATTTGCTTTGCAAGGAGCTGACCGCACGATGTGGGACCCTGGAGCAGAAGAGAAAGGATTTAAAGACGTAGACTCTGCCTCCCAGCATCCGCTGAGCAGCCCTTCCAGCCTACTGCTTGGTATTCAATCTATCCTGTCGAGGAAGGCTGATCAAGCAAAGGGGAGAGCCGTGGAATTTTCTTCATCCAGGAAAAATTGCATACATGAAAAAATTACCCGTTCCTTCAAATCGCTCAGCTCCTTAAAGTTGCAAACCTCACGGAGGAGTTGGGAGGGCATTTCCTCTGCACGTATCTCAGTGCCACACTGGCCAGCTCGGGGACACACAGGGTGCCTGGCCCAGGGCGGGGGCTGTGGATACACGTTTGAGCTCACCCCATCAGGCGCAGTGTTGGGGCAAGGCTCCTTGTCGCTGGCCTTGTGGTTCTCGCTGTTGTTGGAGTGGAGGCAGGCCAGCTTGGGGGGTGAGGGGGGGGTGGGCTGGGAGGGGCCGTGGTTTCCATTGTTATTGTTTTCGTGTGTCACACACGCTGAATGACAGAAATGAGGAATGGCTCTACTGTAGCTGCTGGAATGGCTTCTGTGAACAAATTCCAGCCACCAAAACGTCCCTGCGAATTGCAGCGAAAACCACAACAGACTTGGACATGTGTCTGTGCTGTGGGAGGACTGCCCGGCTCCCTGGCCCCTTCCCTTCTCCCTCCTGCAGGGAAGTGGAACACACCAGACAAATGGCGGAGGAGCAGTTGGGGGTCAAGGAGGAGGGAGAGGGAAACTGGCTGAAATGTCAAGACACCAAAAAAAAAAAAAAAAAAAAAAAAAAAGGAAGAAAAAAGAAGAAAGCTTTGGGACAAAATGTCCCCATAAACCAAGAGCTCACAAAACGTGCCTGGGGGCAGCAGAGGCCTGCAGCACCCCACCAAGCACCCGGAGTCCTGGAGCTGCTCCGTGACAGTGAGATGTGCCTACCCCAGACAGGTGCACCAATCCCAGAGCTGCCGGAGGCCCGTTGGAAACGCTCAGCGTGCCGAGAGTCAGCGTGATCTGTGGAGATAATGGAGCATTCAGCCTGACATCTGAAACTGGTGTGTCCATGAAGAGCTGGATTCTTGCTGGGAGGGGAGACAGTAATTGTTTCTAGCGTGACAGATAAGACAGTCTGGCTTCCGTAGATTGCCCACAACCGGGGAACAACTGCTTCCAATGTCAGCGCTAAATATTTAAATTAAGGTGTGCAAATTCTTCGGCCTCTCTCCTCCTCCTCCTGCTCCTGCATGATCACATTCTAATAAGAATGCCCTTTCTTCTTAATTTTACACTCAGGTAAAAGCATCATTTTAGGAGAATGTTGGCTTTTCGTCTTACCAAAGCAATATGTCACTAAGAACCTACTAAGAGATTTTAGGAGACCTTTGTTGTGTAGCTGGACTGGGTTTCATGACTGGAGGGAGGACTATCAACAAACCCCAGGATGTGAGCCCAGGGCTATTTAAGGAGACAGAGTAGCAGCGTCTCAGAAGAGGATGGCCAATGTCCCCTTGCAGGCGGAAGTAAGCAAATGCAGAAACAGCCCGTGCCCTGAGAAGTCTGGGCTTCCCATTGCAGGCTGCTGTCAAGAGCTGGGTACGCTCCCAGCACTAAGGAGAAAACCATCATTCTCTGCAGCGGCCGTTCCCAGTTGTATCTGTGGCGCGGCGCCCCCCTCAGGCCCCTCATTCCCAGAGGGGGCAGATATTTAACCTTCATAAACATGCATTTGGGGAGACGCTGCATTGTTTACTCCACCTCCTGACCCAACTCATATTCTCAAAACAACAACGTGCAGAACAGTGTTGTCTGCAGAGAGGGACCCCCCCCCCCACCCCGCCGCCGCCACCACCACCACCACTTGCGCTCCCACTTGGGCTAGGTCAGTCTATCTTTCTTCTCTCCCACCCCCCACCCCGCCACAGCCTCCCTAGCAAACTCTGGGAAAACAGTAGTAACTAACATTTGTGCCTTTGGCAATAAAACCACAGGCCTCGCAAACCCCAAATGGCAAAAAGACATTTCCATTCCAATCCCAGTTTTAAATTAAACTGTAATGAAAAATCAGCAGTGGCAGCTGGGACCAGAGACACTGATTGTCTCTAGGAACAAAAAGGAGGGGAGCAGAGGGGGAGAGGAAGAAGAAAAGAGACTGCAAGGAAGCCTCGCGCTGGTAATAAAGCAGCTGGTAAACCTTCAAGTAAAAAGAAATTAGAAAAACAAATCTAGTACAGAGACAAGCCAAGATGGCTGTTTCCCTACAATCACAGCGAGGCGGATCACAAATCACCCTCCACTTTATGAATGGACAAGGAGGGGGCTGGGGGAAGAGAAGATGTGTAGGCCTGTACTGACACCTGGAGGAAGACTGGGGAAATTCTCAGGGGGGCTCGCCTCACCCCCACACCCTGTCTATGAATGGAAATTTGGGCTTTCCGGGGATTACAGGCAAAGTGAGGCCCCTCCTGGTTTTCAGGAAAGACAGGGAGACCTCGATGCCTTCTTATGGTTGATAAAGGTAACACATGCGTTGAGGAAGGCGTGTGACCTCAACATGGGTTTGTACCAAGTGCTGTGGCCAGAGTAAACCCAACCATGTGGTTTTGATCTTGATTTTTTTAAAAAAATAGACAGCATAGGCACCCAAGTTAGAAATGGGAAAAGAACCCAAGATTCATGTACATTATTTTGTAGCTTTCCCAAGCTTGCAAGAGTGTGCAGGTCTTTCAGCAAATAATATCAGTTTTCCAGTGGTGGTGATCAGAAATCTAGAAGGAAAAAAACCTGAATTAACCCATTAGAGCCAGTGGTGTTGCCAGGAAATGAAGCAGTTAAAGATCAGCCCAGTGGACAGGCTTATAGGTGAGAGAGAGGAATTTTAAATTGGGGAACTCATGTTCCTGAACCTGCTTTTGTTCCTAGATCTCTTTAAGAATCTGATGAAGTTACTGAACTCGCTTCTAAAACTGCATGCCTGGGTGCACCCACACTTTCAGATGTTCCCACAGCGACCTCGGGGTAGTCCACAGGCTTGAGTTGAGAACAGATTCTTTAAGAAAAGGCAATCAATGGAAAACTGCAAACCAGCTGCAATGAGGGCTCCTGGGATCCCAACAAGAGCAGAAACTTAGATAAGAAATTCTGATAAAACTTAAAATGTGGGGCCAGGGGCTGGTGCTGTGGTATAGCAAGTAAAGTCTCTGCCTGCAGTGCTGGCATCCCATGTGGGCACCAGTTCGAGTCCCGGCTGCTCCACTTCTGATCCAGCTCTCTGTTATGGCCTGGGGAAGCAGTGGAAGATGGCCCAAGTCCTTAGGCCCCTGCATCCATGTGGGAGACCCAGAAGAAGCTCCTGGCTCCTGGCTTCAGATTGGCCCAGCTCCAGCCATTGCAACCATTTGGAGAGTGCAGCAGATGAAAGACCCTTTTCTCTCTCTCTCTCTCTCTCTCTCCCTCCCTCCCTCCCTCCCCCCCTCTCTGTAACTCTGCTTTCAAATAAATGCATACATCTTTTAAAAAGAAATGTGGGGCCAGCATTGTGGCAGAGCAGCTAAAGCCACCACCTGTGACGCCAGTATCCCGAACTGGCACAAGCTTGAGTCCCAGCTGCTGCACTTCCAATCCAGCTCCCTGTTAATGTCCCTGGGAAAGCAGCAGAAGATGGCCCAAGGGCACAGGACCCTGCCACTCATGTGGCAGACTGGGCAGAAACTCCTGGCCCCTGGCTTCAGCATGGCCCAGCCCTGGCCATTGTGATCATATGGAGCGTGAACCAGCAGGGGGAAGATCTCTCTCTCCCTCTCTTTCTCTCTGTAACTGTCTTTCAAACAAATCAATCTTTTAAAAAATCAACTTAAAATGTATGATCCCTATTTAGATGTCAAATGAGATTTCTTTATAGAAGGACAATTGCAGTAATCAAAATTGTGCAAGATCTGTGCAGAACGAACAGCCTCTTCAAAGTGTGTCCTGTTGATTGTGACTTACAGTGGAAACTTGATGGATACTGGGGAGAGTCGAGAGAGGGTCTTCATCAGCACCGAACGGCAATGCCAGATGAATTCATTGTTTAAACAGAAAGAGCTACACATGTAAAACTAAATGATTTTAGGTGGCTGTTGTTTGTTAGGCCTCTGGCAGGTTAAAGCCCTGAGCGACCCTTTGGGTGGACGTGAAGTTCATTGACTCTGCCATGATAGCTTGAAAGAATAAACCCAGGCCAGCGCCACGGCTCACTAGGCTAATCCTCCACCTTGCGGCGCCGGCACACCGGGTTCTAGTCCCGGTCGGGGCGCCGGATTCTGTCCCGGTTGCCCCTCTTCCAGGCCAGCTCTCTGCTGTGGCCTGCGAGCGCAGTGGAGGATGGCCTAAGTGCTTGGGCCCTGCACCCCATGGGAGACCAGGAGAAGAACCTGGCTCCTGCCTTCGGATCAGCGCCGTGTACCAGCCGCAGCGGCCTTTGGAGGGTGAACCAACGGCAAAGGAAGACCTTTCTCTCTGTCTCTCTCTCTCACTGTTCACTCTGCCTGTCAAAAAAAAAAAAAAAATCCATCTGCCAATGACCCAACTGACCTTAACCAATTTTTCAAACAAAAGCTATTGATTTGTTATTAGCATTTTAAAAAAGACCCTTGGGGCCAGTGTTGTGGCATAGCAGGTAAAGTCACCACCTTCAATGCCGGCATCCCATGGGGGTGCTGATTCGAGTCTTGGCTGCTCCACTTCTAATCCAGCTCCCTGTAAACATATCTGGGAAAGTAATGGAGGATGGCCCAAATGCTTGGGCCCCTGCACCCATATGGGAGTCCTGGCTGTTGGCTTCAGCCTGGCACAGTCCCAGCCATTGTTGCCTTTTGGAGAATGAACCAGCAGATGGAAGATCTCTCTCTCTCTCTCTCTCTCTCTCTCCCTCCCAGCCTCCTCTCTAACTCTGCCTTTCAAGTAAATAAAATAAATCCCTAGATTTGGCTATTATATGAGTATCTGAATCCTCCTTGCTAAATTATTTGTCTAGAAAACAATACAAAACAAATAGCTTTGGAGACGATGTGAGTGGCAGTGTTGCGAGCCCAACCTGTGCGTCCAGTTAGCTCTTCCCCTGGATTCCACTCTTCTCTGCCTTCCTACCCTCTCTCCATGCCCCCTGTTCACTGTTTTACTCTTGGTCTCCATGTTGTTGGAAGGTAATGAGGAGCGATTAGAGAAGCAATCCTCAGCTTGCTCGGCAAGGCTGGCTGGGGAAGAAGGCTGCGCATCTTCACAGACACAACACAGGGCTTAAATTTAGAAAGTTGAAAAGCAAGGATACTTTCTTTTATGGTGTGGCAATGATGCAGGTTTTTTGTCAAAGCTTATTTCTCCCTATTTTTTGAATGGTGTTCAGGTCTGTTTGCATAATATGGTACCCTCCTCATGAATGACTACTCTGCAGGATCAAGCACTTTCACTTGTAATTCTTTATTGTTTCCTAAGATGTAACTAAACACACCTGATGTATGTTTTAATGTCATAAGAAAAAAAAAGTTTCTCGCTATCTCTGTGCTTCCAAAACATAAAGTAAATCCTAATCATCCCAGGCTCCAGCCTGTTGGAGAGTACTTGCACGCAGGTGCGAGGAGTGCAGTCAGGCTCTTTGGGGTGGGAGCCATGGAGAACTTGGTTTTAAAGATGCAGAAGTAAACCCTCTATCCTTGAAGCCACACAGTCATGGATAGAACGTGGATTTGAGTGGAACTCAGGATGGTTTTCCAGTCTCCAATTTGCTGCATATAGCTGTTAAATTGTTGCACAGTTCTCTAATTTCTTTGAGCTTCTGTTTCCTTATCAATTGAGGAGATTATTATCAAAATGTGCTCAATATTTCATGAACATTTATTCTCTTCCCTATAATATAAGTTTGCCACAGCAGGCCTATGTCTGACTACCTCGCTGTTGGGCCACAGGATCTAGCCAGGCTTGGTACTCCACACTTAGGTGTTGCATAAAAACTGCAGTGTGTGGCATTTGATGGCATACAGAAAGCTTTAGCTTAAGTTACAGATTAATCTCATTATAGCTAATATTCATGGAACCGTTTGTATTTTGGACACATTACTGAGGACTTTTCATGTGCAGGTGTGTGTTGCTTCATAATGGGAATATGTTTTGAGAAATGTGTTGTTAGGCAATTTCATCATGTGTGAACCATCATGGCATCATGTATTCACCTGAACTTAGATGGTGTAACTCAGTTACTCCCTGGGGGCTCTCTTGTGTGGACTGAGGCTCTGCTGGTATTCTTTTGTTTTACAGTGGGCTTTTGTTTTTATAAATAGAAGGTAGACATTTTAGAATAGTAATAAGAAGTAGAGTAAATACATAGACTAATAACATAGTCACTTATCATTATCAGGTATTATGTACTATATATAATTTTATTTTTTAAAAAGTTATTTATTTATTTGAAAGTTAAAGTTACAGAAAGGGAGAGGGAGGGAGAAAGAGAGAGAGATCTTCCATCTATTGGTTCATTCTCCAAATGACCACAACATCCAGGGCTGAGCTGGGTTGTAGCTAAGAGCCAAAAGCATCATTCAGGTCTCCCACGTGGGTGGCATTTTTGATTGTCTTTCCCAGGCACATTAGCAGGGAGCTGGATCAAAAACGGACCAGCAGGGACCCAAACCAGCATCCCGGTGTGATGCTGGAGTCACAGGTGGTGTGTTTACTCAACCACACCACAAAACCAGCCGCGTATGTGCTACACTGTTAAACAACTGGGAATGAGTAGATTTGCCTACACCCACATCACCACAAACACAAGTGTGTGTTGCACTTGACTTTACAACAGGTAGGCCATCACTAGCTGACAGGAATGCTTCAGTGGGGAGTGTTCCTGTAGTGACCCTCATCCCACCACAGCCTTCACTGCCAGCCTTGCCAGGGTTCTTCAACTCCAAGAACCCACCGTGACCATCACTCCGTGCCTCCGAGCCAGGGCGACCTAGACCACTTCACCGATGAATGAATACCAACCTAGAAGCAAAAAATCCTTTGGAGTTATTAACATCTCAAAATTGTAATTTAGCCGAACTTGATTCTTTTGGCCCCAAAATTTCCGCTAGAGAAAAAGTACTCTTCTTAATTAAAGTCATTGTCAGAGATCACAATTTTTTTATAACAGATTTTAAACCTGAAACACCACGGAATGTGATTTGGTATTATTTCTGAATCACAGCAATGAAACCGAATTGCTTTCTCATCCTGTAAAAAATTTAAATAATAATATAATGCTTACCAGTGCAGTGTATGCAAAACAGTAGATTCCACAAATGGTAATGTAGAATTCAAACATGTGAATCCCATGCATCTGTGGGAAGTAGCACATGCTGTGTTTTTAAAAATGCTAACTTGTGGGTGTACATGATGGTTCAATCTTAATTCAGTTCCAGACGACCCTGCCCAGGGAAGGATTTATTAGCAGTGTTTCTTCTAGTGTGTTCTGGGGCTGACCTGCATTAGACTCACCTGCATAGAGTCACCTGAGTGCTGGTTAAACACACAGATACCTGAGCTCCCATTGAAAAACAATTAAATCAGAGCCTCTAGGGACAGGACCTTGGCATCCTCATATTTAACAAATATCCTCAAGTGACTTTTAATTCAAGCCAAAGTCTGCGAGCCACTGATGTATACTGTAGTGTATTAGTTAAGAGCAGCGACTTTGGAATCAGTCAGATCTCAGGTTAAACCCCAGTTGTCCCATCAGTGGATGATGGTAATCTATTGTTGGGATTCCATGAAATGACGCATCGGAGGCAGAGCCAAGAGCATGAGAATGTGAGTATTCAGAGCCTCCCCTGTCCCTTACAGGGAGGACACTGTCTGCAGCTGCTTGGCTCTACTGAGCAGATAAAGGGCAAGGAGCTACACTGGGAGGAAAAGGGGGGAGGAAGTCTGAAAAGTGGGGGGAGGGGAGAATGATCCAGACAGTGGGCCAGGAGAGACCGGAAGTTGGGGATGAGGGTGCAACACGGGTATGGTGGTGGAAAACCAGAGACTGCGGCAAGGTGTGGAACTTCAGGGAGAGACATGGATAAAGAAGGGTTTTAGGAATCTTTCTTGTGCTTTATATCCTAAAATTCCCACCTTTGCCACTTCTTCGAAACACTTTTCAAAAATTAAAGACATTTTTTCTCAAAGCACTGACAAGTCAAATGTGAGTTTCTTTTAGATGCATCGCCATTTTGAGAAAATTCCCCATCCAAGAAGTGCCAGATTGAACACATTTGATGGATGGATATGTGGGTGGGTGAATGGCTGGCTGGATGAATGGACATTAGCAAATAAGCACCCACTTCCTCAAATGGCTGCCTCATCCTAAGTGATGCAGTTATTCCATGTCATACAATTTTATAATCCATTCCTACTTTTTAAAAAAAAAGTTTTGGGGCTGGCGCTATGGCGTAGCAGCTTAAGGCACAGTCTGAGGTGCCAGCATCCCATATTGGCACTGGTTCCAGTACTGGCTGCTCCACTTCTGATCCAGTTCCCTGCTAATGTACCTGGGAAACCAGTGGAAGATAGCCAAAATGCATGGTCCCCTGCAACCATGTGGGAGACCTGGAAGAAGTTCCTGGATCTTGACTTCAGACTGGCCCAGTCCTGGCGTTGTGGCCATTTGGGGAGTGAACCAGAAGATGGAAGAGTCTCTCTCCCCACCCCCCTTTCTCTCTCCCTCTTTCTCTCTCTCTCATTCTTTCCTCCCTCTCCCTCTTTCTCCGTAATTCTGACTTTCAAATAAGTAAATAAATACATCTTTTAAAAAAAGTTTCTACCCCACCTTGCCCTAAATTTCCATCATTAATTTTTCTCTATTTTCCATTTATCTATCCATGTTATAATGTGACTTGTACTTGTGTTTCTCCTTTCTCTTTCCCAGGACTCATGTTTCCTTGCTTTTCTGAACTCTGGCGCTTCTATACCATCATCACCTTTTGGGGAAACCACTGGAATTCCTAGAACCCAAGCTTCAAGCAGGACATCAGCGAAGGGCCAACGTGGCTCTGAATGGTGAGAACTCTGGGGACTCTCAGCCTAGAGCTGTGATCATGTCTGAGACCTGCGTTGCTTGCTTTCCTCCCAGAGCCATGTTCCTTGTCTCTGCAGACGGGTAGAGATGAACTGTGACCTCGAGACACTGGAGGGTCTTACTGCAGCTGTACACCCTGAGGCTTGTTCTTTGATCCTGGCCTCTCTGAGCCCTCTGTGGATTCTTTTCATTCTTCCAGAAACTATTGATTGTTCTGTCTGCACAATATCCCCTTTTTTTTTCCAGTAGAGAACAGCTCTTCTCCCAACCCGTGTAACTCTGGAGAGACTGTGATGGGATAAGTTTCAGCCTAGCCAATCAGGGCTGTTTATCCCTCAGTCCACACTCATTTGTTCAGGAATAGGCAGTGACAAACATGACGTGACTATCTAATGGGCTTTAATATCTGGATGCTGTACTAGGAAAACAATATAAACTACATCACGTGTCATGAGAATTTGCACCCCTGGAGCAACCCTCAAGCAATAAACAAAGGAATTAGGTGGATAAATACCCCAGCTTTCTCACCATTCAGTGGCGTAACTCTGAGATGTGTTCCAGCTGCTTTTTCAATAGTCCCCATAGACTGAGCCCCACTCAACTGCCCACAACAGTAAGTTGCTCATTAACACATCCTTTTCTTGCTTTTTCCCCCATTCCCTATCTCACGCCTACCTCCTTCCTAGTGCTCCCTACGATCACTCCCCAAGTGAAATACTTACACCCAATCTTTGTGCAATGTGAAGATAAAGTTTGCAGCCTAACTTTGGAAACCTGTGACTGTGGTAGGTTATGTAACAAGGGTGAAGTAAGATTGCATATGCGCATGAGGAAATAAGATTGCTAACCAACTGACCTCAAAATAGGGATAATTTCCTGGATAATAGGGCGATACCAATGTAACCACAAGGGTGCATAAAAGTAGAATAGGGAATTGGGGCCGGCGCCGTGGCTCACTAGGCTAATCCTCCGCCTGCGGTGCTGGTACCCCAGGTTCGAGTCCTGGTTGCTCCTCTTCCAGTTCAGCTCTCTGTTGTGGCCCCGAAAGGCAGTGGAGGATGGCCCAAGTGCTTGGGCCCTGCACCCACATGGGAGACCAGGAGGAAGCACGTGGCTCCTGGTTTTGGATCAGGGCAGGGCGCCGGCCATAGCAGCCACTGTGGGGTGAACCAGCGGAAAAGGAAGACCTTTCTCTCTCTCTCTCTCTCACAGTCTATAACTCTCTCTCACAGTCTATAACTCTCTCTCTGTCTCTCTCACTGTCTAACTCTGCCTGGCCAAAAAAAAAAAAAAAAAAATAGAGAATTGGAGGAGATAACCAGAGAGATGGCACTATGATAAAGGGCTTACTTGGTCTGGTGAGTTTGAAGACGGAGAAAGGAGGTTATGAGCCAAGGAAAATGAGCGGCCTCTAGAAAGCAGGAAAAGGCAAAGAAATGTACTCTCTCTGAAGTCTCCAGAAAAGAATGCACCCTGATGACACCTTATCTTTTTTAAGATTTATTTATTTGAAAGGCAGAGTTACGGGGTAGGAGAGAGAGACAGAAAGACAGAGAGATGTCCCATTCACTGGTTCACTCTGCAAATGGCTTCAGCAGCCAGGGCTGGGGTAGGCCAAAGCCAGGAGGCAGGAGGCAGGAGGTAGGAGCTTCATCGAGATCTCCCACATGGGTGCAGGGGCCCAAGCACTTGGGCCATCTTCTGCTGATTTTCCAGATGCATCAGCATGGAGCTGGATCAGAAGTGGAGCAGCCAGGACAGGAACTGGCACCCATATGGGATATGGGATACCAGCATCACAGGTGGCAACTTAATCAGCTGTGCCACAACACCAGCCCCACCCACTAGGATCCACGGAGGACTTCTGATCTACAGGACTATGAGATGATAAGTTCATGCTGTTTTAACCCACTAAGTTTGTAGTACTTTGTCAGAGCAGCAGTAGAAAACTAATATACCTTGACTCAGTATACCCTTTGGGGGGAAACCCAAATTTAAGAAATTATTTTTCTTATTGTTCTTGGGGTATTTGGTCCCTCTTTCTCGATCATGTGATGGGTAAATTCTCAGTGGATGTGACTGCCAAAACAATGTAGAGAACTGAACTAATTTGGAATGATGTCTGGCTAATCACATTAAACCTCTGTCTCGTTGGCAGAGGAAGCTTTACCTTGGAGTGCCAGAGAAATCTCACTAGGGTAACAGTTTTAATTAGCCCAGCTCTGTCTCATATCCAATGCCTCATTCTGCATCTGTTGATATTTTCCATTTAAAATATGAGATAATCTAAATACTCCAGTATTAAGAAATAATTGTTAGAGACACTTCTGGGTCCAGCTATTACCTGGATGCACATTGTTTCATGGTCTACTACAAAGGAAATGATTTCTAGCTCTAGAAATAATGTAATATCTCTTCAGATCTCTTAATGCAATGCTTTTTTAAGGTAAAAGCTCTGGAAAAGAACTATAAGCTTCCTATTTATTTATTTCTCAAATCCTCAAAGTATGGGCCCATCACATGTTCTTAGTCAAAGCTTGCATCCCTTTTGCCCTGCTAATGACCTCGGCTCCGTTGATGCTTCAGGACGACGTACTCTTTGATTAATCATTCTCTATGTTAATATCAAACGGCCCTTGCCTTCTTCAAACAGATTGCTGCTTCTGTTAAATAATGCCCTAAATATACAAAGCGGATAAATGATGACCATTGAGCCAATGGGAACAGAACTGAGCTGCAATTATAATGAAAAGACACATAACTGATGAGCTCCATATCTGAACTTGAAATGATTTGTGAAGCACAAGATCAAGAGCAGTACAGAATGAGGTCTCAAGTTAGAGTTACTATGATTAAGTATCAGCTGGGGGTAGAAAGCATTTTGAAATTGCTTGATATATGTGTATGCGTACGTGTGCGTGTGTGCGTGAGCGACAGGCGGTGGGGGGAGTGCATGTCCATATTTCTTCTTCCTTGAAATGGTTAAATGCTCCAAGAAGCAGGGCCTCTTTTGGGGGACAAAGGCCCAGAATGATATGCATCAGGGTTTTATTTCATTTCGGCTTCTTGCTTATTTTAATTTATGAGGTGTGGAGAATATTAGTTTTTAGGATGATTTAATATTTTATGTTGTAAGTGATCTTCCGCAGTCAGTTTGTTAATTAGATACTGCAGACAGGCTGTTAATATTGTGTGTTGACTCTGCAGGAAAAAAGGAAGACAGAATATTTCTGATAGACAAGAAGAATTGAAGGCACGTGATCAAAGTCCTTTTCGGGACCATGTGTTAGAGGTGCTTTGCTGTAGAACAAATTGCATTCTGCCCTTCCGAGTCTCCCCGAGTCTACTGGAGATAATTGGAGGCCTCCCTTGCTTTCCTTACTTAGAAGTTTTCTGGAATTAAGCAGGAAAAGAAGACAAGAACCTGAGCTTCTATTTAAATTTACAAAGCTGTTTCTGGGAAAATAAGAATATTTTTGGAAATTTGGAATTTATTGAAATGAGTTGTCCTATTTTGAGTTCCTTAGAGAACTGAGTTTGCAACAGCAGAGCTAATGTTATTTCCTAGTGGCCATGTCCTCAATACCAGTATCTCCTAGGTAAAGAAGTGGCATGGGAGCTGGCATTCAACCTCCTGGTTAAAATGTCCTCAGCCCACAACAGAATACCTTTGAGATTGCAGTTCCTGACTCCAGCCTCCTGCTAATGCAGAATCTGGGAGGCAATGGTGATGGCCCAAATGTTCAGGATCCTGTCACCCCTACAGTAGACATACAGTAGACCTGGATGACGTTCCTGGCTCCTGGCATCAAGCTGATCCAGTTCCAGCAATGTGGGGAGTGAACCAGCAGATTAAAGATCTCATTCTCTCTGTCTCCCCTCCTCTCTCTATAACTCTGCTTTTCAAATAAATAAATCTTTTTCTTTAAAAAGCATAAAAATAATATATTAATGCATTTTTTTCTATCCTTGATATGAAAAGAGACTATCAGCTGACTTCTGTGGTTCATGTCAACTATGTGGGATGGTTCACCAACCAAAACTTTACAAATACATGGGAACTCACCAATAATGGCCTTTTCACACAACTTCATTACATGTGCCTTATTTTTGCTTCATATAAAATAAGTGTTTCCAATTCCAATCAAATATTTTAGTGAATATTCAAAATACGTTATAAGGTCAAAAGGGGTAAGTTGAAAAAAAGAGATAAATTGGGTGATTCATTTTAACATGATGTTCAAGTGCATGAAATTGAAGACTATTTCTCTAAAATAAAACTCCTGCCAACAGTTCAACTTTCATAAGTAGTTCAATAAAACCAATTATTCTATGCCATGGTATAAGCTTTGACAAGGTTTGAGTTGTACTTTGTAAAAACAAAATGATGGAACATGATATAAGAAGAGAATTACAAATATTTCTCCAGTACAACAAAAATGACAGTCTTACAGCCACTAACATCATTGGTTTGTTTTTATTCATTCCTTTATCTTTCGACTTTTGTAGTCCACTTACAATATCTGATAGTCTACTCATGGCCTTACTTTTCTAAAGTTATAATTGTTAGCATATCATAGATAAGAAATTGTTTTTATGATCAAAGTGATATTTTCTAACAGAAAAGTCACCAACATTTGCTTTTAAGAAATAGTAGGAGCAAGGTGACCGAGTAGGAGTTCCCCAGCCCTAGACCCCTTCCAGAAATACTGACTAGCAACTCTCCACAGACAAAGCTGCCTTTGTGGAAATCCCAGAAACTGGAGATAAGGCTGAAGCACTCTTGGAGCACAAAACCAAGAAAAACCACGTGAGAAAGATTAGAGCGGAGCAGTGGGTTCACTTGACCACATGGTCCCCTTAGAGGCCAGATCAGCACCACACCAGTAGTATGCCTTTGGGTCTCTGGTTTCTCCAGTGGGAAGAAGACAACTCAAGGCAGATGTTCAGCAGCCCTAGCATTTAGAGGCATTTTCTGGGGGACATATTTGGTCTCACCTTACAGGGAACACTGGGAGACGTGGCAAGGCTAGACCACTGAGGTCAGCTAGGAATGCCGATGGAGAGTGAGGCTGTTGGTGAGGACATGGATCCTGGGGTGGTGGCATTGCACGCCAGCTTGCAGAGCTGCTCAGTCAGAGAGCCCAGCCAGTGGGTCTGCACCTCTGCAAATTTTGTAAAAATTATGAGAGGGACCTGCACTGTGTTGTAGCAGGTAAAGTCACTGCCTGCAACAGTTGCATCCCATATGGCCACTGGTTTGTGTCCTGGCCACTCATGTAGGAGACATGGAAGAAGCTCCTGGCCCAGCACTGGCCACTGTGGCCATCTGGGGAGTGACCAGCAGAGAGAAGATCTCTGTGTGTGTGTGTGTGTGTGTGTGTCTTCCTCCTCTGTAACTCTGACTTTCAAGTAAATATATAAATCTTTCTTTAAAAAACTGGCAGAATTAATAAAAAAATTCAGTGAAGTTGCAGGATACAAAAATCAAGATATAAATATAAATTCCATTTCTATACAATAAACTATCTGAAAAAGAAACAAAACCATCCTATTTATCATAGCATCAACAGATAAAAGACTTACAAATTTAACCAAGAACCTGAAAGATCTATATAAAGAAAACTATAAGACCCTGATGAGAAAGTGAAGAAGGCGCAAATCAATGGAAACATATCTCTATTATGGATTGGAAGAATTTATATTGGCAAAATACCTGCACTACTTAAGGAAATCTATAAATTCACTGCAAACCCTAACAAAATTCCAAAGGTATTTTTCACAAAAATAGCAAATACAACCCTAAAATTCATATAGAATAGCAAAAGGACTCAATTAGAACAATCTTGAAAAAGAACAAATCTGGAAGCATCACACTTCCCGATTTCAAACTATATTACAAAGCTATAGTATCAAAAGGGCTTGGTTCTGACATAAAACTGATACAGAAACCAGGAACAGATTATAGAATAGGAAAAGGATAATCTCAAGTAATTTGTATTGGCAAAAAACTGAAAATCACATGAAATTGGATCCCTATCTTATACAACTCACAAAATTCAACTTGAATTGGATTAATGATTTAAATGTAAGGTCTAGAAACATAAAACTTCTAGAAGAAAATATGGCAATGGGAGAAAATATTTGCAAACTATATATCTGATAAAGGGTTAATATCCAGCCTATATAAGGAACTTGTACAACACAATAACAAAATAAAAACAAATACTCTACTTCAAAATGGGCAAAGGACCTGAGTTGACTTTTTTTTTAACTTTTATTTAATGAATATAAATTTCCAAAGTACAGCTTATGGATTACAATGGCTTCCCCCCAATAACGTCCCTCCCACCCGCAACCCTCCCCTTTCCCTCTCCCTCCCCCCTTCCATTCACATCAAGATTCATTTTCAATTCTCTTTATATACAGAAGATCAGTTTAGCATATATTAAGTAAAGATTTCAACAGTTTGCACCCACATAGAAACACAAAGTGAAAAATACTGTTTGAGTACTAGTTATAGCATTAAATCACAATGTACAGCACACTAAGGTAACAAAGTAGATGGTAGTTTTCACGGGTTGGGAAGCGGGGGACATGGTCAGAGGGAACAAACTTTCAGTTACAGGATGAGCAAGTTCTGGGGCTCTAATGTAAAGCATCATGACTATAACTAATAATATGGAATTTCCTGAGAGGAAACTATAAGTGTTCTCACCACACATACAAAAAATGGTAACTGTGGTAGGAAAGAGATATATTGCAGTAATCATTTCATAAATGCATATTAAATCGTCATGTTGGATACCTTACATATATACAATGTATACAATTTTCTCAATTATACATCAGCAAAGCTGAAATAAAACAGTAGAAACTATGGAACTGATGAATCTGTATCATTTTTTGATATAGATATCACAGTTTCAAAAATATTTTGTCAAAACACAACAAAAAACATTCTATCCTTCTTACTGGAAATAATGAGTAATATATAAATATTTTATTTCCGGTGTTGAATGCTGAATGGCGTTTGATGCACAATGGCTACTCAGCAAGTGCTGACTGATGCTACCATTAGAACCTTCCTAGAGCACTTTCAAGCATCAATCGCTGCTTTACCCGCAGAACACCTTGCACACATGCGAGAGTCAGACTCAATGGGTACGAAGTTGTCTTGATCCTTCCCAGAAAAGTCACTTTCCTTTTTTGACATGGGGATTTTTTTAAACCTCATGGCTCTGTTCTAATTAGTTACGATACACTGACATGGTATCATGATATGGAACTACATCATGTACTTTAAAAATACATTTAATGTGATCATGCCACCAACCATCATAGCTCTAAAGAAGGCATTTTTCCCTTTTTCTATCTGCTGTTTAATTTCATTATGGTTTCTAAAAATTCTCTGGTGGTGTACAGCTGCTCCACTGTTAATAGCCTTGAAATAGAAATGTGTTACTTTGCTCAGCGAAAGACATCTGTATACTGTAGAAAAACAAAATCATTTGATGTGATTAATACATGAAGATGGTTATTGTATTTTTAATGCATATTGTTTAAACTCAAATATGTTTGCCTTCCAGCCATTTTTAGATATGTTATTCTGATCTATGATTTAAATCTGTGATGCTTTTAGGATTCACATTATAAAAAAAGAATGTTTGCCAGCCCATCCAACACCTCCTGCTGCTAGTTGGCTAGGGCTTTTTGAATGTCACAAACAGAGCTTTTGATATGGTACCCCTGGGGCTCCTTATCCAGGATGGAGTAAATAACTACTCCCAACATTTGGTCTTCCCACCTTCTTTGGTCATGTCATCTTAAAATTTGCCCTTGCAATGAGCAAGAGTTTCTACTTTCACATTAGAAGAGCTCACACTATATTTAAAAATGTCAAAGTATATAAGTCCTAGGAGGGCTATAGGACAGGTTCAAAAGTTTGCAGATAGATGGATTATTACAGGCCTAGAAATTACAAGAGTGCATACACGCTTTCTCTCATTCCCTCATAGTCTTGCAAATCTCTTTACTACATCATGAATCTTTCTATGTCTGTGATCCCATTCTCTAGCCATTTCACAAGTGGTCAGTCTTAGGCCTCAGATTTACACACAAAGCTCTGGCACTGACCTCACTGGAGGACACAATTTATGTAGTGGAGCAGTGACCAAGTGTGGAATACAGTCCAGCCCTCTGGATGCACAGCTGAAATGTTCTCATCAGACTGCTCCTGCTTCCCATTCACGGGGTGTCAGTGCTTAAAGAGACCTTGGGATGCACCTGCTTCATCCTCCTGCTTTTGTAGGTAAAGAAAAAACTTGAGTGAAGCTGTTCACCTGAGGGTTACACATCAAAGAAAACTTCCTCTTTCTACTTAGTGCATTTTGTGCTGTTGTGTAACAGAATGCCTAAGACTGGGAATTTATAACGGTTCATGGTTCTGGAAGCTGGGAAGTCCAAGATTGAGGGATTGCATCTGGTGAGGTTCTTCTTGGTGTGTCATCCCATGGCAGAAATGGCAGAAGGCATCACAATAAGAGGGAGACAGAGGACAGGAGTGAGAGAGAGAGAGAGAGAGAAAGAAGCTCATCATTTTATGAGGAACCCACCCTCTTGATAATGAATCCACTCCTGCAATAGCAGCATTAATCCATTCATGAATGGCAGAGCCCTTTTAACGAATATCCTCTTACTCAACAGTATTGCCATCAGGAATTAAGTTTCCAACACATGAAATTTAGGGGACACGATCAAATCATAGTACCTCTCATGTGGAATGTCTGTCCCTGTAACCAATTGAAGAAGATGCAGCACACACTCCTAGCATAACCTGGAGTCCAAGAGGCACTGATTAAAGACTTTCAACCTCATGAGTTCATTTTTAAAGAAACTCTACATTTCTCATTCATGGTTTTTGGGATAGTACTAGGACCTATAGGAGATCCGTGATGAAGCTAGGAGACTTAGAAGTTCTTTGCTGCCCACAAGGCAGCCCTAACAAGTTACACAACCAACAAGTGAAATATTTGTCAATCTTCCACTCAACAGTCAGCATTTCTGAACTTGGGATATGTTAAATGTGGCACCTCCAGCCAGAGGAGGAAAGGCTTTTGATCAATGGGTTGAGAGAAAAAAGTAGGCATCTGGAAATAATTAACTTGGATCTTTACCTCCACCCTGTACAATGATAAATTCTACATGGATCAAAACTTTGAACATCTGAAATAAAATCATAAAAGTACTAAAAGAATCTGGTAAGTTTTTAATCCTTAGAATGTAAAGGTTTCTTTTAAATTGATTTAAAATTTAGAGGCCATGACAGGAAACACTGACAAATTTGAATACATAAAAGTTAAATCCTTGGGGCCAGTGCCGTGGCGCAGTAGGTTAATCCTCTGGATGCGGCAACGACATCCCATATGGGTGCTGGTTCTAGTCCTGGCTGCTCCTCTTCCAATCCAGCTCTTTGCTATGGCCTGGGAAAGCAGCAGAGAATGGCCCAAGAGCCTGGGCCCCTGCACCCATGTGGGAGACTGGGAAGAAGCACCTGGCTCCTGGCTTCAGATCAGTGCAGCTCCGGCCTTTGCAGCCATTTGGGGAGTGAACCAGTGAAAGGAAGACATTTTTCTCTGTCTTTCCCTCTCACCGTCTGTAACTCTACCTCTCAAGTAAATGAATAAAAAAAATCTTAAAAAAATTAAATCCTCTATTAGACAAATACACACACACATAAGCAAAATCAAGGAAAGGAAAAACTACAAATTGGGGGAAAAGTATATGCAACTTATGTATGAACAAAGGGCTAATCTGCCTAAACAATTAAAAGTTGCTACAGATTGAGAATAAGAGCCCAACAAGTTAGGCAAAAGATATAAACACGTAGTTTACACAAAATGAAATACAAATGGTCCTTAAACATTTGGAAAGACACTCAACTTCACGCATAGTAAAAGATATGCAAATTACAACTACATTGAGATACAATTTTTCTTCTATCAGGTTGGCAACAATCCAAAACTCTGATAATACACTCCATTGTCAAGGCGTAGGAAACAGGCTCTCCCATACATTGCTTGTGGGAGTATATGTTAGCATAACCCCATATGGAGAGCAATTTAGCAAAATCCATCAAAATTACAAATGCATATATCTTTCACCCCGGCAATTTCACTTTGGAAATTTATGTTCCAAATACAGTTGCAAATGAATAAAAGTACATATGTTTAAGGTATTCATTGCAGTAATGCTCGCAAGACCAAAAATTGGAAACAGCCTAAATTGTTAAATCCAGTAAAATAAATAGACTAAACAAATTATGATATATCCATACAATGGTATAATACAAATAGAGCAATGTGAAAAGATGCTCAAGATACATTGGTGAATGAAAAAACCAGCAAAATGCAGAACAGTATGCAAAGTAAGCCACCTTTCATATAGCAGGTGGGAAAATAAGAACATAAATTTATACTTATTCTGACACACATAAAGGAACCAGAAGAATGTGCAAGAAACTAAATATAGTGACTGCTAGTAAAAAGTGAGAATGAAAGCCGGGGAAGTGGAATACAAGGGTCCCAAGCTTTCTTACTGCTAATGTTGATATCTTTGTTTAGAATCTAATGGATATATGATCTTTTCAAAAATCATATTTTTAACTCAAAGTAAAAAATAATCGAGTCCACACTTGACTCTAAGGAGGCTAACAAATCTCTGTCTCAGCACAACCATTAAGACTCCATGATGGGGCTGCCCAGCATCTTAATTCACTCATTTGTTGTCTTTCATTCATTCATTCCACAAATATTGATTTACAATTTTCTGTACACTTCTGTGAGGCACTAAGCTCTGGGGGTACATGGGGAATAAGGCCAACTAGATCTCTGCTTCACTGACTCTATAGACTCGTCTAGGATCTCTTCTGTTTGAGGTCTGGAGTCTGCAATAACCCTGCAAGCAGTCTAAGACCCACATTAACAAGTTTTGCTGCATTGCAAGAGCATCTTAACTGTAAGCACATTAAATCTCCATTGCTGTAGAGTTCAAAAATTCAATATCCTTGATTTTTATGAGCAAATAAGATGTGTACAGGCTGGAGGTATTTTTGGTTTCTCTCAATGGCACCTCTTCGTAGAATTCCACAATACCTTTTATTATGTATAATGTCATATAATTTGAAACTCTATTCCAAATATGGCCCTTGCTTATACTTATCTAAGGTTGCAATAATTTCCTGTGATTTATATTGATGCCTTTATTATTCATGCTTTAGAATTGTATAATGCATCACTCCTTTCCTTTCTGTTTTTTCCCTTAGTTTTATTGGTTTACATTCCATTATGATGAATTTTTCGAGTCAAATATCTTTTTGTTGGAGTTCAGACCTTTGAATAGCATTCCCTTCTTCCTCTGTTCTCCTGCCCCATTCCAGCTAATGAGAGCCGATGGCAAAGGTTTTTCAGCTCGATGTGTGCTTTGTGCATGAATGTGTGCACATCTATAACCACATCGTCGTATTTCAGAACTGAGTCTTCCTAGTTGGTAAACAAAGAACAAAGCGGCACTTTCAGGGCAGTCTGATAGAATGCGCTACAGTGATTGAAATGTGTAGTCCAATAGTCAGCTGCTAACCACGTGTGGCAACTGAGTACTACAGTGGCTAGGACAACTGAGGAATCATGTTTTTAATTTGATTTTATCTAAACTAAGTTTGGAAAGCTGCCCGGAGGGGGATAATACATGAAGGCGACGTTGCAGTCCCGAAGACAGTAACCATCAACCCAGACTTCAGTGTTCAGGAGGGAGAAGGTTACAGTCATAGGAATCTCTAAGGCTTGGTTATTCCAATCTGCTCATGAAGGCTTATTGCTTTGTGAGGGATGTCTACATAGACATGGTTTTCAGGTAGTTACTGAGATAAGATTGAGCACAATGCATTCTTCTCACACTCTTCCATAAAAAGACAACTGGCAAACCTCAGAAAGATTTGGATGGAGCTCTCTAAGAAGGTTTAATAGAATTCAAAGCTAAAGTCGAGTTCTTGAGTGCTCATGAGGAACATAGAAGAAAATAGTATCTTGTGATCTGAGCATAGCTCTAAGCACCATAGATGCCACACTTAGGAAAAAATATTCTAAATCTCCATCACTGGTGGGAGTGAGTTGTTACTACACGGCTTGTCTACACACATATTAGCTTACTGCAGGTATGGGCGTTTGACATCAGCTAAGTCAGCCCTTGGAACACTCACATCCTATTTCAGAGTACCTGGTTCAAGTCCTGGCTACTCCGCTTTCAATCAAGCTTCCTACTAATATGCACCCTGGAAAGCATCGGGTGATGATCCAAGTGCCCCCCAACCCCTGCAACCTATTTGGGAGATCTGTATGGAGTTTCAGGCTCTTGGTTTCAGCCTGGCCAAGCCTTGGCTGTCGCAGGCATTTG
Organism: Oryctolagus cuniculus; assembly: GCF_964237555.1. Lineage (NCBI taxonomy): Eukaryota > Metazoa > Chordata > Mammalia > Lagomorpha > Leporidae > Oryctolagus > Oryctolagus cuniculus. Next base: position 35,961,137 of record NC_091434.1, read on the forward strand.
AAGGGAAATAACCAGCAAATAGCAGAGAACTCCCTCTCCCCGCCCCCATCCTGTTTCTCTTCCTCCCTCCTAATCCCCCTCGCCTCCTTCACTTTCAAATAAAATGGAAAAAGAAAGACCTGACTGCAGTTACACTCATGAACTGAAAGTCTTTTGTAAATGGGCTCAAATGGGCTCAGGTGCACAAGAACCAGCAAGTCACAAATCTACCCAGTTCATCCTCCTTCATTCGCTTGTTATTATTTAGAATACTAGGAGCTTATCTCCCACTACATATCCAAGGCACTCCACAATAGGGAGCCCACTGCTTTGCTCAGTCTCTGTCTCCACAGATTTCCCACAATTAGCTAGTGCCCCCTCCAAGCTTGGCTGTGCACGCTTATGAAACACGCCCCAGCCTCTCCCTCCTCCAGCCTTCCTATCTGGCAAAACCCCATCGACCCTCATGGCTCATTTCAGGCGTGCACGCTCTGAAGTCATCGTTGTTGAAACCCACAACTCTCAGTGCTCACTCCCTGCTCACAGCCTACTGTTTTGGCACTTGGCTCATACCTCATGTTGCAGGCATTAGTGAGTTTGTCTAATCTTGCTTCCTAATTTGTGAGCAGTTGGAGGATGGATGGGGCTTGTGTCACTCATGCTTTACATTCCTGACAGTGCCTGCCACATGTCTGGTCTCTAGTACTTGCCGGACTGAGTGAAGAACAGTCCTACATAGTAAGTGACAGAGAGAACTTTTGCTCCAAAAGGTAACGGAGAACATGTGGCTCTGAGTACCTATCAGAAATGAATATTCTTGTTGTCTGAGATATTTTTTCCTAATCAAAGGTAGCAAACTAACAATCTAGAGGTCACATGTGACTTCCATACCTGTTTTTCTTTGACATACAATGTTATGTCTGAGTTGTCACATTTAAAGTTTTGGAGAAATCATATGAAAATCCATGTTCCCAACTTTTCTTAAAAAACAAAGTCAGATCTGGTATATTACTAATTCATTTCTCTTTGGTTACTTGTCATCCATCACACTATAGTCTTTGTGTCACCCACTGCACTTGAACCCTAAAAGGACTGGAATGGCTTAAATTTTCTTTGCCCAAGTCAGATGTATGGAGAGTCTCTGCACATTTAGCAAAGATAATGGCCCACCCATGGCACCTATGAAACTTACGTTGACTGTTTTTTAAATAAATTCTGATTTTGGCTTGCTACTTTGTACTGTTAATCAAACTCCCAGGAGAACAGGTTATGTTCAGATGAAAATATGATTTAAATCATGTTAAGGGATGTGATGACAGTTACATGTCCATCGCCACTTGATCTGCAAGTGTCACTTTTAGACATTAGAGAACTAGTCAAGGGACCCAAGGTGGCAGAGCAAAAGGCCAACTTGCTGAAAGCAGGAACAATAGACATTTGAAAAGGAATAAAGAGAGTGAGACCTATGTGATATTAGACACTAACATTTCATTTCACATCTCTAACACCTTTTGTGTGAAGTTTTTCAAGTAGATTTCAGGCAGTAATTGAGCCTCAGGGCACTAAAGAGAAGGGCAAGAGTTTTCTACAGTTTCTAATGGAAGAAACTGAGGCAGTGAAGGTTCACCATTATAAGAAGCCCTCTTCAAGAGAATTGGTGTTTAAATTTAATTGTCCTCATTCTGGCCCTTCCCTTCATCACTTATTCTTCCTCTTTGGTTTCAAGGGTAATTTAGGTTAGATCAATTTAGACTCACTCCCAGGATTTAATAAAGACCATCCACAACTCATAGGCTCTCCTTGGTTGAAATTTAATCTTCAGAAAAATGTAAGGACCAAAGAGTATAAACAGGCAACATACAACATCAGATGGGCTACTTTCTGGTTTGTAGGACAATAGTGAAACTTAATAGTTCCTTTATCCTCACCTTCTCACACCTCCTTGCACCAGTTAAAGACTCATATTAAATTAGTTGCTTGTGTTTGCCATTTATTTAAATGCCTCATGCTTGGAACATCTGAAGGGAGACTTCTAACTTCTTTGACCCATGAGAAGTTTAAGTTAAAAAAAAAGGATTTTGTTAGCTAAATCAACACTTCAAGTGTCTAGCAAGTGCTTTCAGCTTAGAGAGAACAATACACTGCCTTTGACTGTGAAATCCATTACTCTAATCACATTTTAAGTGAACCATTGTGAGACACCCATTTAGTATAATGTCTTTGTGAAAACAGTATTTTTATAGCACAGGTATTCACGGTATTTTTAGGAGGATCCAGTGGTTGCATATTCTTTGCAATAATCATTAGAGATCAGAATCATCTCTCCTGAAACATTATCCTCCCAAAGCCATCTCTCTAACCATGTATCTGAAAAGAAGCGGACAATGCAAGAATTAAATACTAAATCATATGTTGCTTCACCAAGTTCATGAGCCAACCTTTCAACCCTGGAAGGATAGAATGAAATACCTCTTGGATAGGCTAATTCAAGAGCTCTCTCCTATGCATTTTTGAAGCTAAGAAAAGAAAATGAACATACAGAGCTAGAAATCATCCTTGTGGAGAAGAAAACATGAACAATATTTAGTCTGTGTTTCATGTCTCCTCAAATGGAGCTTGGTATCAACGGATGATGGTTTTCTCTACTTTTAAGTAGAATTTCAGATGTTCAAAATCTGCTCTAAGAGAGCAAGCCAAAGCTGTACCAATGTAAGCCTGGGGGACTTGTTAGCCTTCATTTCTCCCCGGGGATGGATACCATTTACCTCCAGCCTCCATCCTTTCTGATTTGGCCTCTGCTCCCTGCTTCTTCCCTAGCGTGTCCCTATTACTGCCATTTGGTCATACCATTGGATCATCAGCTTGTTCTATCTGTCATCTCTTCTTGTAGCCAAGTGACCTGCCCTGGATCATTTCATGTTCTGTATTTTTCTAAATTACATTGTTCTCTGGAGTCTGTTGCCCAACTGAAAGAGTTACATTTTCTTTCTCTGTTAGTTACTCAAAATATCAATCATTCTGTAACCACCTGTACTACCGTTAACCTTCTTCCTGTCTTCCAAATCAAAACCCATTTCTCACTTCCATATGTCAACACCAGCCACATGTATTGATTAAATGTCTTTCATTTGAAAGCACACAGTCCTGTTCTCCTTGCCTATGTCTGAATGCCTCCCATATGCTCTGCATGCAAGTCTAATTCTTCTGTTCCCTTCCTCTGGAAAGTCATTCTTCATTGTAATAAGTTGCCCAAAGTAAATGTATTCATCATCTTTTTCTCTGACAACCATGTTTCTCCACTACGGGAAATTAAACACTGCAACATATGGCCTGAGCAGCAAACTTTAGTGCTTGCTCGCTCAATTGTTTTAACACATTGCCGCCTTCACATAATATTCTGTTTGCCACTAGCATGTCAGGCTTCCGCTTGACATATGCATTAGACATGTTAATGGCAAGACAGAAACCAACTGAAGCTGACAATATGACGAAAGAAGGGTAAGTGCCTATTAATTACTAAAATTCACTTTTTTCCCACTATTTAGCAAGGGAACAAAACAAATTAATGCCTTCAGAACATGCCACCACAGTAGCCTGCTGCGGGGCCATCTGACACATTTTTAATCCCTGAGTAGCATGGAAGAGCTTTGTGTATATTCAGCAAGGCCAATACAAATGACACCAGCACTCTTCCGACTGTCATGCACCCTATACGTCTGCCCTTTCTGCTTCCTCGGCCGCCAGTTACACAGTGGCCAGGCCGTGGCTGCTGAGTTCCTTAGGTAGCTGTCCTAATGCCACTGGGACACGTTTCTGGATTCTTTCCTCTATTAGTTAAGCATAGGGAGTTCTCTGAAAGTATATTCTAAGTTTGCACATTTAGTGAACATAATGAAACAGTTTTCTCTTCTGGGTCACTGCTTCAGAGATTAGATTGTTTAATTGCTGACAAATGTCTGGGCTTCTATTGTGGAACTACTGACTCTGAATTTATCTGCAATTAAGTAATTTTGAGATCAAAATTACCTTTTACCTGAATGCAAATAGTAGTTTTTTAGATCTTTTTAAAATTAGTCCTCTTCAATTTTCAGTGCATAAATTTGTGACTTATACGTGTTCCTAAACAATAAAAATGTTTAAAAGGTCTGCTCTTCCATGGCTTCTATATTGAATTTTCTTTTCTATATTGAATTTTCTACATATACCACCTGAGCTTCTCTGGAGTCATGTGTTTTATTTGATGCTGGAGGACATCCAACAGTCAGTCAGTTTCCTGGAATCTGTGACTCTGATGCATCTCGATGTGTACAGTATTTCCTGAGACACAGGAGTCCATGGCTCCTAAGGGCATTCTCCATACCAATAACAGCATCATCTAGAACTCAGTGTCAGCCAATAGCTGCCCAAAGCTTAATTGAAAGAAACAATGTATGGAGACATGCTGACGTCCCCTCATGCATCTGACCCTCTAAAAATCTATCTTGCGAGTGAGTTACATGGCAGAGATCTGTGTCCCCAAGACTTCATCAAATTGGTCCTCTGTTGAATTGTTTTACGTGGAGTTCAATGCTATCATCCTACATTGATGGACATTATCAGAAGCAGTCCTGTGAAGCTCCTTGTTTTATTTTGTTTTTTGTTTTTGTTTTTGTTTTTGAGGACATTGTTGAAGGAATCATCAACTGAATTACACAGTGTCTTCTCTTTGAAGACCTCTGTAATAAATTTCTTTCAAAATCAGTACCAGGAATAATTCACCATTCCTGAATACCTAGTTTTATTTTATAACTAGTAGAAATGTAGAATTTTGGTTTATGCAGCGCCTTTTAGAGAGCTTGAATCAAGTCAATAGAACCTGGGTACTTAAAAATGTTCATGGAATATATAACTAAAAAATCATTGTGGGGCAGGCATTTAGCCTAATGGTTAAGTTGTCTGGGTCTCACATCACATGACCTTGGTTCCAGTGCTGGCTTGAGCTCCCAGCTCAAGCATTCTGCTGATGCAGACCCTGGAAGACAGCCATGATAGTTCAATGAATTGAGTTCCTAGCACCTCTGTGGGAGAATTGGATTCAGTTCCCATCTCCCAGTCCACTGAGAACATTTGGCTAGACAGTAGATGTCTCTCTCTCTCTCTATCTCAACTCTATTTATCTATTTATCTCTCCTTAACCCCCTTCCTTCTCTGACTTTCTCTAATATGTAACTTTTTTAGAAAAGATAAGCTGGGGCCAGCCCTGTGGCACAGCGGATTAACGCCCTGGGAGTATATAGGTACCCGTTAGAGACCCAGATGTTCCTCCTCCAATCCAGTCCTCTGCTATGGCCTGGGAAAGCAGTACCAGACGGCCCAAGTCCTTGGGCCCTTGCACCCACGTGGGAGACCTGGATGGAGTTCCTGGCTTCTGACTTCAGCCTGGTCCAACCCTGACCATTTGGGGAGTGAACCAGGGGTTGGAAGAACTCTGTGTGTGTGTTTGTGTGTGTCTGTATGCATGTCTGTCCCTTAGTAACTCTGCCTTTCAAATAAATAAATCTTAAACAAGAGGAAGTATCTATTTATGCATATTCATAGATGTGTCTCTCTTTGATGTATTTAAGATATACCATTCAGCAGAGAAGAAATGCACCAGATGCCTATGCTTATCATGTTTGAGACTATGTGACATCAACATGTGAATTTTATCGATTGTATAAAGAACCTCTCAAGTAGGAAGCTGTACAATTAAACACAAGAATGCACGCAGACTATGCATTTACAGACCCACTCAAGCAATTGCATGTAAAAGAACTGAAGAGCTGGTGCCGCGGCTCACTAAGCTAATCCTCCGCCTTGCGGCGCTGGCACCCCAGGTTCTAGTCCTGGTCAGGGCACCGGATTCTGTCCCGGTTGCCCCTCTTCCAGGCCAGCTCTCTGCTGTGGCCCGGGAGTGCAGTGGAGGATGGCCCAAGTGCTTGGGCCCTGCACACCATGGGAGACCAGGATAAGTACCTGGCTCCTGCCGTCAGATCAGCGCAGTGCGCCGGCCGCAGCAGCCATTGGAGGGTGAACCAACGGCAAAGGAAGACCTTTCTCTCTGTCTCTCTCTCTCACTATTCACTCTGCCTGTCAAAAAAAAAAAAAAAAAAAAAAAAGAACTGAAGAGTTAGGAACCTACTGAAAACAAAACCAGGAAGTAACTGTGGAGTATTTTGCTCTACTAGTCTGAATATGATAATAAAACTGCTAATATTCCCAAGGTAAGCAGTTATGCATATCAAGGAGTTTTGATATCCTCAAAATCTATATTCATTCATTCATTCATTTATTTCATAAATATGTGCGAAACAATATGTCAAGCATAGGCGCTCCAGGCATGAATGAGATAAAATTCATAGCAATGGAAAGCAGGATGGACAAGATGAGAAGCATCCTTCAGTGTTTGATGTGTCTGTGGAGCACCTAGATATTGAAGTATAGCTGAATATTCTCCACATCATAGATCAGCTCAGCCTTTTAAAGTTGCAAAATAAATGTTGAGTGACTCAGCAGAGCACATCTTGCTGGATTAATGACATGTTGGACACTGGAAGCTGAACTCCTTTTCAAGACAGCAACAGGTGAATGACTGAATTCATTCACTAAATGGCATGTCTATGTTTGCAAATGCGAATGACGCCAGTTTGTAACCTTTTTTATGTATTTATTTATTTTAACTTTTATTTAGCAAATATAAATTTCCAAAGTACAGCTTATGGATTACAATGGCTTTTCCCCCCCATAACTTCCCTCCCGCCTGCAACCCTCCCCTTTCCTTCTCCCTCTCCCATTCTATTCACATCAAGATTCATTTTCAATTATCTTTATATACAGAAGGTCAATTTAGTATATATTAAGTAAAGATTTCAACAGTTTGCACCCACACAGAACATAAAGTATAAAATACTGTTTGAGTACTAGTTATAGCATTAATTCACATTGAACAACACATTAAGGACAGAGATCCTACATGAGGAGTAAGTGCACAGTGACTCCTGTTGTTGACTTAACAAATGGACACTCTTGTTTATGGCATCAGTAATCTCCCTAGGCTCTTGTCATGAGTTGCCAAGGCTAGGGAAGCCTTTTGAGTTCGCTGACTTTGATCTTATTTAGACAAGGTCATATTCAAAGTGGAGGTTCACTCTTCCCTTCAGAGAAAGGTACCTCCTTCTTTGATGGCCCGTTCTTTCCACTGGGATATCACTCACAAAGATCTTTCATTTAGGTCTTTTTTTTTTTTTCCCCAGAGTGTGTCTTGCCTTTCCATGCCTAAAATACTCTCATGGGCTCTTCAGCCAGATCTGAATGCCTTAAGGGCTGATTCTGAGGCCAGAGTGCTGTTTAGGACATCTGCCATTCTATGAGTCTGCTGTGTATCCCGCTTCCCATGTTGGATCGTTCTCTCCCTTTTTTATTCTATCAGTTAGTATTAGCAGACACTAGTCTTGTTTATGTGATCCCTTTGACTCTTAGACCTATCAGTGTGATCAACTGTGAACTGAAGTTGATCACTTTGACTAGTGAGATGGAATTGGTACATGCCACCTTGATGGGATTGAATGGGAATCCCCTGGCACATTTCTAACTCTACCATTTGTGGCAAGTCAGCTTGAGCATGTCCCAAATTGTACATCTCTTGGCCTTTTGGCTAAGATCAAGTGTAGTATCTGTTCTTATCAGTTTCTAATCTTGAAACAATCAATTATATTATTTTCTTCTCCTTTTATTTGTCTATAATTTAAAAGTACCTTTAAAGTCAATCAACAAGTGAAAACTTTGTGATATTGTGAGCCTGAGAGAACAGAGAAATTTTGCACTCAGCCACAAGAAAGTTTAAAAAAAAAAATAGGTGGACTTCTTTTTGAGATTCATGACTCCAAAGCCATCTATTTAGATTAAAGTACCTCTTAAGGTTCCCAGGTTAACATTTGAAGCCAAGGGTCCTTTGTGTCAACTTCAATATTTATGTAGGAACCAAGGAAGAAAGTAGTCTATAACATGGTTTAAGTGAGTTGAAAGATCAAAGTTATTGCATGACAGTAAGTGCAGTGTTCAAACACAGCTATAACAACCTGTATATGGCACACCAGTTAGGTGGCTGTTCAGCTGCACTCCGAATTACCAACTGATAGAGCAAGCCACAGCCGGATCACAGACATTGTAATAATTCAATTTTGAGGTCACTAAGGACTGACACTCTTTTGAGAAGTCTGACAAGAGTCCATCTGGTTTCTTTTTCTGCTAGACATAATACACTCTATGGGGAAAGCTTGGTACAGTAATCCAATGGATTACAAGAAGGATTTATAAGTCAGGAGGCTTCAAATAGCTTCCTATCACAAAGGCTGACATCAAGGTACTATCTCTGAAGGTCAAAGCATTTCAGAAATTAGTGCCTTATTACTTGTTCCAAGAGTGTGAAACATAATGGGGAATTATGTGGGGTGACTACTAGAAAACCTGATTTCTACTGGAACTTCTTGTTTTCATTACATTTATCTGTTTTTGGAAGTAGAATTCCCCCACTCTGCTTCTAATATTGATCAGCACTTCAGCAGACCCACACGTCAAGACCAAAGGCTTCCTAGTTGCTCCTTTCCTTTGTCCCACTTTGATCTGTACATGTTCATAGCAGACATCTCTACTCACCAAGATCATTCGCACAATTCTCCTCTCCTCGGGGGACATCCTGTGACTTGCTTTGGCCAATGAACGTGATGCAGGTACTTAAGAACTGATCCACAATTGCCTGTTGTCTGCTTTGCGGCCATGCTGGTGTGAAGCAGTCTCAAGAGCAGAGTAGCCTGGAATGCTGAGCTAGCACACCAAGGAGGGCAGCTTCCGGGAGAGTTGCCCAGACCCAGGCAGGCTTTGTATAAATAAGAAATAAACCTTCTTGCTATGGTTCACCACTTAGTATTTTGTTGTATGTGTTACCTTGACATGAAATAGACTATTCTGATCAATATTTCCTCCTACTTACTATTACTGTGCCTCCTACCCAATTCCCACACATGAAGTACATAAAGGATTTAAAGATATCTCCTAAGTAAGAAGGAATCTAGAAATCAAATTTGGATTTTAGGTCTTGACTTGCCTTTCCACTTGTGGACACAGGTCTAAATTCTAGTGCCACAATCTGACTCATGAATCTTGAACAACACAATCTCCTAGACAAAGCAATCTTTGTGAATAATGTATTCCGTCATTCAGATAGACAGTCAACATATATTTAATAAGGCACTAAGGAGCAGAAGCTATTCTAAATACTGACAATATAGGAATAAAGAAAGAAGCAAATGTTACACTTTCATCAAGTTTCTGATCCATCCAGACAAGAAAGACATGTGTGTATGTGTGCACACACAATAAGAAAGCAAACATACTAATTCAATGTCATAAAGAAAACAGAAAGAGAGTGTAAAGGGAAGTGATGGGAGTGGAGGTATTAGGCAGGCTTCACTAGAGAAATGACTTTCAGGCTGATACTTGGACCACAAGAGAGGTCAGCAGAGCAAAAATTTGGGAAAAGAGTTCTAAGCTAGAAATAAGCTTAGAATGATGTTGGAGAATTCCCCCCAAAAGAACAGTGAGCTGTAGCACAGTATGAGTAACAGAGGGTGGGAAGAGTTACAGTCAAATGGAAATAATGAAATTTGATCCTGTAGAACACTGAATACTCAATAAAAGGTTTGGATTTTACTGTACTACTACAAAAAGCCACTGGGATGTTTTTAACAGAGAGGTGACTTGCTATGACCTACATTTTAAAAAGATCATTTTAGCAACTGTTAGAAAATGGATCGTGGGGGAAAAGAATGAAAAAAACTGAGCAGTCAGGAAATACTGAAAACATCCAAGCAGTGGTGATATGAAGGTGTGCCATGCATGACTGGGGATTCATGTCAGTGGCTCCCAAGTTTGCCTGTACATTGCGATCACATGGGGTGAGAATGTTTTACAATTCCCTGACACAGGCCACACCCAGCCCAAGTAGAGGACAGTCAGTGAGGGTAAGACATCAACATGTCTACAGGTGATTTCAATATATAGATAAATCAGAAACCACTGATATATTTTGAAGACAAATCTCACAGGACTTAGTGATAGAATGGGAGTGAGGAGATACAGAAAAAAAACAACAACAAGAATTAATGTAACACGCTGGGTTTACAACATGAATAATTGGGTAGATGTTAGTGCTATTGACTGGAATTGGGAAGACCTAGTTAAGGAATAGGCTTGAGACAGGGACTGTTAGAATCAAGAGTCCAGTTTTAGATGTGGAAATTTTTGAGATGCCTGGTAGGCATTTTATATTATATATTTTATGTAAGTTCACATTACACAGGCCAAGAAAGATCAAGGCTAGAGATATAAATTTTGCAGACACCAGTATAGAGATAGCATTAAAGCATTAAAGATGGAAGAAGAGGAAACCACCCAGGAGGTGAGCATAGCCTGAGAAAAGAGAACTCAAAGGATTTAGAAGTTGGCAACAACCTATAGTGTGAATCTCCTCATCTCTTTCCCAGCTTCCTTGATCTCCAACCTCAAAGGAGAAAGGCAACTTCCTTTCTGGGATCCATGTGTGGTCTCCACACTGCCCCTGGCTACTGGTTCCAGGCCTCAAGTTCACTCTGGCTACTGGTTCCAGGCCTCAAGATATGCTCTTTCATCTCTTGAAGACTCAAGAGGTCTTGAGATCACTTCCTGGTACAGGTATATATCATCTGCTTTTCAGAGACATATATAAATTGCCTAAATGACAACATACCAATGCCACACGCTACACCACACAGGCTGATGCATGTGCACGCATGGCTTCCCCTCTTAGTACATCATGGTTGCCTCCCTTTCAACACACTGATGATGATTCCAAGGCAGACAAATTGTGTTATCTCTGCTTTACTGGGCAACCCACCTACATAGGATTTATTTCTTGAGCTTCTTTATGATCAAGCTAGTGCTGCCATTTTATCACTTTGAGTCAAAAAAGTCCCACAGCAGATCAGTAAAGAAGAAAGCTCCTAAAATCAGCCTCCTTGGGTTTGAATCATCTATGCCATGCTGGTGTGGTTATTAGCTCTGTCACCTTGTACGAGTTTTTTGTGTCATCTCCAAGCCTGTTTTCTCATTTGGAGCAAAGGGATAATAACTAATGGTACTCACCTCTGAGAGTTATTTAAAAAATTAAGCAGCCTATGTAAAACACCTGGGCAAAGTACTTTGCACAGAATAAGCATTCCCATAATGTTTGCTATCCCATTAGTGTGTACTCAGCTCACTGGCAGATTCTGTGTAGCCTTTATCCCCAGATAGCACTGATTCTTGCGCTTGCTCTTAAACTGGTGAGTGCTTCATTCCCACACATGGGTTCTTCTCTGGGCAATGACTCTGCTACTTTCTTAGTTTTCCTACCGAATCTGTTACACTCCACAGCTCTCTCCACTCCTCTGCTCAGTTACAAAGGCCGAGCTTGCCCCGAAGACACACACCTGCCAGAGTGACCACTGTTCCCCCTTTCCACTTGCTGAGTTCAGCTTAGCAGCTGCATCCTTTTCCCTAGTCTAAACTAATGAATCCATCAGTTATGGTTTCCCCCAGGGTGACTTTCCACGGTTACCTTATTACAACACAATATCTTCAATCATATTTAATCATACATTAAGGCAGAAACACAAATAACTCCCACCTGACTATAAAGGGATCCTTTTCCATATTACACATGGCTGTTTAAGAGTCATCCTCAAAAAGCAATATACAAAGTGTCATTAGTAGCTTGAATAATAGTACAATTAAGAGACATGTTTAGGGACCATTGAGGTGAATCAAGAAGTTATTGATTTTCCCTAATTGGTTGAGTGATCTAATAATCTATACCCTTGAGACTCTGTTAAGGATCAAATTTTCTACAACAAAAAGTCTGGCTTGGTCAAGAGTTACTCCAACTTTTTAGGGGAAAAAGGAAGGAGTGAAATGAAAATTTTTCAAAAATATAATCAGAGGGAGGTTAATTAGTGTACTCTACAGTTTCCTTTTGGAAACAGCTCCTCTCAGGGTTGTGGACCTGTAAGAGGTGTTTTGAGGACATGCAGAGACCTCTGCAGTCTTCCAGCCAAATGTTTCTTAGGATTCTCAACAGTCACAGAGAAAATCCCACTGTGGATCGAATAATCTAAAACGGATTTTTTTCAATTCCACATCACATTCACCATGGATGTGGGAGGCTTAGAAGCCTTGCCCACACACCAGCCTTCCCAAGCCCAGCCTATGGACCAGAGCACAGAAGATTAGCTACACATGTTCTCTATCAGCATAATCATGCTGGTGACATGCCTGGGCGTCATCACACACAATCTGGTTAATAAAAACTGCTGTGATAAAAATAAACAGTAAAGCGATATTGTGGTTTCCAATCCAGCTTTTCCATCTTTCTTTCTTCCCAGGGCTCTTTCCTTGCATAACATGCATGTGTAACTTTCATTAGCGTCAGTGAGAGGAACATGTACACAATGGAGAAAGATTCGAGACCCCACCATGAGCCAGAAGTGAACATGACTTCTGGAAATTTGTGAGATGAAAGCATGATGCTATTCTAATTACCCTACTTGGGGGAAATGCTAGAAGGAGAATTGCCTTGTAGGACTTGTTCATCTCTATGCATTTGCTTGCATGATAAGTGTCTGGGAAGGTATCCATGTAAAATGAATGAACACGGAGGAAGGGAGAGGTTTGTGCATGCGTGCGTGTATGCGTGTGATATTTGTACTAACACAACACAGGATTATGAGTTTATGTGCAAAAAGCAAAGACAGAAATTAACATGTTCTAACCTCAAATCCTGGATTGCTCCAAAGGTGTTACTTATCTGTCCCAAGAAGAGTAAGTTGGGGTCCAGGATGCTCCTTAAAGTCCATCAGAGATGGACCCATGGATCCTCTGACCAAGATTTGGTCCAGTGGGTAACGGCCGCAGAAATGGCTGCAGCTTCTTGCATTTAATCACAAGCACTTGCAATGTACAATTTCCCATTGTATTTTCTCTACTCGATGCTACCTGATAAGGCTACTATTAATCAATTACAAGCCCATGCTGTTATTTTCAAATTAGAATACCCTTCGTGAGCAGCCTTGACAGCATGCTCTATCCAGGAGAGGAAATACCAGCCCCTGGTTTGATGAATGCAGACCTCCATGATTGGAGGCCCTGGCGTGCGGCCACATAGAGCTACTTAGCTAGTGACAGGAACCCTTACACGTCTGCAGCTTTGCATGGTTGAACTGGCCTGCCTGAGACAGCGCATTCTGCAGCATGGAGGAATATAGGTGACCTTTTGGAAATGTCTCTGATCCTGAGCTCAATGCTCAAGTTTGACACAATTCAAGAAAAAAATTAAGTTACAGATATATGCCTAACAGTGACTTCCTGCTTCCATGTAGGGTATTTCCGATGGCTGCTCAGCAGCTTCCTGTTAATAATGGCACTCCCTAATTTGATAGTGCGGGAGATGGCTTAAAGGAAGCATCTTATCTGCTTTTCGGGGGGAGGGGAGGAGAGAGAAGTAACATGCAAGTTACTATTTTTTGTACCTTGGCCCTGTGCTAGGCACTTTACAAATATTATCTCAGTAATCCTTAGAACAACCCACGTGGCAGGTGCTTTATCTCTGATGAGCGGAAGAGGAGATTGAGGTTTCAGGATCACGCAGCCAGTTCTGCCACCAAACCCATGGCTTCTCCACTCTACTCTGCTGCTTCTCCAACAGAGGGAGGTTCTCTCTCCTTGCGTGAGAAGAGGGGATATAAAAGAGGCCACAGGAAGCGTTAGCAGAAAGTGAAATGGCCACACCAGGGAGAAATCATTTTGCTTTCCCCAGCATCAGTCAGCGTGGCAGGTACTGTCTATGCTCACACTGTGACCCCTCAGGCCTCTCCATTTTTAAACATATCCACTCTCAACAGCCAGCACTTGCACTCCTCAGGCTGAAGGAGCTTGATTTGCACCAAGGGGCAGCTAGAAGTGCTTGGAAATCTGTATCCCCATAGAGATAGCCCTTAACCAGGGACTGGCAGGTCTTGGAGCATAAATATTCACTTGCTTGTCCCTGATCAGGACACCCTAGATGTGGTTTGCACGTAACAGCCACGGAATGGTGCAGCCTGTGTTCCCTTCCGTTCTTGCATTTAATCACGACAGGCACTTGCAGGGTACCATGTTCATGGATTCCAGAACTCCCCCTGCTGGACTCAGTCCAAATTACCCCCACAGGACTTGGATGTTGAACTATTTGGCCTTTTTCCCTTTGCAATCCCATTTCCCTATTCTCCTATATTTCCCCCATGTATAACTAGAGTTTTGGGGATAATTTCACTGGTTGGAGGGAAGACAAACTGATGGCTTAAATTTCATATGGTTGAAAATAGTTGCTATGATCAGGAACACTTACGTTTTCTCGATTCCAATCTATATACTACTAATCAAAACAAATGAACTACATGGGGAAGAGAATCACAAATAAGTATAAGAAAAATTTCTTTATTATAAAGGTAACTAAATAATGAAGCTACATCTCTCTCATTCTTAATGATATTTCAAAAGGGAATGGACAACAAGATTAATGTAAGATAGTTCTACATCATAATTGACATCATGGGTTTAGCCTCACAAGGACTTGAGTTTGAGTACAGAATCTTCCATGAGCAGACTAATAATCTCTCTATGCTGCAATTTCTTAGTCTGTGAAACAGAAATAAAATGAGAGCTATCTCATCTGTTCTTGTGAAGCTCGTGTGAGACATAACGCATTTAGGTTTCTTAAAATAAAGGAAGGACTCCTTATGTGGTAGCCATTATTACTGCCTTTTATGTTTCTAGAAGCAGCATGGTCCCTTGGAATTCTTTTCAGGTCTGCAATTGTATGTCTCTTCCCACCTTCTGCAAAAGCCTAACACTGGAAGTAAGATCCTAGACACATCACACTGAGTTGGAAAAGAACCCAGAAGAGGTAGTGAAGGTTCACACCATCACTTTCCAGGAAGAGTGAGGTGTTTCCAGATGTGCATCACCATGGAGATGGCCAGCTGTGGTTCCAAACAGGGTGGTATTAACATTTCAACTGTGTTTCACAAAATAAGATGCCATTTATTGAGCTTTTACTATCAGCCAGGCACTGTGCTAGGCACTTTATTTATTTATTTTTTAATTTATTTAACAGATAAAGTTAGACAGTGAGAGAGAGAGACAGAGAGAAAGGTCTTCCTTCCATTGGTTCACTCCCCAAATGGCCGCTAAGGCCAGTGCTGCACCAATCCGAAGCCAGGAGCCAGGTGCTTCTTTCTGGTCTCTCATGTGGGTGCAGGCACCCAAGCATTTGGGCCATCCTCCACTGCCCTCCCGGGCCACAGCAGAGAGCTGGACTGGAAAAGGAGCAACCGGGACTAGAACCCGGCGCCCACATGGGATGCCGGCGCCACAGGCGGAGGTTAACCAAGTGAGCCACGGCGCTGGCCCTGTGTGCTAAGCACTTTATACACACAACATTATTTAACCCTCACAACAGTCATTTGAAGTAGCCGTTATCCTCACTGAGTGAGGCTCAGAGAAGTTGAATAACATTCCCAAGGTCAAGTGGTGGGACCAAATATAGATCCGTGTCTCTATGACTCCAAATCACCTGACACTACATTCTATGTTGAATTTCAGAGAACGCGTCTAATACATTTCAGTTTCTCTATCTTGTAAGAGCTTGCACTTGGATCATGGATTATACATTTTAATATATAACTATGTGCTTCACCTGGCATAGTAACAGTTATTTAAGAGAAGTATAAACCTCCGCAAGTTCACTGACATAAGAAATCCTTGGAAACCAAAGAGACATTCGATCTTATCAACACAACCCCTTACCTTGGAAGAATAAAAAAAGCTACCTTGCATTACCAAATTATCTTGTTAGAGTCTGTTAAATTGTTTCAGAAGCCCACTAGGAAAAAGCCCACTGACAGTCTCTTGTGTTCAAACCTTGAACTCTGCAGACTGCTGGAGAATGACCTGAGAGGCAGACCTGGGAGTGTTTCACAGGACTTTCCAATTGTCCTAACAGTCCTCCAATGCACTGAGCCTCCGGAAAAATCCTGAATGAGCCACAGGGGCGCTCCAAGATGGACCCTCCCACCCACAAATGACTGTATTCACATCAGGGCTAGCAGGAAGGGTGGAGGACAACTGCTTTGGCACAGAAATGTGCTACCATGAATTCCACTTTTACCTCCCACTGGAATTCTGGAAAACGTATTCAAGGGTGACTGCCCTCTCTTGTTTAGTACCAAGACCAGGAATTTCTCCATTGACTTTTTTTTTTAAAGACCATTCCCATAGGACCCCTGTGATCCTAATGTGATTTGCACTGAGAAGGAAACGATTCTAGTGAAAGAAGTTACATTCCGTTCAAATGTCATTTGAGCAATACTGGTGGGGGTTTGGGGAGAAGTAAAGCCTGAATTTGTACAAAGACTAAGTTAGGGGCAGGGTTTTTTCAGTCTTTCCATTAAGACAAAGAACTAGTATTAAGACAAGCACAGTCAAATTCCCTGCCCTGTGTTCCCCCGTCAGGAATCCATTCTTTTTTATTATGCCATATGCGTAGCTTGAGGTTATATTGGAATACATAAATCTCTTGTGAGCCACATAACGTTAAGCTGCCGTTGTCCTCATAATTTCATTATCTCAGTTTCTGCCCTAAAACGTTTAACACTAATTGAACACCCGAGGTTTTCCTGTGAAGTTTATTTTCTGAACATTATTGAAGTGCTGTTGATAAAAGTCAGAATTTATGGAGTCAGCACTCTTTAAAATGCCATGATAGATTTGAGCAGGAATATATTTTTTTTAAAAGCAGGAATATTTTTATGACTTTGCCTGGAATTTCAAAGTCTTTCAATCATTCTACATTATAAAGCTGTCTATTTCAAAGTGCATTTTCCAAGAATGAAATTATTCTACTGAACCCAACCTGTTCATCTACAGATGCAGGTTGGACATACTTAGCTATCAGCTTTATCTCACATTTCAGGTTGTTTATCGATGTTTATTTTGTTCCTGATTTTTAAAAATTCGACTTCTTCCCCCCACCTTCATCCTCCATGCTCTGGTTGAGGTTGGCCAAAATAATGTCAATATTGGCACTCATCGCATTAATGACAGCTCATTCTTTTTCTCCGAGAGAGAAATGTATTTGCATGAGACAGAACTATCAAGTATTCTTTGCTCCTTGAAAGGAAGGAACCATTTCCTGTAAGCTTAAAAAAAAATCATAATAAAGAGAAGCCATGTGTTAAATATATCTCTTGAATATTGTTTGCCTTTCAATTAATTTCACATGTCTTTGTCAGAAAGTAATTTAATTCAAAAATGAGCTATGAGCAGTGTCTCTTATGGATTTGTATTAATATTTATGCATACGTGCGCATGCACAAATCATACATACAGATACACAATTTATAGTAACCATTTGGAAGTGGAGTTTCTATGAAGCAAATGCAGCTTAGTCTCGGAAAACGAAGGAAAACGGAGTTAAGTGTCCATTTCCCATTTAAAAGAAGTTAAGTTGCTCCTGGTTACTATAGTAACTGCCAACAGACTAGCATTTTTCTGTCATTATTATAATTGGAAAGGCAAACAATCTACTTTAAACTCTAACGCACAGAGAGGACTCTGCATCCCAAATGGGTCTCTCACCTGGCTAACAGATACTTGCCCCCCTCAGCAGTGGGGCGTCCCTTTCCGTGACCAAACTCCAACTTCTGAAGGGCTAAGCAAGGGTAAGCTGTTTATCCAGATGCAGGAACCACAATGACAGGAAAGAAAAATGATACGATATTTCCATCCTGGCCCTTAAAATAAGTAAAAAATACTCAAAACTGCTCTCACAAGGTGAAACATAGCTAAAAGCCTGTGATTTTTTTTAGTATTCTAGGAGCGTAGTCCGTGTGTCTCATTGTACATATTCAGACTCTGGCCTCTATTACCATTTACTACCATCGTCTACTAGGAATAATTTATTTTACTCATAAAGGAAGACTTTCTCTCCCTTTCAATGAACTCTCCCTACAGTCTCCCCCCAACCCCTGTTCAAAACCTGTTTGGCAAAAAAAAAAAAAAAAAAAAAAAAGATGAAAATAAATAACCTAAAATATTAACAATGAGGGGTGTCAAATGAATTGAACTTTGTATTTCAATATGAAAAATTGATTTTCTACAATAAATATTTATTTCATAACTATAAATAAAAATGAGATAAGAAAAAATGCATTTGAAGTCACCCATGGGTCCAAAGGACTGTCCAATAGGAATCAAACAATCTCTATTTCACTACAATATACTTGAAACATTGCATATCAAGCCTTATATGCTACAGCTATAAAGGTTCTTAAAAGTATATTTGTCACTGAAATCTTCATATCAGAATATTAAAAGTGTACATTGAAGAGCTAGGGATCCATTTTTTTAAGGATGAGCTATAGGACATGCACATTTTAAAGGATTTTCTTTTATAATACTTCTTTCATAGTATTTTCTTGCACACAAAAACTAAAATGTGGTGCATGAAGACTTTTTCTGTGGTGGAGTTCACATCTGTGCCCTAGGGATAAGGAACAAAACTTTCCCAGATTTTTCACATTTATAGGGTGTTTCCACAGCATGCAATCTTACATGTTGCCAAAGATTTGAGAAAGGATTGTAATGAATTCAAATCCCCTAGACTCATAAGGTTCATTACAGTGTGCTTTTCACATGCATAGTAAGATAGAAGCAAGTGGGGGGGACTTCCCCACACATGTCTTCTCCAATGTGATTTGCACATATCTGCAAGAGTATGGGCCAAACAAAATCTTTGCCATGTTCCTTACATTTTGAAGTTTGTCTCCAGTGTAGGTTCTCTGATGTAGAGTCAATTTTGAAAGTTCATTAAAGACTTGCCCACAGTTTTTATATTCATAAAGCTTCTTTCTACCTTGACTAAATGTTGAGTGAGGGCTTATTTGCAAATTACCTATTGTCACATAACAAATGATCACAAACCTATCGACTTAAATCAACACACTTTGATTGTCTCACAGTTTGGGTGGGTCAGGAGTCTGTGCATGACTTGCATGATCATTCACAGTCTCTCCGGGGCTGCAATCAAGATATATAGGGCTGGGGGTTCACCTGCAGGTTCAACTGACGAAGATCTGCTTACAAACTTCCGTGGTTCTGGGCAGGATTCAGTTCCTTGCAGGCTGTTGGGCTGAAGACCTTAGTTCCTTGATAGCTGTTGTCTGGAGGTAGCCCTCAGTTCCTTGCTAAATGAGCCTCTTCAACACACAAGTTTGTTTCATTACAGTACGCAAAGGAGAGAGAGAGGCAAGGCAAGGCAGAAGTCACAGTGTATAGAGCCAAATCATGGAAATGCCTCTCACCTTTGGCAGATTCCACTGTATAGAAGAAAGTCATGCCGGTGCCGCGGCTCAATAGGCTAATCCTCCATTGCGGCGCCGGCACACTGGGTTCTAGTCCCGGTCGGGGTACTCGTTCTAGTCCCAGCTGCTCCTCTTCCAGTCCAGCTCTCTGCTGTGGCCCGGGAAGGCAGTGGAGGATGGCCCAAGTCCTTGGGCCCTGCACCCGCATGGGAGACCAGGAGAAGCACCTGGCTCCTGGCTTTGGATCAACGCGGTGCGCCGGCCACAGCACACGGGCCGCAGCGACCATTGTGGGGTGAACCAAGGGTAAAAGGAAGATCTTTCTCTCTGTCTCTCTCTCTCTCTCTCACTCTCCACTCTGCTTGTCAAAAAAAAAAAAAAAAAGTCGTTAAGCCAACCCAACTCCAGGGAGGGAGTTACCCAACTGTGTAAACAGCAGCAAGTGAGGGGTCCTTGGGGGGCATATTTGAGTCTCCCAGCCTCCTGTGAGCATGACTAAAGGCTTCTTCACATTCCTCATTTACATACACATTGAACTGTTCCATTGTGACCTCTGACGTGCCCCAAAGGATGGGAGACAACAGAAGACTTCCCCACATGTCTTCTGTGGACAGCATTTCTCTCTCTAGGGAACTACTCACAGAAGTGCTTAAATAGGAGGGAACACGTGACTCGTGCACGATCCTCACGCTCACAGAGGTGGTATCCAGGGATCCTCACGCTCACAGAGGTGGTATCCAGGTGCGGTCTGGCGGGATTCTGAAGGGCTACGGGACGCACACAGCTTTCCCACCTGCTGCAGCCATAGGACTTTACTCCAGGAGGGGGTCCCTTCAGCATGCCGAGATTCAGAAAATGGCTGAATGCCTTCCACATTTATTCATTTCTTTAACAGAGGCTCTGCACCGGGTGACTTCTCAAATGCCTCTCCTTGTTGTGTGTTGAATGTTCATGGCACGATATTCCAAGTTTTCTCCTCAATGGAGAACCAGGAGTCATCGCTCATTATTCTGACTGCATTCTTTCCATTGTACTTTTTTTCTCTGTGAATATCCTGTCAGGCAATGAACTCATAGGTTTTAGCAATCTCACATTCTGCTGATGCCAGGCTCCTACAGCAGTTTTCCAGCATCGAATGTCTACAGGGGCTCTTTTGAGCAGGAGCCAGCAAACCCTACTCCAGGAGAATTGCACTGTCACATCCTTAAAGATTATTAGGTCCATTTCCTATCACGGCTTCTGGAGGTTTCTGTGGCCATCAGTCACACAGTACAAGAGAGTAGAAGGAAGAAGGCAGATTCGGGGCCACCTGAAACATTTTGAATCCATAGGAAAAAGTTTGTCCCTCTCAGGCATTCTTTCTTTGCATGTACTACTCATTTTTTAAAAATTTAATTGTACTTTAGATGATGAGTTTTTAAAGATTTTATTTATTTATTTATTTGACAGGTAGAGTTACAGACAGTGAGAGAGAGAGAGAGAGAGAGGTCTTCCTTCCATTGGTTCACTCCCCAAATGGCCGCAACAGCCGAAGCTGCACCAATCCGAAGCCAGGAGCCAGGAGCTTCTTCTGGGTCTCCCACGTGGGTGCAGGGACCCAAGCACTTGGGCCATCTTCTACTGTTTTCCCAGGCCATAGCAGAGAGCTGGATCAGAGGTGGAGTAGCTGGGACTAGAACCGGCACCCATATGGGATGCTGGTGCTGCAGGCAGAGGATTAACCTACTGCACCATGGCACTGGCCCCAATGATGATGATTTATTTTTTAAAATACATCTCTCTCTTTTCTACCCTATTCTCCTCCTGTATCAATGCCATTCTTTTTTTAAGACTTTTTAAAAAATTTATTTACTTGAAAGAGTTACAGAGAGGCAGAGGCAGAGAGAGAGAGAGAGAGAGGTCTTCCATTCATTGGTTCACTCCCCAAATGGTTGCAATGGTCAACCTGACCAATTCCGAAGCCAGGAGCTAGGAGCTTCCTCCGGGTCTCCCATGCAGGTGCAGGGGCCTAAGGACTTGGGCCATCTTCTGCTTTCCCAGGCCATAGCAGAGAGCTGGATCAGAAGCAGCGCAGCCAGAACTTGAACTGGCGCCCGCATGAGGTGCCAGTCAGTGGCTTTACCCGCTACACTACAGTGCCAGACTCCAAAGTCATTCTTAGTCTTATCATTATTCTTGGAAACTACAGAATGCTATTAGAAAAGAATTTAGGTAAGACATTTCATCCCCTTCTAGTAAGAGTCCTTAGCCACATATGTGATCTGTTTTGGAAGGCTGAATATTTAAGTGGACAGTAGCCAGACCAAACATGCCAACAGAACTTTGACCCACAACCTCCACTGATATTACTCCAGAAGCTAAACCTTAGCTTCTGCAGCAATTGACCCAGAACAATCAGGACTGGCCAATGACTGCCACTTTCCTTACTGTATATTCCATCCTCTTCTAATTTGGGATCAATCAGAAAAAGCCAAGCATGCTCCCCAGAGAACAGCTCCTTAGATGCCACACTTCTACATAGCCAGTTTCCACTTTCCTCATGCCAAGCACTTCCAAACAGAGCATACTGTGGGGAGAAACAAATAGCCAGGCTCACGACTAGCTATTTACTTACAACAGAAGACAGATTAACAAGAGAAAAGTATACAAATTGATTTAGTATGTTTTTTGTGACACAGGAGTCTTCATAAGGAAATGAAGATCCACAGAAGCAGGTACACATGCATTTTTTTAATGCTTAACTGACAAAGAGGTGGGTAATTATGGAGAGGAACGATTGGACAAAGCAGGTCTGACCCACCTGCAGCAACTGTGGCCCGTTGGTTCCGGTTCTTCTCTGTGCCCCTGTGTATTCAAAGATAAGGGTTCCTTTCCTCTGGGTGTGGGAAAGCTAACACTTGAATGCGGATCCTATGATCTGCTTAGGGAGAAGAGCAAAGGAAAGGTGACCACGGTGACCTTGCTTCAAACTGTTTCCTCAAACACCAAGGTGCCATGTTTTGTGCCAGCATGTCCTAAAGCCCATGAATATCGAAAGCCTTATCTTTTTTGTAACCTAAAACTCTCCCATTTCCCTGCTTGCCTTTGAGCCTCTGCCAATGCAAGTGATGGTGGCTGACTCCCCTGCAGGCTCTGACTGTTTCTCTCTCCCTTCCTCTCTCTCTGCTTTGTTTCCACAAAATAACTATTTATTTACTTATTTCCACAGATTTAAATATTGGTGATTCAAAATCCTTTCTTCTTGGGCATCCCTCACAGCTGGCAGAAACTCTAAAGAATAGATTTAGGAAAACTGCATTTGTAGATAAATAGAACTGTAGATAAATAGAACTCCACCATTTCATTACATTCCCATTGAACAGGCAGGAAAAACCTTGTTAGAAAGAGGAAAGGTCTTTCTCACGGTGCTTGTGTCCCCTTGTAACATCTTTACTGAGCTGTGAGTCCGAGCTCCTACAACTCATCCATCTAGAGAGCAGAATTTCAACAGAGATTTGTGTAGCCATGGAGTTGTGCACCTGTTAACCACAAGAGTGGGTTTTGTCTTGCTTGTTAGGTTTTCAGACTAACAAGGTTGCAGCCATCCCAGATGGAAATAATAGTAAAAGCTAACATTTAAGGAGAATTTCGGACATGCTAGGCACTATGCTGTTTTCCACATATGTAACACACAGGATTGTCACGGGGAGGTACTATTAGGATCACCTGTGTTTCACAGCCAAGTACCCCGATGCCCTAGAAGTCATGTTGCCCACAGACTTGAAAGCAGTTGGGGGCCACAGCAATCTTGCTTCAGAGCTTTGCCTTCACACCACAACACATGCCTCAGGACACTTGAATTCTGCCACTGGTTTTCAATTGGTCAAATGGATTTTGCTGGGCCTCTGTGGAAACTTTTAGAAGAAAAAATTTCTTGGTTAGGTTTTCACACTTTCACATCTAGACCTAGGCGCCACCCTCCTTAGTCAATCCCAAGGTGGAGTTTGGGGTATTTGCGTCAGTGACATAAATTTCTCTCAGTTACCTCTTAAGTCGTATTTTCACTCCACACTTGCAAATAGGTTTTGTTTAATTGCTCATTCTCTCCCTCTCCCTACCTCCCACACCCAATGTCTTGCTCTCTCCCACTTTCCCTTTTTCCCTTTCTTGCTCTATTCAAGAACAAGTTGTTTCAATAAAGAAACTTCTTACTTGCTTTGTGTGTCTTCATGTTTCTTTCCAGTAAGATGACTGCCAAACCCCTGTTGATTTAGGATGTTTTCAAGTATCCTAAATTGTTACTGGATCAGCAACTCATAGGCCTTCGCTGCTTATGTAAATAACCACGGTAGTAAAGTCAACAAAGTTAATCACTCATGCATTCATGGTTCGATTAACATTTTCCAAGTATTTTTACCTCTTTTCTTAAAATATCCATTATTCATCTGAATATTTCCAAAAAGTGCCTGTTTTAATGTTGTTTATACTAGATGCATCCCCTCGTTCAAAGTCACCTTCATAAAATCCTCTCATTAAGATCATCAATTAGGGCCAACATTGTGGCACAGCAGGTTTGGCTGCCACCTGCGAGATGGGCAACCCATATGAGTCCTGGCTGCTCCACTTCTGATCCAGCTTCCTGCTGATGCACCTGGGAAAGAAGTGGAGAATGGCCCAAGTGCTTTTTGCCCCTGTACCCATGTGAGAGACCTGGATGAAGCTCCTGGCTCATGGCTCCAGATTGGCCCAGCTCTGGCTGTTGCGGCCATTTGGGGAGTGAATCAGCAGATAAAAGGCCTCTCTCTTTCTCTCTCCCTCTCCACTCTCTCTGTAACTCTGCCTTTCAATAAATAACTTTTTTTAAAAAATCATCAATTCCTTCTACAAGAGTATTACTCCAGTGGCAAAAGTTTTGAGGTGTGGAATTAAACTTTGTCCAGAAATTAAGATTTTTCTCTGTGCCAAGCTTGGAGAAAGGGGAGCTTTGGAAGGCGTGACTTGCCAACATCATTTGCTGGAGCCTTGTAGAGTTCTCATTGGCTGCTGTGCCATGTTTGTCAGGACGTGGACAGACATCACAGCAGGAGTCATTGGCTCTTCCTCAGTGATTGAGTATCACTAAGATTTAGACTCCTTCCTCTTATGATTTAGCCTAATTTAGCTGCCAAACTAACTGCTGGAATTGGCCTATTGCACTGTGAAATTTGTTCAAACACCAGCTAATATTCTCACAGGTCCCCTGCACGCTCTGTACAAACCCTAGAGGAAGATCCTGGTTTTACAGATGCAGGGAGTGAATGGTATGGTCCTCCCTCATCCGCTTCCTTCAGTACACAGAGAGGAAACCATGTCAAACCTCTTTCTCCCTGCACCCCCGCCCCCTGCCCTGGAGCCACATGCACTAATCTTGCTGACGGGGAGCTTTGGTTAGGCAGGACTGTGCAGGCAGTTAATTATACCCAGAGTTAATTGAGTGGTCAGATTAACAGCCTGGTCTCATGAGGTCTAAAAGAGGATTCCAGAATTTTAGGTGTATAAGAAGATCAAAATGATGTCAAATGAGACATCGTGTACTTTTTTGACCTTCCCTTTCAATTTGAGATGATGATTTCATTAACCGGGATTCCTACCCCCTGTCATTTGCTTCTAATTGACAGATGCTAATTAAAATAGCAAACTGGATTCTCACGGGCAGTATCCCCTACGTTTCTTCGGTGACCATTCTGTTCTTGACTGATTTAGCATGGCTCTTTCCCCTCAATTAACAGACAAGTTAAACTTTATATTCTCTTAAATTTTTATTACTCATAATTAGGAAGTGAAAAAAAATCATTTTGTATTTTACAACTTTGAAATGTAAAAGTAAATTGGATACTCAAATAATGTGGGGCTAATTGCCTGATCTGAGATGAGCTGGAGCCAGGTGGCTCTGCCAGCCTCATCTCTGTACCCTGAATCTCTGGGACGCTTCACCCCAGCCACCCAATCCAAGCTCACTTTCCCAATAGGGACACATTTTAAGGGACAGAAAGTTTAAATTTGCCTGGTAGTAAAATATGAGATTCTAAACATAAAATCACTGAACAAGAACAGCAGTAAAAAGAGTGGCTTCCATGCTTCCACCAAGGGGGTGCGCTCTTTCCATGCCTGCCCCTGGTGGTTGGGGAGACAGGCACATCAGACTAAGTCCTGACATCCCGAGTTGCGCACTGTGCCCAGTAAGTTCTCAGAGACTCCGACTTCAGTGAATGGCTCAACAGGGTCACCCCTCTGTTTCCTGCTCTGCCATCTGTTTTTAGCATTCAGCTACATGTAAAATGGGGAATGCATTCACGGAGGATCAAGTTGTAGATGCCTCAGTCCAGTCCCACAAAGGGAAAGCAATGCTCCCTGCACCTTCCCTGGAAAACAAGAGGAAACTAGCCCTGAATGAAAGAACCCACAGGAAAGTGGTGTATGCTCAGTCATTACCTTTAATGGTATTGATTTTTTTTTTCAAATGAATTTTCATTAAAATGTGATTTTTAAGTTCTTGGACAATCCATAGTCTTTTTCCTCTGAGCAGAAAATATCAGGTTTCAACAACTACATTTTGACACTGAAATGTATAACAATGCTTTTTTACCTCCGAAGTGAGATTAGGGGGAAAAGAAAAGTACCTTTGTCAATTGCATATTTTGGAAGGAAAGGGAACAAGGACTCTGAGGAAAGGCATTGTCCTTAAATACCAAAGACAACACCGGCATTCTGTTAGGAAGAGATGAAATGCCAGGGCAGTCTCCCTGCAGGGGCCGCGAAGCTAAGGGTTTTTGCAACCGCCCGGGAGAATTCATGTTCACCAAGAACTAATGGGTGTTTACACCCTTGGGTAACACAAAATGCATTCATGAGAACCAGACGGTCACATAAACGTCTCAGGAAGCGAGAGGCTGGGTTAGCCTGAAAATTAGCTCTGACTCCAAACTAGCTATAGGAAACCAAGCTCCCCTCACCTAATGCATAGCTGTGCCAAAGGGGCTTGCGCCCTGGAATGCCCCTGGGATTTGTCCAACAGCTAGCAAAGGCAGCTGCACACATTGGTAAGTAAATACCAGCAGAGATCTTCCCTTCCATACTGGAGTCTCATAAGAACATCAGAGAGATGGATAGTTTAGGGTGACAACTGCCCTCCCCATTTGCCCAGGACTGAGCTCAGCAGCCGAGGAGTGGATTTTCAATACTAAACTGCCCATCTCCATCAGAGCAGGATAACTGATAATGCTAAATTTGAAACCTAAAACTGTCCATTTCTGATCCCAGGTATTTTTTTCCCAACTCTCCACGCTGCTAGACAGCATTATTTCAAACCAGAACCACTCCCTGGGGGTAGAGAATGATGCTATTCTAGGAGCCTAGATTTGGAGATTGAGGTAGGGATGGGGAAAGCTAGCCCTCTGCAGGGGAGAGGAATGTGCAGAGAAGGGAATGTTGGCCAGGAAAAGAAAGAGAGAGTGCTAGATTAAAAAATAAAGTGGGAGCCGGCATCGTGGCATGGCAGGTAAAGACACCCCCTGCAACAATAGCATTCCAAATGGGCACCAGTTCGTGTCCCGCTGCCCCTCTCCTGATGCAGCTGCCAGCTAATGGCTTGGGGAAAGCAACAGAAGATGGCCCCTGCCACCCATGTTGAAAACCCGGATGAAACTTCTGGATCCTGGCTTCAGCTTGACCCAGAGTTGGCTGTTGAGGCTGTCTGGTGAGTGAACCAGTGGATGGACAATCTCTCTTTTGCTGTCTTTCTCTCTCTCTCTCTCTCTGCCTTTCCCTCTGTGTCTCTATTTCAAAATAAATAAATAAATCTTTTTTTTAATTGAAGAGTTATAAAGAGTCTAGAGTTCTGAGTTAGAGCCCACAATGTGGCACATGCTCCCAGTAGTCAAAAACCCAACCAGCAAATCAAAGGCAAAATCATAGATGAGCAGTTGGGAAATTGGATGCTTACCCGTCAAAGCAGCTACGAAAGATAATAGTATGGATTTATCTTTCACAGCCTCTGAAGCAGGACATGATTCTGAGTCTCCTATCAACTTAGAGGGCAACCTCTTAAAAATGATCATATAGCATTGGGGAGCCTGATTTCACTTCTTTAGATTAATGACGGATATTTGGATTTCCATTAAGCTATCACCTGCATATTAAAGCAATGGGATTTATTTGTCATTTTCCAAGCTTCTGTTTCCCCAGCTTTAAAATAGGAACCATAATACCCACCCCTTACTTTTCTCAAAGGGAAGATGTGATGATAAACAGAAATAATGTTCCACATAAAACTTCGTTTGAGCTCCAAGAAAGAAAAGGCATAACTTAAATCAAGGTAATATTATTGTCACAGAGGATGGCACTGGAACAAGTTAATATTTTTATTCTTATCAAAGTACTGTCTTTCTGGGCAAAACACAAAGTTTCCCTGAGAGAGATTTCTCTCTAACATACCCAGTAAATCCCAACATTCCATTCCTTCTAATGAGCCACACATTGAAACTTGCTGCCAAGACCCATAAAGTACTCAATAGTAGTGAGGTAGTAAAAAAATAAAAAGTGTATGTTAACACCCAAGTGAGTTCCAATCTACACCCACGCATGTTTAATAACATTTCAAGTCTCTTTTGCCATTTAGAATATCTCACCGAGGTGAGTAGTGTATGCGTTTCACACATTTGTGCTTGCTATTGTTTTTCTTGCCACTGACACTTTTTCTACAAGACTAGTTTAATAGCCCTATGGAGTTTTTGATTATAGGAAATAGCGTTCACTCAAGCCTCCCCAGCTGAATCTTAAATACTTCTTTCTTTTCCATAATGGACTATCCTCATATTATTAAACTGTTACCATTTTGGGGGTGGGGGTACACCTTTCACATTTCTTCAAAATTTCCTTTTTTTCTCCATAGTTAAGCTCACAATTTCTTTTTTAACTAACTATTCTTTCCATGGGCTCTTATTAGCATTTCAAACCTGATAATATATTACAGATCTTTGAGGCACATCACATCTTTTGTACAGCCTGTCTCCCAAATGTTCTCAAGAATTAAAATAGGAGAACAAACAATGCACTCTAATTTGTTGAAAATTCTGCTCTGCACAATTTAGGTATGCAGTATGACTAAACCCTGGAGGGGCGGGGGAGGCAGAAGTGCAAAGAGGAGTATAAAATGCGGATGTTTTAAAAGGAATGAGGATTTAGGGAAATGGAAGATGGCAGGTAAAGAAATATTTGTACACACAGAGACTAGACAAGGGTGACTTGGTGGATATAATGCTGATTTTGATGGGATGATTAAATGATTGCATGAGCCTTGTTATGTGTCCATTTGGGGAGAGTGTCCAGTCTACTGAAGGCAACCTACTGATGCATCTCTCTGAATTGCTTCAAACCATCAAAACCTCTCTTACTTTCCTGTAGGCTCAGTTTCCTAGGACGGGGACCATGGAAATGGCTGTTAGTTTATGTCTATTGGAACATACGCTCCTCAAGGAGAGTAGAACAGAAATCTGTGTTCAGCATCCATTTCCCCCATGGTAATGAAATATTCCTATAGAGCCTGTGTTGTTTGGATGGGACTAAAACTAAATCAGTCAAGGCATTTTCTGCCTAGGAATAAGCACAAGACCCACTGGTAGCTGATGAACTATCATGAAACTGCATCTTTCTGCTAACCCACTGGCAGCCATCTTTCACGTCAAAATTCTTCTTCTAAAGTACTTCTAAAGCTAACATGATAGAAGGCACAGCCAACAAATAAAAAAGAAGATAAGCTGGGAATAATGACATCATTTGAACTCTAGTCAAGAATTCCCTGAACTTTTAAGTTCTGTGAACCACTAAGTTGACTTTTTGCTCAAACTAGTTTGTGTTGAGTTTCTACTCACTTGTGACCAAAAAAGTCAATGTAATACAGGCAAACTTTGTGTCTTATTCACTGTATTTCCTCAGAGCCCAGAACAGTAACTGGCACATAGTAGGTCCTTCATAATATGTGTGAAACTGTATTGATTGTTTAAACTATCCCTGTTCCTGACAAATCAACACCACTTCATTGTAAAATATCTGATTGCCTCAACCATCAGAGAAGAGGAAGCCATGTCAAGACATTGAGGGAAATGAAAAATATATTTTCTTATGTTAGACAGAGGGCTCTCTATTGCAGATTACCTGAGACACCACCTTGAATACTACATATCTATCTAATGTATCTGTCTAATGTCTTCATGCTTCCCTTGAGTAGTCCTGCCCAATCACTGAGCATTACCCTGGCTTTCAACACCAGCAGAAACCTTGCTCACTGGATCATGCTTGACTGTTCTGCCACAACATCCCAACGGGAATTGCCATTCATTCCCAAAGTGTTGTTCTGCCATTGAATGTTGAGATTACTGACATTTGGATGTTTGTGTTTGGATTCCTCTAATAGAAAATTGCCAAACAAATCAAAAGAACTTTTTTTTTAACAGAACATTTGTGATGGGAAGTTGGAAATTAACTGAGAATCTGAAGACTTGAATTTTTTTGTTCTTGACTTTACCAGTGAATTCCAGCATTAACTTGGGAAAACCATCATTTTGCTTGGTTTCATTTCTGCCCTTCTTCTTTGAAAAATAGAGCTAGAAATAGCTTGGAGTGGACCATCACACTTTCAACAGCAGGAAGACACTAGACATGAATGAATAAATAAATAAATAAATATAGACAGAAATAAAGAAATACAAATATTAGGATTCGCAATTTGTAAATGTGATAGTGGATAAACTGAATAGCAATTTGTTCATTAAAGTCTAGGGTACCAGGAAATAAGTAGATCTGTAAGGGACACATTTAGGCATAACAAATGAGAGTTGTACTTTATAGAGCAAGCATAAAGGTATTTTAATCCATGAATAAGAGATCCATAAATGGATTAAGAGGAACTATGATGATTTGTGGTGTATTCCACAGAGGGAGAACTCTAGACTTGATTAATCTGGGTCTGACCCATAAAATCTTATATTTATGCCCTTTATCTGACTAGAAAATAAATTCAGAAGCTCTCATGAGAGTTTTGTTGTTGAGAGTCTGAGAAAACTCATCATATGGAAGCCATAAACATTAAAGTTTTTTTTGTTTTGATGCACAGGTGTCTATAAATAGAGGTTCCTGGAAGTTGTGCCCTCCTCTCTGACCAATATTCCAGTCAGTTTGGTCATAGGAATATTGTAGCATGGACTCCAGAATCAGGTGCTCTAAAATTTGATCCTTACTCTTCTAACAATCAGTTGTGTCATTATAAGCACATTAGTTTACTTCCAGGGCTACAGAATCTTGATTGCAAAACAAAGTTTGGATTTGACTTCAAAGACTCTCCTATCTTAAAATTACCTAAACATAGGAAAGAAACCCTGCAATATAGACAGCAGATTTTCCTTTCTGTTACAGAATTGGAGTATAGGATAATTCTCAGATACTTTTAAATCCAAGATGATTTGTACATAGAAAACCACAATGCACAGATGGATGTTGTACATGGACTAAAGGGAAAAGTAAGCAAATGTAAGTGCTCAGCCATGAATTCTAGAAATTCTTTTGCTCTCAGAGACACTGAGTGCTGCAGAGATCAGGAAAATGAGGGTTAACTTTGCTCCTTTGTGACTGACAGTGCTGCAGGCTATGACAACCAATCTTTCATTGCATGACTAGATAACAATGGAAATAAGACATTCTCTATTTTTATCAAATGCAATATTTGCCATCTCTTGTTAGGGAACATGATGAAATTAAACTACCAATCTTACCCTCTGTGTTCCTCTCTCACTCACAACTTACTCAAACAAAATGTTGGCTGATTCTTTAGCATCTCTTAGGCAACACCCATTGTTGAAAATGTTTGCCTTATTCTGTCCTGTGTCCAACTTTCAATTAAAAAAAAAAGAGGAGAAAGAGTTTTCCTTGATTGCAAATTCATAAGGGAATTTTAAATTTTTTGCAGACAAATTGCTTTAGGTATATCGACTTCATAATTTGTGTGTGGTTAATTGGATTGCCTGATTAAATAACACAACCATTGTTCCAACATAGCAATTGCTGGCCAGGAAGCCCTGGCGGCTGGAAAGGTGTCTGGTGTGTAATCCTACACTTCTGATTTGAGGCTAGTTACACTCCGAGGCCAAAGGAAAACCACAAGACTACTCAAAGCACCTGTGTCGGTAAGGAATCGACAGTTTTTGCACAATCTCAGGAATCTTCCAAAGGTCTGCAGCCTAGGTCCTGAGCCTGCCCCATGATGTGGAATCAAGGAGAGCTTGCCATCCAGGTGCATGGATGCCAGGCTGCACACACACTGGTACTCCATAACCTCAGCCTATAAGTAAGCTACGCTCATAACCTCTAGTGGCTCCAATCTTTGCACCATTGCCCATCTTTATTAAACTATCCTTTATTAAACTTAGAAGTGTTGACTATTTTAAACCAATAGGTCTGAAAGATCTGTCTCACACAAACATATACCAGTAATGTTTTGGTGGTTTGAGATGCCGCATGAGCCTAGATCTGGTTTAAGTCTTCACTATAACACCTAAATGAGGGTACACCTAGGTAACAGCTCATTGTATCCAATTTTGAACTTATCTCATTTTTACTCTGATTTCTGAGGACTCAAAATAAAATTCAAGGCAATACAAAATATTACCTAAAGCAAAGCTAAAATTGCACGTTTTAAATTTTTATGTCAGGAAATGCAAAATTAATACTCTCCTTGCGATATTGCTCATTAATACTGTACTTAGACTAAGCTATAGTTTTAATGGCCTAATTCAAAAGAGTGGAAAATTTTATTTTACTTAATTTAAATCATTTAGATGTATGAGCTCTTTTATTTCCACTGGCACTTTTTCACATTAAGTGTAATAGGGAAGAAGTCAATCTCAAACTCTCTCATAGAACATAAACTCTTGATGGACTGAAACGAAGTTGAGCCTCTGAATACTTAGGACATAATGACCTAGATGGATGGAGAGAGACGGCTGTCTGAAACACCACAGCTTTGGACACTCGAGAGGGATGTCCACATAAGCAGATAAGAGAAAATGCACAAAGCAAGTCAGAGCCATTGCTGCTCAGTATTCAGAACAGCTGCAAAATGAGCCGCAGTTTGTGAGAGGTACAAGGTTTCAGGAGTGTGGAGGTGGTGAGCTATCCAGAGTGCCAGGAGGTCTGGCACAGAAACAGACAGCAATGAACGGAGGGAGGCTCTCATGGAAGAAGCTCAGCTTGCAACCGAAGATTGGCACCTGCCCCTCAGCCCAGAAGGACTGCTGTGCAGGAAGTCTGGACACTCCTTCCTGTCCTGTCCTGGCTGCCCTCAGTTTCCTAGGATATGAGAAGGCTGGGTTGGAAGACTGAAGTCTCTGCCAGCTCTGGTATTCTATTCTGCGATAAAATAGCTCCAGGCAAATTGAGTTTCAATTACTGTTGTAGGAAAGAATAAGAGAGAGTTACTCACTTATTAAATATCTCCTGTATATAAATAGTTACATACTTGTTATGGCATTATTCACAGTATTTTTCTTTATTAGAATAGATATGTTATACAAAAACAAGCACTCAGGGCATCTCCCAAAACATTCTTCTTAATGTTTCTTATGAATACTATTGTTTGTCTGTTCCACTTATTTCAGCCCAAACAAAATAGGCCTGAAGAAATAAAAATGCACAGATTTCTAAGATAATCCAGATGGAAGGTGTCAATGTCAGTCAGTGTTTTCTTAAGAGATTCCTTTATTCCTTCATTTTACTCAGAGCACAGATACGAAGCAGTCAGGGTCCAAGAGTAAGAGGAGAAAAGGTGTTTTCATTTTCCGGTAACAATTTTCCTTCCCAGCATACAGCATTCATTATTATTTTTAGAAGGCAAATTGACCTCCACAGTAAAACCAAGACCAAGTGGGCTGCAAAAATGGGACTAAATAGAGAGCTGACTTTAAGAAATGTACCCGTCAACATAGAGCTATTGGGTGACAGAAGACACAGGACTGTGATTCAGGATGTGGTTAATAGCTAAGTGCATGATCACAGGAGCTGGCCTATCCAGGTGCAGATCTCACCCTCCTATTGCTGGCTGTATGACCTTGGCTCAATTCCTTAACCCCTCTGTGTCTCAGTTGCAGATTCATGTGACCATCCTCCCACTCATCAGCTCTAGTAACATGTCCCAAACCAAATTCTTTATTTCCACCCACCCTTCTCCCCAAATTCAATTATCTCCAGGAGGGCAGGAACTTTATGTAGTTTATTTACTGCTGTCCCTCCAATGCTTAGAACAGTAGGGTTCCAATAAATATTTTCTCAATGATTAAATAAAGTAATATTAAATATTAGAGTAATAATTATGAAAGTATGAAATAATAGGCATAATAATATTACCTACTGCATAACATTACATACAGATTTAAATAATACAACAGTTGTAAATGCTTAAAACAGGGGCTCAATAATTATTAAATACTAATATTAATAGCAATCAAGCTTCCTCTGCTGCCAAGAAGTTGATCTAGTAGTGGGGGAAAGCACAGGGTAGTGAGAAAAACAAAGGTAGTAGGATTACTGCACTTCACTCCAGAAGGATCCGTGGAAGAGGAAACAGGACCCGGTAAGTTCCTGGAAGGAGACCAATCTGTATGCTAAGAGAGAAAGGGCTAAGAGAGAAAGGGGAGATGGAGCCCCAGGAAAGCTGGCCAGGGCTCAAAATGAGTTCAATTCTGAAATTAAGAGTGTGATGAGACAAAAATTCTTGCTGTGCATGCCAGACAGCACTTAGGTAGTTCCTCCTTGGGTTGAGCTTCCCTCCAGTCTCTGGGAGAAAAATCCAGGAGTTGTGCAGGTAGATTCTCCCCACGGTGCTGGGTGCTTGTGAGTGTTATGTCTAAAGGTACAGCACAGAGCGGGTGGAGGTGAGCGGTCAGCAAGATGGTGGCCAAGGCATGTGCCCAGCACAGAAAGTTCTGAGGAAAACAAGGGGCTCCATCATTTAGCCCAGGGGGCTGGTAAGACAGTGCTAAACAGGAAATAGTAGGGCATAATGTCTTTACATGTTAGTCTGTATGTATCTAAATCCACCACATTTACATTCATGGATTCTCTCTCTCTCTCTCTCTCACTCTCTCACATACACACACACACACACACACACCACAAAGTGTTTTAAGATATAGAGACAGTATTTGAGGAAAGGAGGGGGAAATAGCTGAAGCATCCTTGTTAGCGGTCGCTGTGTTGCTAGATGGGAATAGAGACAAGGAATTAGCTAACCCAGAAGTGAACGAGGGGCTCACCATTGGATGCAGTGAGGACTCTGCCACGCGGAGTCTGATTCCTGATTCTACCATTTACAAATATTTTAACCTTAATAAACTAATGTAAACTTTTTGAAAAATGAGCATGGTGCTGACCCTTAACTCAGGTTTTGGGGATAATTCTTTGGAAGGAAGTATGTAAAATGCCTTTTACTGTTCTCAGTACATTAATTGCACTGGAGTTTATGGAGAAGTGGTCCCAGCAGAGTATTAAATGTAGGACTTTTTCCCAGAGGTGAATAAGAGAAATTCTCAGGGTATCTGTGAACATATGTTACCCAAAGCAAGAATATGTATCTAAAGGAAACAGATCACCTAGAAAGACAGATGTTCAGCTGCCAGTCATGTTTCCAGTATAACTCGTCTCACTACTGCAAATGCATTTTCATAAGGCTCTCCTTTCTTCATATTCTATCTTTCAAGCAATATATCACGTTCATATTCTTGCTAACTGAAAAATGCGTTCTTTCTTTTAAAAATTCCTTATACCTTTTCCATTTTTGATAATGGGAAGAGAAGAAAAGCATACCTTTTCCACTTGAAACAAACATTAATGCAACCTATTTTATAGTAATAGTGAGAGGGCTTATGGTCTGCTTGCTCTTCCCCTTGTGGAAACATGCAAACCCTCTTCTTACATTTTTGTTTTTAATTTGCTTTCTTCCTGTGTTAAGCAGGAATTCCCCCGAGTTTGTCTTCTCTTGATGTGTGTGTAAAATCTAGAAAGTGATTAGAAAATCTTTTTACTATGAAAAGCAATCAGAGCTAATACACACAAGGACTAATTACTGTGAAGATGGATGATGTGTTTTGGTATCTAATCATATTTTATTTGTTGAAGGTGATGCATTCTAAGTGGCTCAATCCTGCATTCATTTAAATAGGAAATGAAAGAAATAATCACAAGATGAGAACATCCAGTGAAGATTCATTCCAGAAGCCTTTTGACCACCTGAACCCAGATTGCCAGGTGGTTTGGGCCTCAAGGTTCTTGCTTAAGCATTCAGAGCCGCATAAGCCCCTTGGAGTCTGTGTTCCAGAAGAAAGGGGAAGATTCATGTCGATGTTAAGTAAGCTCATTTATCTTCTTTTCCCTTTTTACGCACCAATGTGAGGTTCATATGCAGAAATGGCTCATGGATCTTGAAAAATCAATAATCTAAATCATTTTGTATACATAAGGCTTAACCCTTTCCAAGGCAGTTTCAAATATCTTCATCAATTTTTCCACCTCCTTCTTATTTCCATCCTTACTATTCCAGTGAAATTTCCTTACTGAGCTCTGGAGGGCTCAGTGACTCTCACCAGGTCCAAAGGACACTTTTCCATTCTGATTGACAGCTTAGCAGTTTCTCCTTCCCCTAATGATACCCTTCTTCTCAAAATATGCTCTCTTCTTGGTGTTAGAGGACCAGGAACAATGCCTTTTCTCCAACTCAGTGTCTTTGACTTCACACTCATTTGTCAGGTCTTATATTTTCTTTTACTTAATTTCAAATTTTAGAAAAGTTATAGATTTACAGCTTTAATAAATACTTCTACAAAGCTTAATGAAAATCACAGCTTCTGATTCTACCCTTGACTTCCTCTCCATACTGTTAAAGATGTTTGCTGTGATATTTCTCTCTATATTTCTAAATAACACAATTTCTGGATTTTTCCACTTCAGATATGTCTATTGATTTCCAATTTAGGAAGGTATATCTATAAAGATAATATAGAAGATAAATCTGGATCTTCTGCAAAACATACTCTCTTTCATCTCTGTTTCTCTCGCTTGCTCTCTCTCTCACTCTCCAGCTCTCTAGCTCTATCTCACTCTGTTTTCTCCTCCCAGGAAATTATAGCATGATTTTGATTAAATAAATAATTAGCATTTACTTAATTTTAGTTATGTAAGTATCATTCAGAGTTAAATTGTATCATATACCAACACTACAATTCTTTTCTTGTAATACTTTCTGTTTTCCAGGTATTAATCCTTGATACACTTCCCTCCTCTGTTTCTGGTAAATCTACTAGTTGCTGTAACAAAGAAATCTCTGAATCTCAGTGGCTTAGTAAAATAGAAGCTTATTTCTTACACATAAGGAATCTAGCACAGATGTTCCTTGTTGCTGGGAGTCCCTTCATGGAGTGATTCTGGGGCACAGGCTCCTTCCACCTTGATGCTCTTCTAACCTCTGGAGCTTTACAGCCCCCGTTGCATCCTCTATATACACAGGGGAGCCAGGATGAGTTTTTTGTTTTGTTTTGTTTTGTTTTGTTTTGTTTTACTTTCATTACATTTGAAAGGCAGAGTGACATCTTCCATCCACTGGTTCATTACCCAAACGCTAGTAACAGCCAGGGTTGGATCAGGTCAAAGC
Organism: Oryctolagus cuniculus; assembly: GCF_964237555.1. Lineage (NCBI taxonomy): Eukaryota > Metazoa > Chordata > Mammalia > Lagomorpha > Leporidae > Oryctolagus > Oryctolagus cuniculus. Next base: position 35,998,310 of record NC_091434.1, read on the forward strand.
CATGAGCCTAGAACTCCTGAGTCTCCTGTGTGGATGACAGCGACCCAAGTATTTGAGCCATTATCTGCTGCTTCCAAGAGTGCGCATTACTAGAGACCTGTGTTGGAAGCAGAGGAGTCTGGGCATTCTGATTTGGGGTGCAGGTTCCTCAAACGGCATCTTAGCTGTTGCATCAAAAACCTGTCTTCCAAGGTGACATGAGCTAGGTTAGAAATGGTGTAAATTACTTCTATTATTGTCCATTGGTCAGAATTCAAGGTATACAGTTCAAACTAGAAGCAAGGGAGGTTTAAAATGGAGTCTGTATCTGTAGGAAAAAACAAACTGGCATTTGGTAAACCTCATTTCTCTCTCTGACAATCTGATCAGCATATACATATTTTACTCTTCTTCACAACAGGGCAATGTCCAAAGCCCCAACAGTCACTGCTTTCCCATAAGAGATCAAAACCTTAGGTAATTCACAGTCCTGTTATCAGGTCCAGATATGACTCTTCAGGAACCTATGAACTAAACAGATACTGGCTGCTCCCACCTCCCCCATACACATATCGATACTCAACAGGCAATGGGAGAGCAGGGAAGCCGAGGAGCAGAAGACAAACAGCAGTCATTGCCGCATAGCAGTTAGGGAGTCCTGTGGATTGTAACTCCTGCCTGTTGGCAAATTCTGTGCTTAGACCCTGATTCTGTTCCCTGAGAAGAACTTTCTTATCCACTGCTTTCCTCTTGGGGCTGGCGCTGTGGCACAGCTGGTTAAAGTCCTGGCCTGAAGCGCCAGCATCCCATATGGGCACCAGTTCTGGTCCCAGCTGCTCCTCTTCCAATCCAGTTTTCTGCTGTGGCCTGGGATGGCAGTAGAGGATGTCCCAAGTCCTTGGGCCCCTGCACCTACATGGGAGACCTGGAGGAAGCTCCTGGCTCCTGGCTTCAGATCAGCCCAGCTCCGGCCATTGCGGCCATCTGGGGAGTGAACCAGCGGACGGAAGACCTGTCTCTCTGTCATTACCTCTCTCTGTAACTCTGTCTTTCAAACAAATAAAATAAACCTTTAAAAAAATACTCTTTTAGGAAATAATTCCATTTTTGTGTTTCCTAAAGAACACATACACACCTGTGTGTTTGCATGCAGTTTGCCTGAGCATCTAGACTATAATATCACCTATACAGTGTATCTCTTAAATCTGTTAATTTATTTGGATTATGAATTAGTTACCTACCATGCACTATGAATTGTGATAGGCACTGGGATCCAATGGTGGGAAAATATATTTGGTCCTTGCCTTCCATTAATCTTCCTCATATAGCATCAAGGCTATTGGGCAGAAAGCCACGGCTGAGTAAATCCAAGGAGTGCATAAGCCAAGAGCAGCAATATAGGTTTTGGGAAAGACAATCTTCATGGGCCATGAATATCTCTGAACATTATTTTTGCACATCCCAAGAAAGAAAGATATTGATCAATCTCTGCTAGGGTGATTTCTCAGGGTAAATCTGCAGCAAGTAACCTTCAAGGAGAAGGCAATATTTCCCTCTGGGACAAAGAGCAGGCTTGTTCACAGCTTGCTATAAAACTCAGTTCCCAAGCCCAGTGTTGCCTCTCCTATAAGGCAGCTTGTGTGTGCAGCATTCACCTGAGCCCTTCCATGTTGCCCCCTGGGATGTGGTGAGTAAGGGAACTGATGCTTGAGCCTCTTGCTATATCATGATTAATAAAGTGCTTTGTTTCTGACCCCAGAAACAAAGGACTCTTCTAACATCAATGAAATAAAAATAAGCTAACTTACTATCCTGTAAGTCAAGTAAAATTAAATCCCAGATCTTGACAAGGGGACCCAGTAAGCAGAGTTTTAAAAACATCAGCAAGAAGAGGAGACGTTCAGGATGAATAAGAAGACATACTGCAGTGCTTGCTCTGTGCAACAGTCCTAGAGAGCAACCAGCCCCAAAGGAAGCAGAAATGATTTCTTTAAGAAAGAAAGGAAAAGGAGAAGCTTCTTAATATGCTTAAATGTAAAGAAAGGAAATTTACCCTTCTCATGGTGAGTTTAAGGATGAAGGTTTTTTTTTGTTTTTTTTTTTTTTGTTTTTTTTTTTTTTTTTGACAGAATTACAGACAGTGAGAGAGAGAGAGGGAGAGAGAGAGAGAAAGGTCCTCCTTCCGTTGGTTCACAGCGCCGGCCCCAAGAGTATTTTTTTTTTAAATTGAACATTTGTTGTACTCTCTTTTTTCTCTGCTTAGCTCTCTCTCATTCCATCTGCAGATCTCTCATTAGACAAACTGCAGAGCCTCTCATTAGACAAACTCCATGACCTAAATGAAATAATCTTAGCTTGGAATCCACATTTGCCTCACCTAAAAGTCTACACTTTTCCACCTCATCATTTTTGCTGTCATCACCTTTTTTCTTAAGATAGTAATAAATAAGTGCCTGGTTATTTAATCTCTAAGTGAATGCAATGGTCAGGAATGATTTGTCCCCTAAGGGACATTTTGCCCTCTCTGGAGACGTTTTGGGATGTCTCTGTCTGTTAGAGGGGTACAAGCAACTAGGGGGTAGATGTCAGGAATTTTGCAAACATCAAAACAGCAACCTACAGCAAAGAGATACCCAGACCAAAGAGACAACAGTGCTGAGATTGAGAGACCTTACTGTGTTGTGGATGGGAAGCATTTCCCTGGGTGCATAATGCTGAAAATCAATCCTTATGTGAGCTTTACAGGAAACCATTCATTGTTTCAGAAACTCAAACTTCTATTTCTCCTAAAGCTAGCATTTTTGTTTATTCTACCACAATTATCATTTTATCTTTCTGTAACACCTTTGTTTTTGTAAAACATACAATCTAAAAGGAAAAGGTGGTATTTTCCACTTATCAATCACAAGTCAAATAACATGGATTTAAGATTTGCTTACATCCCAAAGACTCTCCGTGTCCATCTTCTCCTGCCTCCTGGCCAGGCACACCCATCCCTCTGTGGTCTAATTTATTATTTGCCACAGTTTGAGTGACAAGGACACAACAGGTATTTTACAATTTCAAAAGAGTTATACCACCAACTTGACCCTTTATTCAAATACTGGCCCCAAATCCCTGAAAATTAAGAAGAGCTAACTGCAGTTACTTGAGTGAATGTTTCAGAGTTTGTATTTAGGTTGAGTCAGGAAACAATGTAAACTATAATAATCCACCACCAGATAAGACCTGTGGGCATAACAATCTCACTTGACCTAAATCAGGACAAACAGATAAATCAATGTGGGAAAGTTTGGCATATAGGCTTAATTTCCAGACCTTGGAGATCAGAGATGAGTTTGGAAAGACATATAAGCACAGATCTATGAATGTATACAGAATGCTTTTAACCCACCACACACAAAGAATGTCTTTGCCTCATCAGTTGATTTGCCTGCCCTGACATTCCAGTACTATAGTTTGCATTGTCTCTTAAAAGGAATTTATAACCATGCCATTTTCCATTTATCAAAGGTATTGGATATTAAATTGTTGCACTGCAGGCCAAAGTCTAGTCCAGAATGACCTGGCTCTTTTCTGGCTTCTCAGTTCTCTCCAGGTAGCTTAATGTCCTCCCCTAACCTCCACTGCATTTCTGCTTTCCTTGACCACTTTCCTGGAATTTAGTCTCAATAAATCTGTTCCTTCCCCTCCAAATCCCAACTCAATTCCTTTCTCCTGCTACCACCCTGATTGTTGGCTCCAAAGCGATCCACTCAGCAATGATCCAGACTCATAATTCAGGGGGTAAAACTTCACATCCAAGAGCAATGAGCTCTTTCTCCATGAAAGGATAGTGAATACTGGAGCCTATGTCTTCTGTTACAGGAAGTTACATCAAGCATTAATTAACTTACAAAATCTCCAACATTTTTTTAAGGCGGGAAGGAAAAGGGAGGTGTAAGAAGAGGGGAAAAAAGAATCCTCAAATAGATTTTTGTTGAACATACCAGGAATTGAGCTTGAAGTGCCAGCATAGTGTTCCAAACACCATTTTTTAGTGATTTTCCACGAGTGTAAAGAGTGAATCCAGCACACAATATATTACTGGAATTGGAGTTAGTCTGATACGATAATTAAAAGACCACAATAGCTTCCCATAACTCAAATGACTGAACCCTAAATGAGTGGAATGGGAATCTGATGGCAAGTTGAAGAAGTGGGCTTTTCTAGGCAGCAGAACATTTCTCAAAGCTCTGAGACAGATGGGAAGTGAAGATGGATGGAAGATTGGATTGGAAAATAAAACAGTCACCTCCTTTTAAAAAAAGAGGAGCTATTTTTAATGCATTCATCTTCTAGGGAAAGAGGTGAAGGATAGCAAAAAGTGAACATTTTAGCTAAAAGCTCAGTAACAGCTTGTTCTCATTTGGCTTAATTTAGTCCAACAGATAAAGTACTGTGTCCGACTCTCATCCAAAACTGTCACGAGGTTTCTTAACTACACTGAATCCCTTCTCTTCTCCCTTACTTTCAGAGTTTGTGCTTGTCTTTCTTCCTCCCCCTCCTTATCCTCCCTCTCTAATAGATATTATATCCAAATCAAAAAAACTGGATCGTGGCTAACTTTTAAAGGAAACAGCCAAATAACTAAAGCCATTCCAGCCAAGGATTATGGAAATTATTGTGTTTGAAAGGTCCCGGATCCTCCCTGTATGAGAAACAGCTCTCCATCACCTCTCCCAAACCCTGTCCACCTTCAGGCCTGCCCTGGAAGGACGCCAGAAATCAAGTAAGAAGTAAAGACTACCTGATGGCAATATTTAAAAAGTGAAAGATCTTGGCATCAAGGGGAGGGAGTATGTGGATCAGGACTTGACAAAGCTGAGGGGCAATGGCACATGTATGTGTTGGCTGACAAACTTCCAGGTTTTTTTTTTTTTTTTCATCTTAGCTTTTAGGAAGAGGAGATAGCAATTGGGGATGAGGCAGCTATAACCCTTCCCCGTGAACATTTTCCCATGACATCACAGGGTGGGCTTAGCCACCCAGCATTCAGGCTATAAAGGAAAAAAATGTAAGAAGAGACAGAGCAAATATATCATTCAGACTGGTTTGAAGGCACAGAATCATGAATCACTTTGAAAATACTAAAATCTCATGTACAAATATATTGTATTCTACATACATTTCTGTAAGTCTTCTTAAATATTTTTGAGAACAAGATTGTATATTTTTAAAAATTATATTGGGTCAGCATTGTGGAGTAACAAGTAAAGCTGCCGCCTGTGATGCCAGCATCCCATATGGCGATGGTTCGAGTCCTGGTTGCTCCACTTTGATCCAGCTCCCTGCTAATGTACCTGGGAAAACCAGTGGACGATGGCCCAAGTCCTTGATCCCCTGCACCCACATGGGAGAAATGGATGAAGCTCCTGGCTCCTGGCTTCTGCCTGGCTTGGCCCTGGCCACTGGGGCCACCCAGGGGGTGAACCAAGGGATGGAAGAACTCTCACTGTTTCTCCCTCTCTCTCTCTGTGACTCTTTCAAATAAATAAATAAATCTGCAAAAAATTATAAATAGCAAGCTCCATTTTTGTTAACAGAAGAAGCATTAATCAAAGAATTAGTCCTCTTGGTATCTATATTTATACCTTACCAACATTAGCAAGTAAGCTATCCTTGGTCCTTCATTCTCCTCTGCTTCTCTAACATTTTAATTTGAATCTCATGTAGCACTTTTCACATCTGAAGTTAATTTTCTATTAATATATCTTTCTCTGTCTATAACCATAGCTTTTTAAAGAAGACTGTCTTTTTCAGCTATGAGACTGTCTGACATAATAGGGGTCTTTAAATGTTGAACAAGTGAATGAGTGAACTTTCTATATCTCAATTTCCTTTCTTATTCCCCATTGAAGAGCCATTGTGAGAATAAAATGAATGAAGGTCGGTGTAAGTATCATTAAAATGCAATGGATCATCAGTAATCACTTAGAGGAGAATGACATCAAGATAAATATGGAATGTGAGCAGATGAAGGTAAGAAATACTTTAAAGGAATATCCAACTGACAACTCATGGGCTGTGACCACAACCACCTTACAAAGTTCTAATAATTTCTGAGGAAGATCAAATCCGAAGCCACCAAAGGAAAAGTGCATAGTGATTATTATTCACTGCGCTAGGTCTCCCTATTGCCTAATTTATGAAACCACGCTTGTGTTGTTTTTGGAGAAGTCTCCCTATCCTGACGATCCCAGTGGAAACACGGGAGCATATACCTCTCTCTCTGACTTCCACTTGAGGTTGATCTGATCCAGATGGGAAATTTTTCATAGGCTTTGTAAGGTACTCCGTCTGTGAAGCCAACAAAAGAAAGTAAGAGATAATGAACTATATGAAAGCTGAATTACCCATTAAGGGGTTATGCTGAGGTCTGATAATGAATTAGCTCATTGTTGTGTGAATGCTGCAGATAATGCTGAGAAAAACACTTTCTTTCCTCCTCTTGCCCTTTTGAGGGTTACTGAAATTATGAATGTTTTTACCAGTTGGTATAAAATGTATGCTTACTTAAATAATATTTTAAGTTGGCTTTTTAAATCCCTTTCCACTTTGTGAGTTAGGTAAGTCTCTGGGTAGCAGTGTGACCACTGGCAAACAAAAATTTGTCAAACATTCTTAGCTCCAGTTTTTTCATTTGGAATAGGGCATAGTATACTTAGCTCACAAAAATCAATGAAAAAATAAGACAAAAACTTCCAGAAAGGGCTGGACAGAGTGCATGGTGCAGAACACTCTCCATGTGAGGTAGCCAAGGCTGTCCTCAGACTCTGCCAGACAAGTTATTCATATGATCATGCTTTGCTCTTCTTTATATTTGCTTTATACTGTGGTTATTACTTCAGTTCTAAAAAGCAAGAAAGAGATGAAATTGCCCATAAGACAATGGGTCACTCTTTCTCCAAGGCAGCACAGGACAACTGGAAACTTTGGGCCTCAGTAACCTTGAGGTTAGGTTTAGGAAGTTCACACAACAGAAGAGCCAAAACTAAAAATGCTGATGAGGTTGTGGAGCAGTCAGAATCTTCATCTCCTGTTGGTGAGAATGTAAAATGGTACAACCACTTTGCAAAACAGTCTGGCTGTTTCTCATACAAGTAAACATATACCCATCCTGTGATCCCAACAAAGTCACTCCTAAGAATTTATCCAAATGAAATGAAAATATATGCTTACAAAATACATTATGAGTCTATTCATAGCAACCCTATTACAATAGCCACACATTGCAAATAGTTCAGAGACCCACCAATAAGAAAACGGATAAACAAACTATGGCATACCATGCACCACTACATAACAATGAAGAGGAACAAACCACAGGATTGTGGATCAATCTTAAAAACATGACACTGAGTGAAACAAGCCCAACGCAAAGGAACATACACGATATGAGTCCTTCTATAGGACATTTGATAGCAGAAAAAAAACAAATAAATTATATAAAAAACTCAGAACAGTAGTTTCTTCGGAGACATGGCCAGATGCTTCAGCATGAGGAAATGTTAGGGAATGATGACAGCTCTGTATCTTGATAGGAGATGGGCTCCCATGTTGCATGCATTTGGAATACTCTACAAATGCACAATGAGAAACTGTGCATTTCATTGCAAATACATACCATATCAAATGGAGAAACAATATAAAATACCAAGCTCTACTTAATTAAACATGAGATGAGGTATTTAGGGGGAAATGTGTTGAAATCTGCATTTATTTTGAACATATACAAAAAGGGTAGATTAACAATGGAGGGGCCAGCGCTGTGGTGCAGTGGATTAAAGCCCTGGCCTGAAGCGTCAGCATCCCATATGGGCATGGGTTCGAGTCCCGGCTCCTCCACTTCCCATCCAGCTCTCTGCTATGGCCTGGGAAAGCAGTGGAAGATGGCCCAAGTTCTTGGGCCCCTGCACCCACGTGGAAGATCTAGAAGAAGCTTCTGGCTCCTGGCTTCGGATCTGCACAACTCCAGTCGCTGCGGCCATTTGGGGAGTGAACCATCAAATGGAAGACCTCTCTCTCTCTGCCTCTTCTCTCTCTGTGTAACTCTGACTTTCAAATAAATAAATAGATCTTTTAAAAAAATGGATAGAAGCTGAGAGAGGGAAAAAGAGAGAGATAAGCAATAAAGTTAATAAATGTTAATGGTAGATTATGTAATGGGCACACAGGTGTTCACTGTAAAATTTTTCATCATTATTACCTTTTGAATAATTTCCATAATAGTATTTTTGGGGAAGACAATGGTGGCAATAATTTTTTCCTGCCAGAAGAGTGATTCATTTACTTTCCTTTGTCAAAAGGAATCCCGCTCAATCAGAGGAAATTATTCCACAAAACATGAAAAAAGGAGTATATCAAATGTATAGTAAATAGTTTGGGGATGAGAGGAAACAATCAAAGACAGAGTAAGTTAAAATCAGGTGCCCTTTCACCACCCTCTCTCTTTCACATTTTCTGCTCTCGTGTCTCTGGTCCACCTGTGCTCATTAAGCCCATCTATGACCTGAGTTGGAGGCAGAAAAGAAAGATCTCTGTCTCAACACCAATCAGTTTTACAGCAAGGGAAAAAATCTAAGTCAGGAGATAGAAGATGGTACCAATTCATTTCTACAGAGACCAAGCTTTGTGTGAAATGAGCATTGAGATAGATTTGCACCTTTCCTATGAAGATGGAAACACCTGTATTGCCAACACATTAAGGTAATAAATACAGAGAAAAGAGAAGTACCTGCTTTTCACTGGGCAAGAAAGAGTAAGAGCAGTACCGTGAATGAAAAATGGAATTTCCCTTCTGTTTGCAGGATCTGGTTTTCCATTTTTCCACATTAGGACTAATTGGCACAGTTATTTATAGGGCCTGGGTGCACACACAATGGACGTGTGCTGATTTTGGTACTTTGTCCTGTTCAAAATTGAAAAAAAAAATCATCTAAAAAATAAGATAAATCTCAGGATAGGCACTATCCAAGCAATGTAGTTTGTTCTTTTAGGACAAACTTTTTGTTGCATTCTCTAGATGAGAATGTGGTTTGCTTACTTAGGCACAGAGGAAAGAACATTTAGGCAGAATCGAAGGAAATGACCATATCAAGGTCATGACTCCATAATAACAAATCGACTGACAGTAGTGAAAGTAATTATGCATAATTGTAAATTTGGTGTTATATAATTTCAGAATAATCACTTGCAGGATATGGAACTTCTGCTAATGGCTTCAAGGAAGCAGCCAATAGTATTTTCAGGCTCCAGTAGCTTTCCAACACGCTTGTTCTGGGAAGGTGATAGGAAGCAGCATTTAAGATCAACCTGACAGCATCAGACGTGGACCCTATTTGAATCTACGTCACCTCAGAGGCTCTCAAAACACACACCCACTTGGCAGAAAATGCATGCTTTCAAATTTCTTCAGCTCAGCCTTAGCGCCTTATTAAACTTCCTGAAAAAGGACTACATTAGTAAATCCAAAAATAATTGCTGCAAGGGCAAATGAGTCAGAAGATTCATTTTCACCCTCCATTTTTAGTGTTTAGAGGAAAAGATTTATTAATTTGATTTTTCTGGACATGGAAGCTTAGAAACACTGCTTTAATCTTCTGCTGCTATTTGCTTGTCCTCATTTTGAAGAGAAGGCATTTAGAAATAAGAATAATCTCAAAAAAACACATATGGCCAATAAAAATGAAAAATGTCCATCCTCATTAGTAATTTAAGAAACATAAATAAAGTAATGAAGTATCATTTTTGTACCTATCACACTGACAATGATTAATAATTGGCAAGAGAATGGAGTGGTAATTCTTATAAACAGCGTTGTATGTAGGTATTTAAATTTGCTATAATTGTTTTGCTATAACCTTGCTGTTGGGAAGTTTTGGCAATGGTGATGGAGAGTTTTAAAATGTTCTGTTTTCAAAGTTTTACACTACTATGATAGTCAGAAGTATGCACAAAGATTAATATTAATATTTTACTTAAGCTTATTACTTATTAATATTTTTTACTTTTTTGGAGACAAAGACCATGAGGGGATTAAATGCATGTTAAATTATGGGCTCTAGAGTCAAACCATGTGGGTTCAAATCCTGCTTTGGCCGTACTATGTGCCTTTAGGAAAGATGTTTGACCCCTCCTTGCCTCCAGAAAATAGTCATTAAATATGGTATTGGGTTGTTGGAAGTATTACACTCATATGGTGTATGTTAAGTTGGGTACGTGGTACCCAACACACAGTTAGCACTCATTAAATGTTGGCAGTTGTGTTTATTCGTTCTTTTCTCAACCAGGACTAGCTCAAGAAGCAGCAAAACTTTGTAGACATCTTTGGACTCAGCTGGGAAGAGCTGAGGAGGAAGGCCAGCAGAGGAAGTAGCAAGAGCTAACAAGGAGGCAATGCCAGGATTAATGAGATTGCCCCATGAAGGGATGTAAATTTTATGTATTTTAAATGACACAGAAACATTGTCATATTTATCCAGTGCTATATAAAATTCAGTATTTATAATGTGTAACAATCAACCAGGGTAATTAACATTTCTCTCGCCTAAAACATTTATAAATATATATTTTTTTATTTGAAAGGCAGAGTTACAAAAAGACAGAGGCAGAGAGAGAGAGAGAGAGAGAGCGAGAGAGCAAGTGAGAGAGAGAGAGGTCTTCCATTTGATGGTTCACTCCCCAAATGGCCGCAACGGCTGGAGTTGTGCAGATCCGAAGCCAGGAGCCAGAAGTTTCTTCTGGATCTCCCACGTGGGTGCAGGGGCCCAAGGACTTGGGCCATCTTCCACTGCTTTCCCAGGCCATAGCAGAGAGCTGTATTGAAAATGGAGCAGCCAGGACTCAAACCGGCACCCATATGGGATGCCCTGCACTGCAAGTGGTGGCTTTACCCACTTTGCCCCCATTTATATTTTTTAAAAGCTGTCTTTCAGAACTTTTGATAGTAGACAAAAATTGCCCAAATGCACACTCATAGGCAAGCGGTAAAATGAATTATGATACATCTATATAAAGGAACAACAAAAAAAAAATCAAGATTTTTAGGAATATATAGAAGTATTTTAAAAATATTTTTATTTATTAATTTGAGAGGTAGAATTACAGATATAGAGAGGGAGAGACAGAGAAAAATCTTCCATCCACTGGTTCACTCCTCACATGGCTGCAATGGCCAGAGCCAGGAGCTTCTGCCAAGTCTCCCACACAGGTGCCATGGCCCACTCACTTGGGGCATCTTCTACTACTTTCCCAGGCCATAGCAGAGAGCTGAATGGGAAGAGGAGCAGCTGGGACATGAACTGGTGCCCATAAAGGATGCCAGTTTCATAGGTGGATGTTTAGCCTACTACACCATCATGCCGGCCCAAGTAGTATTTTTATAATATATCATTAAGTAAAATGAGAAAAATCAAATGAAAATCATATGGAGAGTACCTTTCCAGTTATGTAAAAGATGTCTATATGCATGAAAATCCTACAAAGGTCTATATATCAATATTTATGTATGATGGGGCTTCGGGTGATATTTGTTGTCTCATATTTTCTGCATTCTCAGTCTTTTCTACAATGAGAATATTCAACCAGATGACAATGAATCAATACTCTGAATTGTACAAAACAGATTTGATGCTTTGTTTGGCTCTTGCAGACCATTGTCAGTCAATTCAGTTGAATGATGGAATGATTCAGTGAAGAAAAAAAAAAAAAAACAGGCCACCTGGTTGGTTGGCAGTTTGGAGACAAAAGGGTTGGCTAATTTCCCATACTTGTAATTTCTCAACTAGTTGGTTTGGCATCACATAAATACAGCCAGAGTTGGAACATTTGAAACTAGAAAAGCTTTAACGCCAAAAATCTCTTTGACTCAAATTGAAAAAAGATGAACACTGAATTTTTTTTAAACCACAGTTTCTCTCATACATAAAAATGAAATAATGAAGCAAATCCCCCATCAGCACCAGTTGATGATATTTTGAGCATTTTAAGCTGTAAATGTAGTCCTTAACCCCATCTGGCTAGAGAACAATTTTTTAGGCTGCAAGGGTACAGGGGGGATTCATGAAATGTCATTGCTACTTCCGGCATACCTGGGCTTCTTGGACTTCTTAATCTTTCCCCATTCTATTGTGCTGCTATTTGTCTATTGGCTCCCTTGGATATGGTCAAATTAACCATCATAGTTGTATCTCACAGATGTTAATGGAATAACTGCCAAGAATTTAAATCTGTTTTCTTCATATTTCCAGCAGCTAGAACAGCCTCTGACACATAGTAGGCACCTAAATAATTCTTGATGGGAAGAATCTGCAAACTAATTAATGCACATAATTATAAAACTATTCAGACACTCCTTTAGCATAAATCTTGTGAGAAACACAAGTAAAAAAAAACTCAGAGTTTAAGAATTTAGGTTGTTACCGATAGCCTCTACTCCAGTATGTGAGGAGTTTCTGGGTTCTTGAGCATGGGTTATAACCGCAGGGTAAATGGTGAAAGAAGATTCAGGCACCTAAAAGATGAGAAAGAAAACAATGCTTTTCAATGGCAAACTATTATATCTTTAAATACACTGTCAGATCTTTTAATAAATAGAGCTTCCTAGTAAATATATAAGAAGGGGTTGTTTTGAGAGCAAAACAACCTAATCTTACCGGATGCTTTCACCTGTCCCCTACCACTTAATCCCTATAAAAATCTTTCAGGAAAGGCATTTATTATTCCCGTTTTACAGATAGAAAGCTGAGGCTCAGACAGATTTGGTAACTTGTCAAAGCCCTAAAAGCTAGAAGGTGGAAGAGTCTAGGTTTGTTTTACTCTAAAACTCCAAACCATGGAGGAAAGATACTTAAACAAAATTTTTAAATGGGAGACTGTGTGCACTCTGAAGGAATTTGATTGTTTTATCAGTTTTGTTCAAACCTACTAAGCCAGTGTTACTGGTGGTAATCTCTGAACAGAGCTGAGCTCCTTGGGTGGGTTCATGACAGAAGAAATGTAAAGAATCACTTCTCCAAGCAGGCTGCCAGAACTGATGTAAACTTACTGTCACATTATCTTCACAAACGCTACAACATAGCTCTACCAGCCTCCTGGGCAGTAAAAAACAATCCTCCCCAAGCACTTCTAATATCCTTAAATAAATACTGGGAAGTTCCAAGTAAATATCCAGAAAGCAAAGGTTGAACTGAGAGCTAAACAACATTAAATTATTTAAATTCTTGAATATCAAATAAAAGAACCAGACACCAGGTGAATTAGTGGGATGTTTACACACCAACTGGATAATTTCTAATCTAATTTGCAGCACCATTTGGAACATTGCTGACCACTTGAAATAAATGATGTGTTGGTCTTAGATTTGGGTGATTAGGAAACTTGGCGAAGACCTGTTTTATCATACACTATTGTCTAGCAAAGGAGTATCGTTTTCAATACAATCCCAAATTGGGGATTATTTTCAAAAGCTACATGACTGATGTAAATTGTGAGCAAAAGGAATCTTATCCCTTTTCAGAAAACTCAAACAAGTTTTCATGGATAGTAGCTCAAAGTGAAATAAATATGATTTAGAGCGCTTTTATCCCAGGGAAGAACTGTGCACTCTGGCTAGCAGTTGAGAACTATAAACAATTTTTGGGAAGTCAGAAATGAATGTTTTGATTTTAGCAAGTTAAAAAAGTTTGTGAAAGAACATCTGAGTAGAACAAGACTGCTCTTGAAAGCAAGGGTAAAAATGCACTACTCCATCAGAAGGGCAGCGATCCAGACAAGAGCTTTGAGGACTGGAAAGTTGGACTCATTTTCAGCCCTGTTTCCTAATTTCTGGAGCTCTGGTTTCCTCTTCTGCCAATAGAAAATGCGCACTTTTCAGCAAGGCTTGCTGGCTTTACAGCATTCACAGGTCTCAAAGCAAAGTGAAAAATGGGCAATGGCAACACTATGCCATCAAGAGACTTTTAATTTGTAAGTGTCCCAGGCTAATATTTAACCTGAAGTACCAATGAATAGGTAAGATAAAAATCTTCTGCAATAAATACATTAGTAGGTCTCATAACTTTAGAATATTGATTGAAGAAATTGATAATATTTTGAACCCAAAGTACATAAATATACATATTTGATGTCAGAGTCAGCCATGTTCTGGTCAATAATTATTGATCAAGAACTACTTGTCTGAGTGCATCTAACACTTGCTATGGTATATTATCAGATAACCTTCAGCCTTCTGATGAAAGGGAAGGGAAGGAGATGGAAACACATCAAAGATCAAGGATATGCCACACATGGTTCTAAGCATTTCACCTTTAAAACAGCAATTCTTCAAGGGAGGTATTAGGTTTTCTCTTTTATGAATAAACTGTATATGGAAAACAACTTCTAAATAATACAAGCTAGCACTTCTAAGAAAGTCTTGCATTGACTATCATCAGTTTCCATTGTTTATGATGTTCAGGAGGTAGAATAGTCCAGAAATAAATCATTATTCACTAGAGTGAGGCGTAATGAAGGAGCTGGTCCTTGAGCAGGATTTTTCAGTAAAGGTGGGATTAGAATAGATGAGACAATGTCTAGATGGGGAAGAGGTTAGACATGTGGGGTAAGGGCGATAGAATTAAAAACAAAAACTCATTAATAAAAACTGTGCCTGCAGGGTGGGCATGTAGCCTAATGGTTAAGCTGCCCACATCCCACACTAGAGTACCTGGGCTTAACGTCTGGCTCTGGCTTTTGATTTCAGCTTCCTAGTAATCGGGACCGTTAGAGGCAGCAGTTTTTGCTCAAATGACTGGGTTATACATGGCGGTCCTGGATTGAGTCCCTGGTTCTCAGATTCAGTCCTAGTTCAGCCCAGGCCACTGCAGGCTTTTGGGGAAGTGAATCAATGGACAAGAGCTCTCTATCTTTATCTGTCTGTCTCTGTCACTCTGCCTTTAAAAAACAGTGCATGAGCAGTGGCCATTTGGCTAGGATAGAGCATTAAGGAGAGAATAAGAGAACAACACTAGAGCAAAGGAAAAGTCTTGAAGGATTCTAATTGATCCAAAAAGCAAGGAGAAGCAAACGTAGATTCTCGAGAATAAACATTATTATGGTTAACATTTCAAGTGAAATTGATAAGTAATTTGCTAGTCATAGAGGCAGTCCAACTTATGGTGGCATTCAGGAGACATCTGCATAGAAAATGTCAAGAAGACACTGATGTTTTAGGAGGACCTCGATTGCATCCAATATGGCAGAGGTTCCTGTAGCAGTAAAACTTCAAATGAGAATTACAGTATTCTCTCTCCATGTGACCACAATAGCATGAACTACAGTCACGGAGAATAAGATTCAGTTGCAGGTAGTTCAAAAAAAAAAAAAACTCTATGGAACTTGGTGACACATATGGGATGGAAGAAGGGAAAGCATGGGGGTGACCACCAGCTATCTTGTGAGGCAATGAAAGAGGTCCTAGCCATGTAGAAATACATTACAAAGACAACACATAACATTTAGCTCTACTATGTTGGAGCGGCATCAACATTTAACTGTCTTGTTCCCCACCTATTATGTGCATCTGCCCTTCAGAGCTAGAGGTAAGCAGAAGGAAGAGTTGAGAGAACAGTTTATAATATTTGCTTTTTTGTCCAAATGCGTATCTTTCCCTAAGAGAATATGAGACGAGATGTAAAGGTGCTTAGAGTGGCTTCCATATGCGTATATCAGCAAGGGATGGAAAGTTGGTGTTATTATATTAGTTCCATTAGCCTTCAGGAGATTTCACATTAACCTCAGACTTCATAACCTAATAGCCTCACCACACTCACCATCCCTGCCTCCTTCTTTAATGCTACTATGAAACAGGAGAGGATTGTATCTGACGACAACAGGATCTGTAGAAAAAAATGTAATTAAAAAATAATGCTGAAAACAAGAACACTCATAAAAATTGAGATTGAGATCATCAATAGTGTGCTATAGGCCGGCGCCACGGCTCAAAAGGCTAATCCTCCACCTGCGGTGCTGACACCCCGGGTTGTAGTCCCGGTTGGGGCGCCGGATTCTGTCCCAGTTGCCCCTCTTCCAGTCCAGCTCTCTGCTGTGGCCCAGGAGGGCAGTGGAGGATGGCCCAAGTGCTTGGGCCCTGCACCCACATGGGAGACCAGGAGGAAGCACCTGGCTCCTGGCTTCGGATCAGCGCAGCATGCCGGCCGTAGCGGCCATTTGGGGGGTGAAGTAACGGAAGGAAGACCTTTCTCTGTCTATCTCTGTCTAACTCTGTCTGTCAAAAAAAAAATTGTGTGCTATATGTCTTTGGACCTGATGCCCAAACAATGGCTCAATTTGAGGTGCAATATCTGCTACAAAATTGGTGTACAATAATATGTGACGATGAAAAAGCAGGTCTTTTTTCACTGAATTTTCTCTTGGCTTGGAAAAAATATCTAGAGGCCTCCACCGCCATAGCATTCTGAAGAATAGTAGAGAATACCTAAACTTGAGGTGACTGTGAAGGTATTATAGCACAGAAGAGTGGAAGGAGCATTTGGCTCAGGAGAACTGGGCCAGAGTCCAGGCTCTGCCTCGAATCTTCTGCATGACTTTTGGACAAGTCACTTCCACTCTCAAGGCCTCCATTCTCTCCATAATAAAGAGGGAGCTGGATCATAAGGAATCGCTGGCTTACTCCAGTCTAACAACCTCGGAGTCTATGTAAGCCAGCTGAAGCTAGCGCAAAGATTACCTCAAGTCCTGTACCTGGCTGAAATTTCTGCTCTGGCTCTATGAAATGACTTAGGAGGATTTTCTTTTCATCACCCAAGATAGGTCACTGGAAAGGTCTCTGTGACAACCACAAAGACTGTGGCCTCCAAGCACTTCTAAGATTCTGAAACATTTATGGCCATTATTTTGTGACATCCATGAGTCACCCATGAATTTTACCACACTGGGCATATGATTTGGTAATAAGTATTGGTAAGGGTCTTCTCACAGGAAACACCTGCCGAGATGTAGGCCAGCCCAGCTGCTCTAAATATGAAACACTTCTATACATGTCCCCATAGAGACAGAGATAAATAGGCCCAACTCAGCAAAACCTAGAAGCCCACAGCTTCCTCTTCTTTTTCCCTTTCTTCCAGCTTCCTGAGAGACCCCACTTTATCCCAGGAAAAAAGAAAAAAGAACCACCATCAGCATGTGCTCTGCCACAGAATTCTATCAAATTTAATTGCCATAGTCACATATGGGTTTTACATCTTCTTACCCATTGAAAGCAGCACAAATTAGGGACTTTTGTTGATGCAAGTGTCAAATCACAGGAATCATCTATCAAGCTTGGATTTAGAGCACTATCTCACTCTCTCTCTATGGTACCTTCCTATACCTCTATGTATAGCTCTAGGACTGGAGAATTGTGTCCCAGCAACTCTGACAACTTCTTCACCCCAGGTCTTTTCCATTCAACATTCTGGTGTAAGACTCCTAGCTGGTCCATTTCCCCAGTACCTTGGGCTCCAGCATTGGCTGAGGTTCTGCTCTTTCATACAATCACCTTTTCAGGAATCTGCAATCTCAGACCTTGGGATTATTAGAGCTTCGAGACCTCTACAGGGGCTGAGCATCCTTCCAAAAGTCCATGAGAAGTGAAATTAAAAGATAAGTTGGTTTTTGGTTCAAAGCATTCAAAATCCATGCATATAGAGATTTTCAAAAAGCCCAGGAAAATGTGTATTCTGAAAAGCTATGCATGGATTTCAAAAGTTTTTGCACCAAAAATAAATTTACATTGAATTTTATTTTCCACGAACTTTTTGGAGTTCCCACTTATGCTTCTGTAACATTATTGTTTTAACAAATACTATTCAACCAAACCCAACTCAGTGCTAGGTATGGAAAGATGATAACAAGTAAAAAGGGGAGTAAGGACTTGAAATAGATCAAAGAGCCCTTAGGAAGTGAGGTGACGATGGGGATGGGAAATAGGGCTGGGGCTGAATAGTGTTTCCTGAAAGTTCTTGTCTACACAGAATCTATGAATATAAGGTCTTTGTTGATGAGGTCGAGATAAGGTCATACTGAATTATGGTGAATCATCATTCCTATATAACTGGTGTCCATAAAAGAGGGAAATCGGGACAGGGGACAGTCTACAGTGTTGATGTATCCTTTTGAATATAATATTGCCTGACCCAAATGAAAGTGTTATGTGTCCACAGGGAGAACACCTTGTGACAACAGAAGAGACACTGAAGAGTTGAAAACCAAGAAATTCCAATGATTGCCCATGACCTCTGGGGTGACAGGACAAGGCGAGGAAGGATGCTCTCTTGGGTCTTCAAAGAGAGGGTGACCCTGCCAACATCTCAATTTTGGACTTCCAGCCTCCAGCACTGTGAGAGAACAAATTTATGTTGTTTGAAACCACCAAGCTTGTGGCCATTTGTCATTGACGCCCTGGAAAAATGAATTCAGATTGTCCAGGGGACTGAGTGTGAGTGGATGAAGTAGAGTCCTGAGAACTCACCCCAGGGCAGAAGAGGAGGGTGCATCTGAGACCAAGGATCCCCCAGCGTTGGGAGCTTGATCCACTGTCTTCTGATGTCCATGGATACCAGAGTATGTCAGTGTGTAGGAAAGATGATGATGGCCACACTGATGACTGCACTTGTCACCAAGGTAAAGATAAAGAAAAGAAGCAGAAGATGAGACAAGCAGAGTGGAGAAAAGCATGATTTTAAAGAAAACTGACAGCACCTATGACTTTATATCCATGACCACAGTCAAAGTTGAGCAAAGAATAAAACACTGAAGTCTGGCTCTACTGGATGAAACAATATAAATTATGAAAACTGCTTACCATGCATGCCTCATAACCCCATAACACAGTAACAATTATGTGTACCAGTAAAAGTTAGATTTAAATTACTGTAAATTTTATTTGATTCAACACAGTAAAAACAGTCTTTATAAATAGTAATTCCTACCATGTGGTCATTAACTCAGAACCTAAAACAAAAATACAAAAACTACAAGCCACATTGCTTCATGCCACTCACATAAGTAAAGAAAATATGGCGTAGTACTCCTGTTAGTTAAGGATTTTACCACCCAGACAAAGATTTAATAATAAGGATTAGGAGATACGAAGCATGTTATTCCACATGAAAGTGAATGTTGAAAGATCACGAGTCTACAGAGTTGATGTACCCTTTTGAATATAATATTGCCTGACCCAAATGAGAGTGTTATGTGTTCAATAGAGGAACATTCAGCTTTCGTTGGCATATTGCTGCCTCATCTGTTGCCTGCATTTCAACAAAGACTACTTGTGGCTAATGTGTGCTTGCTGGTTTGTATACCAGTCCCACACATAAAATAAGGTCTCTTTTCATGCTCCCACCACGACTAAAGAAAAATATCCTGCAAGTGTGAATGCACAATCATCTGTAATTGTTGTAGTTCAGCTGAGCTTGGTCTCTCCCATTTTCAGACCAGGAACACAGTCTCAGGATTTTCCTCTCCCACATATGCCAGATTTTTTGTTTAATGATCAGTCTGGGTTTAAACAAAATGCAATTTGTTTTTAGAGATATTTGAAACTAAAATAGGAAGTCTCGTTATCGGTTTATTGGTCTATAACCAGGTTCTTTCCTGTAGAGAGATGTTTTCAGCATTCGGTGCAAAAGCCACACGGAGCTGCAACCCTTCTAGGAATGGGATGTTGGCGCCCTCTTGAGGAAGAAGGAGTGAGGCAGAGGGAAAAAAAGTTGGAGGACGCTGTTGGCGACCAGAATGTTTAGGTGGCCCTGTGCTTCAAGCAAACCCGGTCTAGCTCAAGGACAATTCTGTTTGAGAGATATTCGACCAGCTTTTCCCTTTTCTTTTTCAGCACAAACTCACATGATGCAAGATTCGCAAGGGAAGCCTGCTTTGCTCCTGCCTTTTTATTTACAGTGCATTTTCCAAGGTAATGCCATGTTGATGAAGCAGTGCTTGCCTTGGTTTCACACAGCTCACAGTCAAGAATCATTTTGATGATTAAACCCACACTGTCACACTGGCAGAACGCGTGCCCCCAACCCCTTCTAGCCATGCCCAAGGATCACAAATCTCCAAGAGCACCATCTATCTTACCCTCGGCCCCTCTTCACACTCTGGCTTAATCTAACCGTGCACATTCAGTAATTTTACTCTTTCCTTCCTGCTTCTGCCAAGCTCTTCATCATTTGCTTACAATTCTTTGAACTTAGTCCAATTCTCTGCCTAATTCTGATTCCAAAAATGTAGGCTTAGAGAATATTTTTTATGTAGCACCAGTAATATGTTTAGCTAGCATTTCTGCCCCCCCACCTCCAAATTAAAAAATCCTTTTAAAAATTTTCCTGAAGGAAAATTAATTGGACTAATGAGCAAGTTGACAGAATTGAAGAATCTCTAGGAGCATTTTACCTGATCCATGCATCAGCAATAAATTTCTCGGGTCTAATACTTGCAGAATGAAGTTTGCTCTCGGCCTAGAGCTTAACACAGCTATGGCCTCAGAGCCACCTGTCTGTACTTCGCATTCCTCATGTATTATTATCTTGGCATTGCTCATCATAAAGGCGTAAACATGGTGGTTTCCAATAGAGTATACTCCAGTAGATCAGAGAACCATTTTTGAACTGCAACCTGAGTTCTAACTCCCTCCTCTGCTCTTTCTGATTGACAGATGTCAGTCCATCAACTTCGTCTCTCTGGGCCTCATCTCATTTGTGAAACAGGTATGATCTGAATGGCTTCCGTGCTTGGAGACTCTGAGACAATCCCACGTACACAGACAACGGCTTCTTTTTGTCCATTTGTGACAAATATTCCTACATCGTTGACATGGTGCCTTTATAAAATTGTCTAGAAGGACCGGCGCCGTGGCTCACTTGGTTAACCCTCCGCCTGCGGCGCAGGCATCCCATATGGGCGCCAGTTCTAGTCCTGGTTGCTCCTCCTCCAGTCCAGCTCTCTGCTGTGGCCTGGGAGGGCAGCGGAGGATGGCCCAAGTGCTTGGGCCCCTGCACCCACATGGGAGACCAGGAGGAAGCACCTGGCTCCTGGCTTAGGATTGGCGTAGCTCTGGCCGTAGCGGCCATCTGAGGAGTAACCCAAAGGAAGGAAGACCTTTCTCTCTGTCTCTCTCTCTCTCTCTCTCTCTCTCACTGTCTAACTCCACCTGTCAAATAAAAAGAACTGTCTAGAAAATAAGAGTTTTGGAGCTATCACCGTGGTGTAGCAGGTAAAGCTGCCACCTGCAGCACTGGCATCTCATATGGGTGCCAGTTCGAGTTCCGGCTGCTCAACTTCTGATCCAACTCCCTTCTAACGTGCCTGGTGAAACAGCAGATTACCCAAGTCCCTGAGCCCTTGCACCCATGTGGGAGACCCAGATGAAAGTTATGGCCCATGGCTTCTGGCTGGCCAATCCCCAGCCATTGGCACCATTTGAGGAGAGAACCAGCAGATAGACGTTCTCTCTCTCTCTCTGTCTCTCTCCCTCCCTCTCTCTCTCTCTCCCTTCTCCCCTCTGTTACTCTCTGCCTTTCAAATAAATAAAATAAATATTTAAAAAAATAAAAGAGGTGGGAGGCCAGCACTATGGCAGAATGCGGCATCAGCATCCCATATGGTCGCCAATTCAAGTCCCAGCAGCTTCTCTTCCAATCCAGTTCTCTGCCATGGTCTGGGAAAACAGTGAAAGATGGCCCAAGTGCTTGGGCCCCTGTACCCATATGGGAGACCCAGAAGAAGCTTCTGGCTCCTGGCTTCAGATGGGCCCAGCTTCAGCTGTTGCAACCCTTTGGAGAGTGAACCAGCGGATGGAAGACCTCTCTCTGTGTCTCTACCTCTACCTCTCTGTAACTCTGCCTTTCAAGTAATAAATAAATAATTCTTTTAAAAAAAAAGTTAATAGTTTGCTGAAAGGGGAAAAAAACATTTAGACTTTCTATCTGCCTCGAAATTCTGAACTCATTATATCAGCATGGGACCGGAAAGAAGCTTCCCCTTTTTCTTGACATCAGTGTCCCTTGTAGAGTGGCTGTGAGGATTTGGTGACAGCTGTGACATGTTCTACCCAGGGTCTGTGACGCAACTACACTAAGTATTCACCTGTCACTATTCTTGGGGACCAGGGCTCTTTGGTCACATTACAGATGTCTCAGCAAGTGAATTGTAGACTAAGCTTTTGACCAGCTGCCTCAGGGGCACCAAACACACACGGGGAGGTTTGCCCTGCAGACGTCTGCCGGGACAGGATGTCTGTCTCTTTTAAGTTCAGGCAAAGTCGGGCTGAGGACCACACTTCTCCCCACAGTTGTTCCTACAACTTTAAAGATAGTGGATTTGTAAAACTGTCTAGGAAATCAGAGCTAAACTAGTCTATTTCCACAAAGAATCTTTTAAGTTAACCTAAGGAAACCAGGAGAGGACTTAGAGTGTTTCTTGGCTTGCTTTTGAGTTGTGAGAAGACAATGCCAGGCACTGCATTCTTGCAGGAGCTTTGGAACAGCCTCTGTCTCAGCGCCCCGGGCGGACGTCACCCCCACAGTTCCATTTCATCTCATCGGACTGCTCTCAATACAGGCTCGGAAGTCCAACTACTGAAGCTGCTTTGCAAAGTCTGACGTTTTCTACAGTGCACCCCTTGTGCTTGTCTCTGATGTCTCTATCCCTGCCTCGGCCTCCCAGGGCCAGAAGGAAGCCTCCTTAAATGTAACAAAAGGCCTTTTCCCAACACCTCTGTCAACAAACACCTGTTGAACTGCACACATTAGCTGCTGTACGCTCTTGATATTTTCGCTGATCAGATTCGGGGTTCTTACCAAAAACAAGCAAACTTCATACAAATAAGGCATTTTTATTTCCCTTTTGAAGTAAGGCAGTTTTGGGGGTTTTTTGTTTGTCTGTTCCCAGAAGTCTACACATCTCTGTCTTAAATCTTCTGGAGGTTGAGAATGTTTGGGTATGGATACAACACAAAGCTTATTTCTCTCCTAGTGATACTTGGGAATGTATTGTTGCCTACTGAGCTTATTAATTGAAAGGTTAGAAAAGACCCGATTTTATTGAGTACAAAGCATGTTCAACTTTTCTAGGCTTGCCCCTGTCAAATTTCAGTGTGTATTGGTCTCCTGCAGAGCTGACTCAGCCTACAGATTAGTAGAACAAAGCATCAGGTGGTAGAGACCACAGACAGGCCCTTGGGATTGTTCTGCTATTTTTCAGTGCTACTTGAGGCAAGTAGCCCAGAACAGGACAGCCACCCACCAAACATCCCCAGACGCTTGGTTCCCTGCCTGCTTCTCATAAAATCCACAAAAGCATAAGGGTCTTTCTTTTGCTTCAAGCGCTCATTAGTTGACACAGCTATCCTTGAGACTTAAAATATAAGCCAGCACAATAGAAAATTTCACTTAGGCAATATATGTGTGGATAAGGAAGTGACAATGAGCACCACATGGATTCTCTTGTTGTTGTTGTTGAAGATTCATTTACTTATTTGAAAGGCAGAGTTATAGAGAGAGAGGGAGAAACAGAAAGCGAGTTCTTCTATCTGGTGGTTCACTCCCCTGATGTCAGCAACAACCAGGTTGCCAAGCTGAAGCCAGGAGCCTGGAACTCCATCCAGATCTCCCACATGGGTAGCAGGGGATCAAGCACTCGGGCCATGACCTATTGCTTTCCCCGGGCACTGTAGTAGGAAGGTGGATCGGAAGTGGGACAGCTGGGACTAGAACAGGCACTCAAATGGGATGCTGGCCACACAGTCAGTGACTTAACCTATCCCAGGTAATTTTTGGCTTTTTTAAGAGGACCTGATATTATTCTAAACTCATGACTCTGGCTGTAATGTGTTAATGCTAAGGACCCAATAGTTTAATTCCACCTGGTAGAGTTTTCCCCCTTACTTTGGGGCTCCTGTCATGTGGTCTCTTTATCACTAAAAATCAGTGATTCCATGGATTCCATTCTGTGGAAAGGTTTTCTGAGATTAGCCTTGTTTTTCTTAATGCTGGATAGTCAGAAAATAAAATTGGCTCACCAGAATCATTTAGATCCTATCAATCACAGAGAATTACCATGGCTATCGAATCCTGTTCTAATATTTTTTAAGCTGAGTTCCAAATAGACTGTTCAGTCCACAGCCCAGACTCCAAAATCTGGACTGAATATGAACACATTTTAACTTTCATGTTTTAATGATAAGAATGCTGTTGGCATTAATATTTGAACATTTCAGCATACCTAGTTCTGAAAGCTATGTCATGGCAGGCTCAGAATCCACTGGCAGGCTATAAATAAAATCTTTCTATAAATATACTTTATGCCAAAGTACCAGCAGAATACATTTTTCATCTTCTAAACAGATGGTATAAGAGAAAAATCATGCATGTATATGATTAATCAAACGTGCCTCTGCTGATAGAATTTTCATTTCCATCACCAGCAAGGTTTTTGTGAAATTTCTGCATTTTGTATTTTCCTTTGAGAATTAGTTTATTTAAGGAAGAGATTAATATAAATGAAGGCGGAGAGATGATAGGACTTTATGTCTGGCTTCTTTGAGAACCAGTGAGCCTGGAAGTTATGGCTTTTTTCCTGTAAAGGGATAGCTAGGCTGGTCCTTTCATGCCAGTGGTTGAACCGTATAGTTAGGTCTCACTTCTTATGATTCCTGTCCCAGTGCAGACCCTCACTGGTCATCCACCAAAACTCTGGTTCTGCTAAGAAGTTAGCCTGTTTTGGGGCCAGCGCTGTGGTATAGTAGATTAAGCTTCCACCTACGGTGCTGGTATCCCAGATGGGTGCTGGTTTGTGTCTGGCTGCTCTTCTTCCAATCCAGCTCTCTGCTATGGCATGGGAAAGCAGTGGAAGATGGCCCAAGTGCTTGGGCCCCTGAACCCATGTGAGAGACCCAAAAAAGCTTCTAGCTCCTGGCTTTGGATCATCCCAGCTCCAACCATTACATCTATGTGTAGAGTGAAGCAGCAGATGGAAGACCTCTCTCTGTCTCTCCTTCTCTAACTCTACCTGTCAAAGAAATAAACAAAATGTTTTTTTTAAAAAAAAGCCTATTTCAAAGCCCTTACTGGATGCAGATGGCAGATTGTAAGTACTGAGAGCAGAGAGCTTACTGGGGAAAATGCCATGACAGCCACTTTGGGCATTAAAGGCAGCACCGAAAATGGGTATGGGATAGCCACAGAAGAGAGGGCACTCCTCTAGATTCAGATAACCTGCCACTGTAGCCAAGAACACTGCTTGCCTGCCCCTATATCCACTCTCCCATTTCTCATTTACAGACACCACACATTTCTATTTGGGCATATTGCCATTTTGAGTAAAAGACTATTTCCTAGCAACCCTGGTAGCTAGATGAGGCCAAAGGAATAGATTCTCACCTGAAACTAAATTTTAGCTACTGAATATAAGCGGGCCAGATAGCTAAGGTTTTTCCTCTCTGCTCTTCCTTTTGTCCTGATTGTAGATTATGGTGTAGATGTGATGGTTGGAGTTCTAGCAGCCATTTGGAACCAGGAGGTAACCAAGAGAAGTGGTATGCTAGGATGGAGTGCAGAAATTTAGAACTAGAATCCCTGAATTCACTGAGGAGCTGCCATATCACCTCCATCCTGCTTCCTGCTTGTTTCTTTGATATGAAAAGGAAATAAAGCACTATATTGTTTAACATACTGGCTATGGGCTTTTGGCAAGTTACTTAATCTCTCAACAACTTAGTTGCCACACCTATAGAATGAAGGTGGTAATTGTATCTGACTCAGAGCTGCTGTGGGTGTTAAATGAGATGATACATGCAAAATACTTACAGTAGGAACTTGCACAAAGGAAGAACAATAGAGGCTTTAGCATTCACTTCGGCACTTGTTATTCACGTTTTATGGATGCCTGACATTTGAGTATGTAACAGGGAAGCTCCTCCGCGAGCTGCTATTTTTCCGTGTTCTGCAACATTAGTATGAATCGAGCCCTGCAGGGGTGGGTGAGTCATCCAGCTCATCGGGGGACTGCCACCTGCCTCCCAGCACCACCTTGCTGCCCTCTGCTCCTGCAGCAACCCGTTCACGGTATGACACTGTTTCTTCATGTAAACAGCACTGAAAAAAAAAAAAAAACACCAATGCCTGTGATGATGGTACAGAAAATACTTTAACAGCCTAATCAGGGAGTACAATGAAGTTCCCCACTTAGAAAACAGACTTTGTGGGTACCGTTCCAAGCCATGATGTGTTCATACCCAGAACAGGCTGTGTGCTGAGGAAGCAATAGATTACTGAGTTCATTTCAGATATGAGCATTTTGAAATGCCTCGCAACTTAGCCTGGACAATGAATGTTAAAGACTTGCTGTGATGTATGACCCACAAGCAAAATCCACAGGAAAGAAAAAAAGAAAGGGTAAGAACCAGGGAGGAACAGAACCTACAGAATTATGACACTGGGACACATCCTGTTTGCTCCAAGAGAGCTCCAAGAGAGAAAAACTATTTTTATTTTACTCCTCACCCTCAAAGCTGTAAGATACAGAACTAGCAAAAGTCTAGAACCATTGAAATAAGGAAAAGAGAATAATGAAAGAGAGTAGTTGAGAGGGAGGGACCACCACGACCAGATGGCCTGGTTTCCAGTCTGGGGAGATGACGTCCTGTGACTGCACTTACATCAGAGGTAATGCTTAGGGAACGCACACATGGGACAAAGCGGGGGATGGTGCTCCCCACACTGCCCTTGCCCACGAGGCTGACATAACCTGCATCTGAAGGTTCTCCTGCCCTCTGGCCAGTGCTGAGTCCTGGCAGAAGATCAGAGGAAGTGCTGAGATTGAGAGCCAGCATTTTAGTCCCTGCTTCCCTCCCCCTGAGGTTGCCTTGGGTTATCTGTATCCCTAGACAGAACCTGGCTGCTCCTCTCAGAACAACCTGCCATTCACAACTCTCTCCTTATAGGTTCTCTTCTGCCTTCCATTTGAGTCTAAGACGGGGATGCCAAATTTAAAAAAGACAAATACAAGATGGCCAGTGAAATGTGAGTTTCAGATAAGCAATGAACTTTTTCATGTAACTATGTCCCATGCACTATTTGGGTCATGCTTATACTGAAAGATTATTCATTGCCTAGAAGAAATTCAAATTTAATGGGGCATCCTGTGTTTTACCTGGGAACCCTAGCTTAAGAGTGCTATCAGATACTAACCCGGGCCCCTGGTTTAGTCTTAGAATTTCCTACACCCTGCCCAAACCTTGGGAATGAGTACTTTTGCTTATAAGCCAATCTCAAATTATCCTTCTCTGAGTGTGCTCTTAGTTTTCCCCAGGATCCTGGTACAGTCATCCACCTCTTAGTTAATCCCTGTTCAGGTTATTTCCTCTTAACCAGTTCTCATACTGTTATTTTTTTTTTTCAGATTTTCTCAAGGATGCATGGCAGACAACCCAAGGAGCCTAAAAGGAGATCTCTGCCCTTCAGATAATAAATGATGGTGAGGTGGCAAAGTTGACGTCTCAGTATGAGAGTCAAAGAGCCCAATTTGGATCCTTGCTTCAGTAGATCTTATCTTGGGCTTCCCAGAAAGCAGAGCCTGATACAAAGGGCTATCCACGCTGAACAGGACCTCAGGCAGCAGGGGCACAAGGCAGGGAGAATGAAAGAGTGGTGAGACAAAGCCAGTATGAGGAGGGGCTATTGAGCTCACTCTGGGCAATTGGTGTTTGATTCCATCAAGACCTTCTGAAGTTCTTTACAAGTGTGATGCAGATTGCAGATCAAAGAGGCAGGCATTTATTAATGATTCCTGTCCTCACAGTCAAGAACAGACCCCCAAACTCCCCGTACTTCCAGGTTAAACAGGTAGGAATGAGTAGCTGGCCAGTTCCTGGGATTTCTGAGCTGCAACATCAGAGAAGCCTCAAAGGAAAATAGTGAAAAATACTTGGCGCAGGCCTGAAGTGAGGCACTGTTATGCTGCAGCTACCTGGTGATGGCCAAAGCCTCCATGGCACTGGTTGGAGCCAAGAGAATTTGAAAGGGTGATCAAGATGGCTCCTAAGCCCAGTGGAAGATCAGTCCCCTGCTCTATGGGGGTGAGCTACATATTTATCTAGGGAATGGTCAAGACATTAATGAAGACATTCAGGACCTAGTGCTACTGAGGAAACAGGTCCTTCTTAAGATGTGGTCTCCGGAGGAGCTGCCACCATGACAGAAACTGAGCTCAGACACGTTCTCAAGCACTGAATATGAAGATGCATGTTTGAATGAAGCTCCAGTAGCTGAGAAGAGGCAAATGGAACTCTTCATTAAGATCATTACATGTCTTCCATGAATGATTATGACAGGCCACGCCTGGGCAGCCTACTGAAAGTCTCCAAATGGACATATGTGGGATTCATGGACTCTCTAAACTAGGTACAGTTAAGGGGCATTTACCCCAAGCCTGGAAAAATAAGAATTTCAGGGCCCCAAATCTCTGTTATTCCTGAGAAGCGGAATTATTGCCTGATAGTATAAGTTAGGTGGTTTCTGAGTGAATATATGGCTGTGTATGTAAAAACCACTATCTATGCTTCTTGGGTGGTGGGCATCTTACTCCAGTTCACACAACCAAGCCCACCAAATTCAGCAATGTTTTCATGATAAACACAGGAATAATGGAGAATCATGGCCAACCACCTTTATCTTGTTTTGGGAGAAAACACTTATGATAAAGAAGCTCTTGGACTCAATCCAAGTCATCATTCTTATCATCCTTGAGTCCAATCTCATTTTGTGGTCTAATCACTAGCCAGGTAGGCAGAATTCAATAGTTAGAAATGGGTACAATCATAGAGAATTACCAACAAAGCATAATTTATTCATTAACCCCACTTTTAATCCACAAGCCTGTTCAGTAGCTTGCAGTGGGAAATAAGTGTGTTCTACTTCCATTTACTTCTAGCTTGGGATTGAAGGAATGATAGTAGATAACGCTCACACCACAGGTGAGGCTGGAACCACTCTCCACGTAACAAGCCAGACTGGGCTTCCTATCATATACACTGCCAGCTGTATGATCATTCAGATTACTACCATCATGAGTATAATTCAGCTTTTCTCCTGAAAAAAAGCAATGCTTCCAATATTATCCTTCTCTGTGCAAAGTGTACTAGTATGGAATATAATCACAATAATTTCAACTGCTCAGGTAGTTTGATATTTCAAACTTTATCTTAAAATGATACAGAAACACTGAAGAAAAACCTTTAAAATACTCAAATCATACTTGCCAATAGAGCTTCACTTTGACTACTGCAGTTAAATGATAAGGCTACAATGATTAAGACCTCATTTCATCTGCAGAAAATTGAAATTTGATTTCGCCTTCCCTTTACACCAACATCTCAGCAATAGATTATCTCTTCCCTCCAAACTCTATATCCTACAAGGTTATCGTGAATAAGGACACCTGCAGCACAGTCTAAGGCCGAATAAGCCCTTGAGTGTGCTTGTCAATATATATCATTTCAAGATCTCTCAGGCATTATCCTTCCTCCCAATACCCTCAGATCATATATACTTTGCTGAGTATTCATGAAGTCAAAATGTTGGGTGATTTGCCCTGTCTGTGATATGTGCTGCTCTATTCCTTTGCAAGTTTAAAACTGTACAATAACCAAAATACAAACAAATGTCCCCATCGAAGGCCTGGGTGAAAGGAGACTGAGAGGAATGATTTGTAGGTAAATTACTATCAGATAGAATTGGAACTGCAGTAAAAGGTATTTCCATTTAGCAATAAATGATGTAAGTTGACAAGTGTTGAAAGGGATTTTGGAGACTGATAGTGCCCTGATTTAAGGCCATTGAGGACAGAGTGTTGAGTTGAGAAACAACACTTGAATTCCTTGACCAAAGTGTCCAGCTTCCAGGGATCCAATGAGTCATTACCATCAGATATGAATGCTGTGGCCATGTACCTATCCTTCCTGCCACATGGTAACCAAGGAAGGAGTTAAGGACCAGAGGCCCAAGAAGGAACAAAAGTTCACTTTGTGACCTTGCATCAACCTTAGACATGACAGGTAAAGAGCTTGTAAGGCATCATTCCTCTCTTCACAATGAGCAAAAATAAGGGAAACCCAAAATTCCCAGGACATATCATGAAACTGAGGCTGTAGGGCAATCTGCCACCTAAAATCTGGAGAGAGGAGCGCATACAGAGAGACACAGTCAAGATCTGCTTTCCTGGAACAGAAGTAGCCATCAGCTGGGAGGAACATGTAAGTGTTCATTTTGATGGATTGTTGGAGTCTGAGAGCGGAGTTATGTGAGAGTTAGAAGCTCCTAGGAGTCAGTCTCAGAGAGGACCCCCACAACCTCATGATCTTTCCTTCCAGGAACCCCACTGGATTATCATGGTGATGATCTATGTCCTCCAGGCTGGGCAGAGAGAAAGGGTCACATGGTGAAATATACAAGAGCCTTCTCCAAATCAAAGACCCACCCTCCAAGGGAAATGACTTTGACAAGGGCTATTGCCAGCTTAGGCAAGGGCATTATTCCCATCATAAACCCTTCTAGCCTTCCTTTCTACATAAAGGAGAAAAAAGACATAGTCAGTAGGGCTCAGAGCTTCAAGGAAACAGATTGAAAAAGAATAGAATACAGGGGAATAAAAATTGCACCTCTGGGGCCACTGTTGTGTTACAGAGGGTTAAGGCACAGCTTCTGACACTGGATCCCATATCTGGTTGCTGGTTCAACCCCTAGATGCTCTGCATCCAATCCAGCTTTCTGTTAATGCACTGGGGAAAGCAGAGAAAGACAGCCCAAGTACTTGGGCCCCTACCACCAATGTGGAAGACCTCGATGCTTGAGTCCCTGACTCCTGGTGCTGGCTGTTACAGCCATTTGGGGAGTGAATGAGTGGAATGGAAGATACTTCTCTCTCTCTCTCTCTCTCTCTCTCTCTCTCTCTCCACTTTTCTCTCTCTATCT
The DNA here is from genome assembly GCF_964237555.1 of Oryctolagus cuniculus. Classification (NCBI taxonomy): domain Eukaryota; kingdom Metazoa; phylum Chordata; class Mammalia; order Lagomorpha; family Leporidae; genus Oryctolagus; species Oryctolagus cuniculus. Next base: position 36,029,338 of record NC_091434.1, read on the forward strand.
ATCCCTCTACCTTTCTCTCTCTCTCTCTCTCCTTCTCTCTCCACTTCATCTCTCTATATCTCTCTGCCTTTCAAATAAAGTTTTTTTTCAATTCACCCTCTATAAAAACACTTGTAAGGTCACAGTTCCAAGACACAACCTCACTAGGAGATTCATATTTACTAGAAATATTATAGAGTATTCCCACCACACCGTGCCACCACACACAGAAAAGATTTATTGTCTCATATAGCCTGAGTCCCAGCACAGCAGTGTATACTAGTCAAAAATCTCTGTCCAAACTTGGAGTAAGTTGATAACTGTTCTAATTGCTTAACAATATTCAATGATCCCCTGGAATCTACTAATCATGTATCTCTATGGAAGGACTAACACCCAAACTGTATCATGGCAATAAGTTGCAATAAGCAGAGGGAGAAAGCAGAGCCATGCCTGACAAGCTTGCCAATTTCTAGTCTTCTGTAAGTAGGCCTTGGGTTCTCTGGTGCAGACTTTAGGCTCAACGATTTTGGCTGTCCTGTGTCACTGACAGCTTTCTATGGTGTGAGTTGACATTCTCAGATGAATTGCTGAAGAATTTTCTTCTTTACTTGCCAAAATTTATCCTAAGTCCCAGAAAGGACTTGCAATATTAATCAGTCTGCTGGCCATAATTATAATTCAACTGACGGTACAGATTCTTGACCTCAGTAGTCCAAAATGGCTCGTCATGGCAGATTCTAAAGAGTTCTTTCTAGAGTTGAGTTAGAAAGATGCTATCAGGCATTTGAATATATGCATTACTCAGATAGAGCAGCTGTCTGACTCAGTGTTCCAAGAGTGTAGTAACCAGTAATCTTGGTGCTCTCAGCGTAAAAGCATTTAAGACCCTTCATAAAATCTTCAGAAGGGGATTTCTGGATTCATGTACACAATGCCAGTTCTATCAACCAGAATCTTCTCAGTTGCAAGCAATAGAAACTAAAAAGAAGTAGCTTAAAATAATTAAAATTTTTGGCTTACGTAGCAAAGAAGTTTGTAAAATGACTAGGACTTAAATGCAGTCATTACATGTAGGTCTGTCTGCCTCCTGGTCTCTCTTTCTCACTCTCTTTCCCCTCCGCTTCTCTTTTTAAGTAACTATAATCCTCTCTTTTTGTAGATATTTCCCTTAGTTGAGAGACTACTGTAACCTCAGTTCTAGGACATTTTGATACTAAAACCACAGGAGAAAGAGCCAGTTTGTTTCTCTGAGAGTCCATACAGTAATTTCAAGGAAAGACTTTGAATGGCTGGCTTTGTCATGTGCCCATTACTTGGACCAATCACTACTTCTAGAGTAAGGAATATAATGACTATCATTCCTGTAGTCATAGAGTACAGGGCCCAGTATCTCCATTAGTGCCCCATGGAATGGGAAGGCACAACTTTCCCAAGAAAAGGAGGGGAGTCATTTCCAGAAGAGGGGTGAAGACTTGCTGGGTTGACAAAAACAACAGATACTCTACTCCACCACTGGATTTCCCAGCACACACTTAAGGATTTATTTGAAAAAGTCATAGAGAGAAAAAGAGAGAGAGAGAGAGAGAGAGAGATCCTCCATCTACTGGCCCACTTCCCGAGATGATCTCAATGGCCAGGACTGGCTAGGCCAAAGCCAAGAGCCAGGAGCTCCACCTGGGTCTCCCACATGGGCAGAAGGGACCTAAACACTTATCCCCTGATGCCCGCTCCAGGCCTCCAGCATGGATTTTGATCAGAAGTGGAGCAGCCAGGACATGAACCAGTGCTCACACAGGATACCAGCATCATAGGTGGCAACCCCACCCGCCATGCCATACACTGGCCCCCAGCATACACATTTTTTTTTTTTTGACAGGCAGAGTGGACATTGAGAGAGAGACAGAGAGAAAGGTCTTCCTTTGCCATTGGTTCATCCTTCAATGGCCGCCATGGCCGGCATGCTGCGGCCGACACACCACGCTGATCCGATGGCAGGAGCCAGGTACTTATCCTGGTCTCCCATGGGGTGCAGGGCCCAAGCACTTGGGCCATCCTCCACTGCCTTCCCGGGCCACAGCAGAGAGCTGGACTGGAAGAGGGGCAACCGGGACAGAATCCAGCGCCCTGACCGGGACTAGAACCCGGTGTGCCGGCGCTGCAAGGCGGAGGATTAGCCTATTGAGCCGCAGCGCCAGCCATAGCATACGCATTTAATCTTTGTCATATATATGAATAATTTCAAGGATCCTTACCTAACTGAGGATCTTATCACCTTCTCCCTCGAGAGAAACAACCCCAAATCATGTGTCAGTGTGGCATATCTGGCTCAGGGACATTGCTCTGCTATATAAATGTTCTCACAACACTAAAACCCACGGTTTGAGTTCTGGCTCTGCTCCAACCCAGCTTCCTGCTAATGCACACCCTGGGAAGTAGCAGGTGATAGCCCACATACTTGGGTACCTGCAATCCACAGGGTAGCCCTAGGTTGAGTTCCTGCTCCTGGCTTTAGCCTAACCAAGCCCTGGTTGTTGTGGGTGTTTGGGGAGTGAGCCAGAGGATGGAGGATCTCTCTGTGTATCTCTCTCTGCCTTTCAAGTAAAATTAAAAACTCTTTTAAAATTTTTTAAAAATAATCCAGGGCTAAATGACAAAGTTAACTGACCACAGTATGTCTGATATAAATAATAAAGGGATGCAGAATAACAACAATGGAACTGCTCTTTGGTAAGCAAAGAAGAGAAAGCAGCATAAACACCATATGCCGTATACTGCAGGGCAGAAATCATAGGAATGGATGCCCTGGTGCTGGAGAGATTCTATGAGATTCTAGTCCTGCCTACAAGGCGAATCTCCTTTGCTCAGGGAACTCCATGACTCCCTTTGAGACAGGTATAAAGGGTCTCATTAACAGCCTAATACCAAGGTCTAAATATGCAGGCCTGGAAATTGCCTTAGGGATTGAGCAATCACAGATCCCTTTCTAGATGTGTGGTTTCCAGATAGCATAACTCCTTACAACTCTAGTAAGCTTTTAATGGAATCAGTTCTGGGAAAACTCCATTAGCTTGGAACCAATGCCAGAAATCTTAGCCAGTCACAATTTGTAAATCTGAATCCTGACTTTCAAGTTTCTGTCTCTTAGCAACAAACCTTGGTGCTCTGCCTGTGCTGCTAGCTCTCTGTTTCATGTGTCAGCCTTGGTCACTACTTTGGGACAATATGAGACAGTAAATTGGGGGGGCTCAGCAGAGCTAAGCTGGCCCCCAGACTGTATTCTATTAGATGAGATCTTCACATAGTGCTAATTACTCCTTTATTTAGCAGAGTGACACAGAGCAAGTATTTGGGAGCAGTCTCCATAATCCTCAGCCTTTCTCTAGTTGTAAAATAATTTCCTGTCTTTCTTTGTATAAATTGATAATAGGACAGAAGTTTGCAACATTTTCAATTCCAGAAATACACAATTATCTTGCCCTTAGTGGTCTTGGCTTTTGGGCTATCAGCAGATATATGCTGTTCTTTCTCTGCTTTTAAGCCCCAACCTGTCCCTTTTCTTTCAGGGTAATAGAGAAGACTGCAAAAGTAGACAACACCCTCCATCATTCTGATTTTTTTAGAGAATACTTTTCAATCCTAGACTTAGGAGGCTCATGGTGTAAAATTTCAAAGGTGATAATGAGCCAGCTGCTTTGCTAGGGTCTACCAAAAATTTGATCTTCCCTGTCTGGAAGCAGAGACTCCTCACACTTTCCTATTTCACCTCAACTCAAGTAATTTCACATTGTCAGATCTGTTCCTGGCAATCCCTACTTCTAGGTACCAATTTCTATGGTGGCCAAAAACCTCTTGCTTGCAAATGACAAAAATCTACTGTAAAGTAGCTTAAACACAAAGGAGAGCTGGCTCACATCACAAGTACTGTAGGCTTTTGCCACAATAGGACGTGGAGTAAAATGAGATCCTCAGGTCTTTACCTCTCAGCTCTGTATCTCTGGGTGTTGACTCTATTCTCACGTGACAGTGGGCCTTCCCAAGTGTGGTGGGGAGAAGGCCCTTGGCAGCCCCCAAACCTACAGCATCCAGGTACGGACATCCATTAGAATGAGAAGCATCTGTCCCACAGCAACCAGTTACTATTCCATGAAAAGTCTTTGGCTGGCCCTGATGGGTCATATGCCCAACTCATGTACTCCCACGGCTGAGGGTTGAGTGACAGGACATCTGCCATGACCATACGAAATGAGACAGAACATTCCTCCAAAGAAGACCACATCCTATTGCTAGGATAGGCATGGAGCAGATACAAAGAAGAGAAAAATGACACTGACTGACTTCCTTCAGGCTGAAATTCCTAATCTAACACATGTGCTACCTTCACTGAGAACTTGACTTTAGGGTCCACACAACACCTCAGTTCATTTAAAGAAAAATAAAGATAGAAAAATGGTTGTGATGCTCACACTCACGAAGATGTCTGATGCAGATATTTACATGTGAAGTAAGGAGAGATATCTCCATCCATGGGATCAGGACCAGGGAGCACTAAGACATGGTGTCCACCATGGCCTCCTATACGCCTGAGGTGGCATTCTCCCTGAGTGCTATGTTGCCAGACACAGGGACGACAATGTTGATCTTTGCATCCCTCCACTCACTTTTGGAGTGACCCTGAAATTGTGAGGTTCAAGTTCAGATGTTCTGCTGAGAGGCAGGAGTCAATCAGGCAGACAACTCCATTCAAGTCTACACCAGGCTACAGCTTCTGTGTGCAGGATCACAGAACAAGTGCAACTTGAGGGACAAGTTTTATTATAACAATGGGCTCATGATGGGCACCGCAGGGCACAAGCCCTGACTGCCAGACACAGGAAGGTACTAGAAGGTCAGGACAAGTGGTTTAGGACTAAGGACATGAGCAATGCCAGTCTTGAAAGTTGATTCTGTGTAGTTCCTAAAATTCCCAGGGAGGATGGGCTTGAGGATGAAAGAAACTGGAAGCAAAATGAGTGCAGCGGATTGTGTGTTGAAGTCACCATCTAAGTGTTCATTTGTTTTACTTTAAGGGTTTTTTATTTTTGCATATTTTGTCGATTATGATTTTGAAATGAAGAAAGTATATCTTGCATAATGACCTAGCATATTTTGCCTCAAGGCTATGATATTGCTTATTTTTATATAATTGGTATTCTAAACGTCATAGATTTACTTTCAGAGCACATAGAGCTCTATAGAGTATTTATCCAGTGGTTTTTCACTCTCATTTATTTTTTGATCAATGAAAGAAACCTTTTTCTCCTTCCAAATAAAACCTTACAAGAAATTCCAATCTGTAAGCTGCTGTCATTTATTCAACAAATATCAGTGTTCCAGACACCATGCTAAGCAGTGAACAGAGTGATACTCAAACAAACTCTATTAGGACCACTCTCATTGAAGCCAGGGTGGAGCCTAAAGGGTCCTGGGAGCCACCTGTCACCTCCTGCAACAGTTCTGGGGCCCCTGCAACACTGTGAAGATGGACTGAGGCCCCTTCCCTCACTCAGAAGGAGGACACCGAGGTCAGAAGGTAAACCATTCATGCAGCATTTCATAACCAAACTATCAGAGTGTAATTGCCTTTGTTATTTTCCTCTATTGCTATAAAATAAAGAGAACAGCAGATGTTGCCCACTTCCCCCTTTTTAAAAAAAGAAAAACCTACTCCTCCTACATCTGCCTTTAAAATTCTTTTGCTTCAGATGGAGGAACATGATCTTTTTTTGTTGTTCTTTTGGTACTCGCTTTATGCTGTCTTTTTGTTTCTTGAAGGAAGTTGACGTGGGAGGATGAAAGCAGAGTTAAGTTGGCAGAGTTAAGAAAGCAAATAATGGTCCCTGGGGTGGCAGAAATCTTAGGTAAAGGAGTAGGAGGTGACAAGATGTAATTATAGTAAAATTATAGAAGAAAATGTCTGAGAGTTGAAGATCAAGAGGAGGGTCACTCACTGAGGATGCTATGGGTAACCAGAGTCCAAGTTGGAAGAAGAGCACTCTCAATGAGGAATATGTTGAAGAGGCCATGGTTTGACAAAAAGAGATTTATATAATAAAGAAACTTCCTTGGCGTGGGAACACATTTCTTTTTTTTTTCTTTTTCTTTTTCTTAAGATCTATTTATCTATTGAAAAGTCAGAGCTACAGTCAGGAAGAGAGAGAGAGAGAGTATATGAGAGACCTGCCTTCCATTCATTGGTTCACTCCCCAGATGGCCATAATGGCCAAGGCTGAGCCAGGCCTAAGCCAGGAGCCTGAAGCTTCCTCCAGGTCTCCCACATGGGTGCAGGGGCCCAAGCACCTCAGCCATCCTCTGCTGCATTTCCCAGGCCATTAGCAGGGAGCTGAATCGGAAGTGGAACAGCTGGAACATGAACTGGCATCTATAAGGGATGCCGGTGCAGCAGGCAGCAGCTTTACTTGTCACACCATGATGTTGGCCCCTGGGAACACATTTTCTTCATGGATATTTTCTTGTCTTGCCACTTTTGCGATCAAAGAAGCACTCAAGATACAATCGTTGGTCAAACTGGTGATCTATCTGTGACTCTGAAATGGAACACAATGTCATTCAAAATATACTAATAGAACCTGTAACCGCATCACATACTGTGGGACACAAGGACAGACTAAAGGACTTACAGCCTTGCCCCTTGGGAACTCTCTAGATGCAGAGAGAGAAAAACCCCAAAGCAAACAAATATGACAGTGGCTCATTTGTCCCACCACTGTGTGCTCGGTACCCACTGTAAGCTAGCTGTTAAGCTGGGCAACTGGAAATACGTGCCAGCAACAGCAGAAGCATTTCCTCAACTCCTGGCACACACAGAGGTAGGACAGGCAGCCAAACAAATAATCACACGAACAATTGCCTCTGTGCTGAGGCTGTGAGGATGGGACCCAGGGAGCCATGCAGAAATAATATGAAGACTTTGATGTAGTCACAGAACTCAGAGAAGGCTCTCCCCAGATAAGTCTCTCTCCAATAGCAGTAAAGATCAGCCAGGAAAGAAGAGGAGAGAGGGCCTCCTGGCCGGAAGAAGCATCTCTGTTAAGGTCAAGGAGAGATCGTCGGTATGAGACTGGTCAGGAAAGGTGGGAGAAGACAGGAACTTGAAAAGCACATTGGGATTTCATCTTTATGCTAACAGTGATGGGAAATCACAAATTCTTCAAAAATGTTCTATGTAAGGTGTGCTATAGACATAGAGAGGATTTAATTCTCCTTGAGGGGTGGTGGAGTCTGAAAATGCTACTGAGAAGATGTGGCCAACGGGCTGGGATGTCAGATGAGTCACTATTTTTCCAGGTGATAAAACTGGGTAAAGCAGTGCTCACTTCAGCAGCGCATGTGCTAAAAACCGGGAAAAGCCTTTCCTGGCAAAGCCCAGGAGCCACCTGTCACCTCTGTTCCTGAAAAAGGGAACGCAGGAAAATAGGACTTGGACACGTTTGAAAAACATGGGCAAGTCATATGATACTCTGGTTGCATTGGCAAGTGTCTTCATGTGGCTGGAAGAAGGGCTCTTGGGTGTTGCTGAAAATGAGAAAGGAGTCAGAAATGATGTCAAAATGTTAAACTTGGACGGTTGAGGCATATGTCAGACATATGGAGGAAAGAAAGAAAAACAGATATGAAGGGAAAGACGAAGCCAGTTGGCCCCAGAGAGACAGTGAACTGGACTCTCAGTCTTCTACCTGTCAAGAATTGTTTCCCCTCCCTCCTCTAGGTAACTGGGTCGACAAAATTGCCTCTGCCCTCAGAAGTAGACTCTTTGCCTTGATGCCAGTATTTGGTAGCCTATATATTTTTTCCCATGGATCGTCAACCTAAGTCATGTGGACTCCTTCCTTCTTGCTTTCATTTTCAATGTTCTCATCCTGGGTTTTTGGTCATCCTGCCTGACTTTTCTACATCCTTGTCTGTCACTTCCTCACCACCAAATCTGACCTCTTTAGGCTGTTAAGACTTCATGGAGCCACCAGTACCATTTGGAGCCTTTCAATGCCCTCTCTACTACTTCCCCAGCCAATTCTTCAATCCAGTTCATCCTTGTCAATTTCTCCCTAGTACCACCCAGAATCTTGCCATATGGTACCATGCTCAAACCCAGTGGTTCTTAACTGGATTTATACTAGTTTATAACCTGGGTTTATACTATGCTAGTAGTGGTTCATACTACCCTCCAGGGATCTCACTATGACCCATCCTATCCTATATTAGCTCATTCACCTCTGCCCTTTAGACAGTTGAGGGGAATGCAGCATCTGAAACATTTCAGACATACATCACCTACACACACCAGGCTCCCTAGCAGCCAGTCAGTAATGGAATCAAATGAACAGAAACCTGATGCTGACATACATTTCTCAAGTTTCATGATTCTGGGAAAGCACTTTCAGTCAAATACTTTCTTTTTCAATCAGAATGGGGCAGGCACTGTCAGGGTTTCATGAGACAATATAGGCAACATATTTAGCCCGGAGGCTGACACCCAGAAAGCACTCATTGTGGGATTGTTGCTATTAAATACTTTGGCAACAAATATACACATTAATGTTCTTCTCCTTCATATTTTCCTGGGGCTGGGTTAGATGGCAACTGATTAATCAGCCAAACAAAAAGTGAATTATTTAGATCAGGAATGAACAACCTTCTTTTGTAAAGGGCAAGATAGTAAGTATTTTAGGCTTTTCAGGCATTATAATCTCTGTCACAATTACTCAATGCTGCTTTTGTAGAAAGAAATCAACCACAGGATATAGTAAACAACTTTGTCTGTGTCCCAATAAGCTTTATTTACAAAACAAAAGGACAGACTAGGTTTTAGCAAGTGACAATCCATGGTTTGCTAACCATTGCTATCCTGAGATGCTCTATGATGAGCTAACAAACCAACTATAAGTTGAAAATATCATAGTTCAAAAATACGATCAATACCCTAACCTGCAGAACATGATAGCTTAGCAACACAGAGCGCTGTAGAGCACTGATTATTTCCTCATGATCTCATGACAGACAGGGAAAGCTGCAGTTCTCTGCCACTGCCCAGCATCATGAGAGAGTATCCTACCACGTACTGATAGCGCAGATAAAGGTACCAATTCAAAATTTTGAAGAATATCTTCTATTGAATACATAGGGCTATGACAAGAATGTGAAGTCAAAAAATCATAATTCAAACCATCCTAAGTTGGGGCCCATCTGCAGATGTTTGCCTGTGACACCACATTGATCAACAGATTCTTTAACAAATATCCATTGAGAGCATAAGAAAATTGAGTACTGGGGATATAACAGTAAAACAAATGGACAGGAGTCTGTCTTGGAGATGGAATCTAAGTGGAGGAGGTAGATAGACATGAGATAAGCACAAATTTAAAGTTCAAAAGGTAGTTATGGCTATGAAGAAAAGCTAGTGATGCTGTGAGAATACTTCACAATGAGATTCTTGCTTGTTTATTTGTATGTTTGGTGGAAATTGGCTGAAGAAGCTTCTCTAAGGAATTGGTGCTGGAGCTGAGATCTGAAGGCTGAAAATGATTTCACCACATTATTGAAGTTTGGGGAGGAGACATGGAATAGCCAAAGAACTGAAAGAAGACTGTGTGTGCAGCAGGTACACGTAGTTCCAAATGTGATGGAGACTGGCAGGGGCCTTAGTAAGGACAATGGTCTTTAGTTTGAGACCAAGGGAAGCCAATCACAAGCTTATACTATGACCAGATTTGCATGTTGAAAATGTTATACTTCCAGATAGTGTTGAAAATGTATGGGAGGAGGACATACAACATTGAAATGAAAGAAATTTCCAGTAATGGATGGATTGTTCTTTTGAAAAAGGGAGATTGATTGATTTGATGATTTGCAAGTAAAAATTACTTTTCTACATCATGGAAAAGTCACTCAAACTCTTTCTGATCTATGGAAAATGAAGAAAGAAAAAATATTTGTATTTCATCAGTGCCAACCTTTTGATCTTCTCTGTGTTTCTCTTTAAGTGGCAAGATGCAGATAAATTTGCATAAAATTTATTCACACCTACTGACTCAACTTGTTTTTCAACTTGACTTATTTTCCACATGTGCAACATTTTGGCTCAGTTAGCAAACAGGTTGGATAATAAAATATCTCTCTGGTTGCCTGAATGAAAACACCATGAACCAATACTGTCTAGAAGTAAATTAAGAATTTTCAAAGATTAAAAATCAATAATCTGGCCAGCGCCACGGCTCAATAGGCTAATCCTCCACCTGCGGCGCCGGCACACTGGGTTCTAGTCCCGATCGGGCTGCCAGATTCTGCCCCAGTTGCTCCTCTTCCAGTCCAGCTCTCTGCTGTGGCCCAGGAGTGCAGTGGAGGAAGAACCAAGTCCTTGGGCCCTGCACCCGCATGGGAGACCAGGAGGAAGCACCTGGCTCCTGGCTTCGGATCAACGCGGTGTGCTGGCCGCAGCAGCCATTGAGGGGTGAATCAACGGAAAAAAGGAAGACCTTTCTCTCTGTTTCTCTCTCTCTCTCACTGTCTAACTCTGCCTGTCAAAAAAAAAAAAAAAATCAATAATCCAACTGCTGGTTTTGTTATCTTTAAAATGAGGTTAAATAAAAGAAATAATCTGGGGCCGGCGATATGGAGCAGTGGGCTAAGCCTCCCCCTGTGGAGTCGGCATCCCATATGGGTGCTAGTTCAAGTCTTGGCTGCTCCACTTCCGATCCATTTCTCTGCTATGACCTGGGAAAGCAGTAGAAGATGGCCAAAGTGCTTGAGCCCCTGCACCCACGTGAAAGACCTGGAAGAAGCTCCTGGCTCCTGCTTTGGATCAGCTCAGCTCCGGCCATTGCAGCCATTTGGGGAGTGAACCAGTGGATGGAAGACCTCTCTCTCTCTGCCACTGCTTCTCTGTAACACTTTCTTTCAAATAAATAAATAAGAAAGACAGGAAGGAAGGAAGGAAGGAAGGAAGGAAGGAAGGAAGGAAGGAAGGAAGGAAGGAAGGAAGAAAGAGAGAAAGAGAAAGAAAGAGAGAGAGAAAGAAAGAGAGAGAGAGAAAGAGAGAGAGAGAGAAAGAGAGAAAGAATTTAAGGCAGGCATTTTGCAGAGTGGTTAAGATATCACTTAGGATGCTCGCATTCCTTATCAGAGGGCATAGTTTCAGTCCTGGCTCCATTTCCAATCCAGCTTCCTGTTACTGTGTACCCTGAGTAGACAAGAGATGAAGATTCAAGTGCTTGAGCCCCTGCCACCCACATGTGAGACTCACAGGAAGTTCCTGGCTCTTGACTTTGGTCTGGCCTAATCCTGGCTATCACAGGTATCTTAGAAGTGAACTAATGAAGGCCGGCGCCGCGGCTCACTAGGCTAATCCTCCGCCTAGCGGCGCCGGCACACCGGGTTCTAGTCCCGGTCGGGGCGCCGGATTCTGTCCCGGTTGCCCCTCTTCCAGGCCAGCCCTCTGCTGTGGCCAGGGAGTGCAGTGGAGGATGGCCCAGGTGCTTGGGCCCTGCACCCCATGGGAGACCAGGAAAAGCACCTGGCTCCTGGCTCCTGGCTCCTGCCATCGGATCAGCGCGGCGCGCCGGCCGCGGCGGCCATTGGAGGGTGAACCAACGGCAAAGGAAGACCTTTCTCTCTCTGTCTCTCTCTCTCACTGTCCACTCTGCCTGTCAAAAAAAAAATAAAATAAAATAAAAAAAAAGTGAACTAATGAATAGAAGATTCTCTCTCTCCTCTATCTCTCTCTTTCTCCCTCTCTCTCTCCCTCCTTCAAATAAAATGAAAATAAATAAATAAATTTAAAAATAAACAATTTGTCCATGTTCCTTTATGGTACCAAAAATATACAAAATCTAGAACAAAAGCTCCCATCAGTAGGTTGTTTTGCCTCCCCAGGGGAAATTTTTGATTGTCACAGTTTTAGAGAGAGGAGAAGAGGAGTGTACCACTGGTATTTGGTATAGTGGTGTGGGGAGCAACTCGGACTAGACTAAGTTACTGGAATTAAGACTTATTCTATGCATCTGCTCTCCCACAATATGGCGCTGAGAAGGGAGAAACAGCTTCTACACAGCTGCCTCCAGTTCAACCAAGAAACTGTAGGACCTGCTCCTGATTGGAGGAGAGCAGCGTGCTCGGCGTGTGGGTAGCAGAGTTGGGATTGGCGGAAGAGGACTATAAGGGAGGAGAGAGACAGCATGCACCAGGAACATCTAAGGGGAACATCTACCTGAGGAACACCTGTGCAGCCCCCGAGAGAGCCGGCCGGCGGTGTGCCGCTCCCCCGCGGAAGTGGGGAATGTGGCAGGGGGCACCGCCCTTCCACGGAGGTGGAGGGATGGTAGCCAACCCGGGAAGAACCAGCAGCAAACCCGGGGAGGGCCGAGCAGACGAAAGAACAACGCAGGGTCCTGTGTCGTTCCTCCACGAAGACGGGGAGCAACAAGTGGTAGTAATATATCTGCAACATATACAACACACATGCAGGTAGCCTTTTAAACATATATACAACACATCTCCCATCCCCCCAGAGGCCAGCTGTAGCATAGTAGATTAAGTCTATGCCTGCAGTGCTGGCATTCAATATGGGCACTAGTTTAGATTCCCTGGCTGCTCCTCTTCTGATCCAGCTCTGCTTGTGGCCTGAGAAAGCAGTGGAGAATGACCCAAGGGCTTGGGCACCTCAACTCACTTGGGAGTCTTGGAAGAAGCTCCTGGCTTCAGATCAGCCCAACTCTGGCTGTTGCGGCTGTTTGGGGAGTGAACCAGTGGATGGAAGATCTCTCTCTGTCTTTCCTTCTCTCTGTTGTAATTCTACCTCTCAAGTAAATAAGTAAATCTTTTTTATCTTTTTTTAAAGATTTATTTATTTATTTGAAAGGCAGAGTTACCCAGAGAGAAGAGAGGCAGAGAGAGAGAGAGTGTGTGTCTTCTATCCGATGGTTCACTCCCCAATTGGCCGCAACAGCCGGAGCTGCGCCGATCCGAAGCCAGGAGCCAGGAGCTTCTTCCGGGTTTCCCACGCAGGTGCAGGTGCCCAAGGACTTGTGCCATCTTCTACTGCTTTCCCAGGCCACAGCAGAGAGCAGGATTAGAAGTGGGGCAGCTGGGTCTCAAACCGGCGCCCACATGGGATGCCGGCGCATCAGGCCAGGGCATTAACCCAGTGTGCCACATCTCCCGGCCCCTAAATAAATCTTTTTTTTTTTTTAAAGAGTTATCCAGACCAAAATGTTAATAATGTTGAGGAACCTCATTGAGAATGATGTTAATCTACAAACTACCGTCAAGTCTTTTGCTCCTGGCGAACCCCGCAGCCCCTGCTTTCTCTCTGCTTCTCCTCCCCCTTCCTTTCCTCCTCCTCTTCTTCTTTCTCATGTTCTCAACTTCCATAGCATATAATCTAACTTCTGTGAGCATCTCTCTCTATGTACTTCATGTAACCCCATTGCATTTACTCCCCTTCTTTCCATTAATGTGTGTTGTCTGTGGGAAAGCAAATCAAACTAAGGTCTACTAAGATGTTGGTTGATGAGAATAGCTCTTGGAGCTCCTGCTTTGTGCAGAGTGTTACCCCGTCAAGAATATACTCCAGAAATATCACTGAAAATTATCTTACAGCCCAGTGCAACAGTGCCTTTCACTATATCTAGCAATTAGCCTCTGCCACAATACTCCTAATGAGCTTGGTTTCTCCATCTCACTTAGAGGCATTTCCAACTGTTAAACACTTCCTCTACATTTTGTGTCCAGATCTGCAGTCTTAATGGGTGACAGTTTGTGTTAACTCACCTGTAGGCCATCATCTGAAGTGAGACTATTCAGCTTTTTCAGAAGTCATCAAGATACCCCACGGGCACAGATCACTTCCACTTTGCTATATATTAGAATCCATAAATGATTGGCTCAGCGCCAATCCAATGACTTGTGTGTTCAGGATGCCAATCTGTATCTCTCACTGTGACTCACTCATCTCCTTGCATTCATTCCTATCCACTCTCCTCTGCCAATTAACCTTTAAACATGAAAATTTAGTCTTGTCAATCTCCTGTTACCAAAAAAAGAGAGTTCAATGGTTTTCCAAAATGTAGTTTACATTTTTTATTGGCCTATGAGACCCTTCATAATCTCTGTTCCACCGCCTCTCCCTCTGTCAATTTCATCTAATGCCATTCTTCCTCATGATAACCATGCTGAATTCTCTCAGTTCTTTGAGCATGCTCTGCTCTGGCTCAACCGTGTCTCACAGTCTCTTCCCTCTGCTTAGAGTGCTATTCCTTTTGTTTACTTAGCTAGCTTCTCCTTAATCTTCAAGTCTGAATTTCACCATAATCTCTCAAGCTTCCCTGTATTCAATATTAGATACATTAAAACACTAGAGAATATTTAACAATTTAAGTATCATACTTTTTCTTGTTAATGTTGGCCCTCTTCACCATACTACAAAGCAAACCATGACTGAATGTTTAAAAGAACCTTGCTTTTGGAGCCAGCATGACCTTGCATTGGGATTGATAACAGGTGTAACAGGTTAAGCCACCTCCGGCAATGCCCACATCCCATATAGGCACCTATTCAAGTCCCAGCTGCTCTGCTTCTGATCCAGCTCCCTGCTAATGTGCTTGGGAAAGCACTGGAAGATGCCCAAGTGCTTGGGCCCCTGTACCCACATGGGAGACCTGGATGAAGTTTCTGGCTCCTGGCCCAGCCTTGGCTTTTACAGCCATCTGGATAGTGAAGCAAGAGATGGAAGATCTTTCTCTCTCTTCCCTCTCCCTTTCTCTCTGTAACTCTGCCTTTCAAATGAAATAAAGTAATTTTTAAGAAAACCTTGCTTTTCAGTCAGTTGCAAACATTTTGATCTTTCATCTGTAGCCATATATCAAGAAGTTAATGTTCCCTCTAAGAAAAGAGTAGACTTCAGCAAAATTTGCAAATAATCCTGGCATCTCACAAGAGCACTGCACAGTGAGCCACATTTATCAATCCCAATGCAAGGTCATTCTGTACATTAGCCTGTTGACTATGTTACATAGCTAATGTGAGCCATCTCATTTTATTCTGCACCACTCTTTGCTCTAGCCATGGTGACAGCAATTAGCTGATGTAACCTTACCTTAGTTGCTTATACCTCTTTCATCTCTGGACTTTCATGATATGTCATGGGATGCCTGAGGGAACCTGCCTTAATTCACGAATATGCAAAAGATTCAGCACCCTGCAGGGCAACTCTTGGTCAATGGTTGACTGAGCTACTGTTCTCCTAGCAGCCCTACTACCTTGGGCAAACTATTCTGGAACAAACTCTGTCTTCTTCAGAAGATAGTGGCTGGCTCAAACTCTAGATGCCTACAGTGACAATCAAGCCAACCATATATCCTTTAATTGGTTTTATTCCTTTCCTCTTGTCTAAAGTCATCACCCATGTGCTCAGGAACCATTTCCAAAATAAATTGCGGACACATAAACCCTTATCTTTGGCTCTCGTTTTGTAAGAACTCAGTGCAAAACAATGGCATTGAATGTTGCAGGAGTTTGTAGGATCCACACAGCAAATGAATTCCACTTAATTCCAGAAATCCTGGATCCACCTCTGGTAGGCTAAATGATGACCTCCAAATCTGTCCAAATCCTAATTTCTGGAATGTGCCGTGCTACTTAACATAATAAAAGGGGCTTTGTAGATGGGATTAAGGCAATGATCTTCCAGAAGGGAGATTAGTTTGTACTATCCAAGTGGTCCCTAAATGTGACCAAATCCTTATAAGAGAGAGACAAGAGGTCAAAGTTAGGGAGAAGGGCAGGTGATAATGGAAGCAGATACTGAAGTGATGCATTTTGAAGATGGAGGAACCCCATTAATTCTGGTCACCACTAGAAGCTAGAAAATGCAAGGAAATAACTTCTCCTTTAATGACTTTAGAAAAAACCTTGACTTTAGCCAACTGTATCTGACTTTGGACTTCTGGCCTCAAGAACTAAGAAAATAAATTTGTGTTCTTTTAACCCTCTAAATCGGTGTTAATTTGTTAGTAGCTTTGATAATCTAAATAATCTTAGATTACTCTTAGCTCCATGCTCACAGTTTAAGAGCTGACCTTCCACATACTCTATTAATACTGCTTGGACTCTTGAGACATGAGCTGCAGCATAGCTGGCTCTTAATCATCTGTAAAAGAAGATCAAACATGTCATAAGTGATACAACTATATGCCTCTATTACTAAAAATAATGGTAGATGCTAATATAAGCCAATTGCTTACTTTGAGTCAAGTTGTTTGCCAATCATTTCTCCATTCTTTCCTTATCTTCACAGCAACCATTTAAGGTTGGTTTCTTCCATCCACCATGGTGAACATCTTCCTTATGAACCTCTAGATCAACTCTCTTCCCCTCTCTGCCTTACTCAGTGCCCCAAGAGGCAGAGCCCCATAGACAGCCTCAAGTGGCTCCATTTAATCTCTAGTTTCCAATTAGGTTTGGCCCAGGAGAGGCAACAACAGGAGATCTGGAGGGAGGACAGGGGTGCAATCTCTAGTACACTCCCTCCAGGGATGTCAGAGGTTAATAGCATTCCTCTCCTAATGTCAAGGAGCATGTCAGGCAGCTCCTACACACAGCCTGCTTCACAGGCTCCTACTTCCTGCTACCCCTGGGAATCGACCTATCATGTGTTGCCTTTCCAGAACACTGTCCAGACTTGTGTAAATAGGCTCTTTTAGATGCCCAGTTTGCATGTGCCTTTTGATTTCCGCCAGAACCCTACCTGATAATCTCCACTTTGCAGCCGTGAAAACTAAGGCTCAGAGTGGCTAGCACACTCACAGATATCATCTGAGTATAAAGCAATTAAAAAGCAAGGAAGGTTTCAGCTGCTTTTGCTGCAGTGGGCTAGCATTGCTGATCTCCTCCCAAACTTGAAGGAGAGAATCAAAGTTATCATTGTTAATACAAGGTCTATCATTAGCAAGTGCATTTCATCTGTCTGCATTTTTATCAGGATTGTTTCCGTTAAAGACTGTGTTCTCATTTCGTAAGTGCACTCTCTGATATTTTTTAATAATATATGCAAATTTTGTAAAAATATATAATTTCCTATCTTGTTTTGATCATCTTGACACCACATTTTCCTGTTACACAAACATTTCACAGTGTGGTTTGTCCTCAAAGACTGTGCCAATTGAGAGGAAATGTTTCTGTGAGTTGTCTGAGTTCTCTGCGGCCATTTTTGATGAAGTCTGCAATTCTAACAGCTGTGCCCTAAATAAGAAGATGGGCATTTCTCCAGAGATGAACCAATTCATCAAGAACCCATCTTGCACATAATACAAAGCTTTAATAATTCAGCCCCTATTGGGGGGCTGACCAGACTAAAACATGTTGTTTAAAGAAATTCAGCTTGATGTCTTTGAAATACAAACAAGAACATGAACTAGGTAAATAGAATGTGACCAAGCAAAGTTCTCCAGAAATCTGCTTGAGTGAATAGCTAAGAAAGATTTATAATTGGTGTATCAATTATTTCTATGGGAGTGGATGTTTTTATGAAGCTTGAGGGTACTTAAAAAGTTTGTTCTCATAAGTAATTTAAACATTCCTCTTGAAATACTGTTTGCACTATTAATTTATTTAGCAAATTAATCATAGAATCATAACATTTTAGAGCTGGAAGAGGCCTCGGAGAAAATCCAGTGCAATTCTTTTTGCAAACAGATTCTTGGATCACTCTTCATTCTGTACTCATAGTACAAGACCCAGCCCTCCGCAACCTCCACCTCAGTCAAGCGTAAACTTCCAAGACACTAGCTTTGGCACAACTGGATCCTTCTTGCCTACAAACGAAAGCCAGTTATAAATGATACCAGACAACACTCCTCCCCCTATCCCCCAAAGCCTTTATTCTGATCTACTCTCTCCTACCTATCTTTCCCACCAGAAGTGGCATGTCTCCAGGTCTTAGATTTCTTCCCACAGCTTCCCTTAAGTCCACTATAGAAGTCTCAGAGGAGGAACAGTTTTTGTGTCTTCCCTTGCTAATTCTTTTTCCAATCTGCAGCCCTCTGAAATCCCATTCCATTGAAATGACTTCTGCTGAGGTCACTGATAACAGTTCTCAAGACTCATCTTGACTTCAGCATTCTTTGGTGATATTTGAGATGATTGGCGTCTCCCTTCTTGAAGTTCTCACCTCCTTGACTTTTATTGCAGCAGCTCCTTGCCACTCTGATCACTCCTTCCCAGTCCCTTTTGCTAGCGTGCCTGTTTGCCATTGTCTTCTCTTTCTAACCTGATGTTCCTCGTGGACAATCAACATCCCTCCCACCAGTCCCTCTACCAGTAGTCTGTCCACTCTCAGATTTAAGCGTCTGACCCAAATCTTTCTCCTGAGCTAACCGCCTGCTGACACCTCCCGAAGTTCTACAGGCTCCCCAGACTCAGTAGATACAAGACAGAGCTATTATTGCCCACAAATGTGTTCTCCACTCAATTTTTTTCTGTTTGAGTAACCATAGCATTCTACACAGGTACTCAAGCCAGAAGTACTGACTGTTAGTAGATCCATATATCAATGGTTCCCCTTTTCTCCCAATACAAAACCCAAATTTGTCAGTATCACATATATGGGAGGCCTATTAAGATCTGTTTACTGCCTACTGTAATAGCTTCATTTCATAAGTCTCCTAGTCAGTCCTCATACTCACTCCAGCTACATTGTCCCTTCCATAACACTTAGACTAACCCTGACTCATATCCCAAGTGTGATTTTGAGTATTATCTCCTTTTTAAAGTTTGTGGGGCAACCACCTCCCACTCCCACCCCACCCCACCCCTGCTCTGGAAGATTCAGCCTTCCCTGTGTGTCTCCCTCTAAGACACTGAGCTACACGTATTGCTCCACATGTCTCTTTTTCTCTACAAGATTAAAAGCATCTTCAAGTTGGAACCTTGCATAGCTTGTCTTGATGCCCACCAGATTTAACCTAGTTGTTTGTACTATTTCTTCAAAAAATGTTTGTGAAAAGACAGCGACACTAAATGGATGAGTGCACTGATGGCTGGATAGATGGATGACTAATCGGACATAACTGGAGGTTTTTAGCTTCCTGAGATTTCTAGCACAGATCCCACTGAGCAAGGCTTTTGTTCCTAGAATTTTTTTTCTTCTCATTTTTTTTCAACTTTTATTTAATAAATATAAATTTTCAAAGTACAACTTTTGGATTATAGCAGCTTTTTCCCCCATAACCTCCCTCCCACCCACAACATCCGAACTCCCACACCCTCTCCAATCCCATTCTTCATCAAGATTCATTTTCAATTATCTTTATATACAGAAAATCAACTTAGTATATACTAAGTAAAGATTTCAACAGTTTGCACCCATACACATACACAAAGTGTAAAGTACTGTTTGAGTAGTAGTTTTACCGTTAATTCGCATAGTACAATAAATTAAGGACAGAGATCCTACATGGGGAGTAGGTGCACAGTGACTCCTGTTGTTGACTTAACAATTGACACTCTTATTTATGATGTCAGTAATCACCCGAGGCTCTTGTCATGAGTTGCCAAGGCTATGGAAGCCTCTTGAGTTCAATAAGCTCTGATCTTATTTAGACAAGACCACAGTCAAAGTAGAAGTTCTCTCCTCCCTTCAGAGAAAGGTACCTCCTTCTTTAATGGCCTGGTCTCTCTGCTGGGATCTCACTCACAGAGATCTTTCATTTAGGTTTTTTTGTTTGTTTGTTTGTTTGTTTGTTTGTTTTGGTTTGGTTTTTTTTGCCAGAGTGTCTTGGCTTTGCATGCCTGAGAAACTCTCATGGGCTTTTTGGCCAGATCTGAATGCCTTAAAGGCTGATTGAATTTTAAATGTCAGTAGCTGGGGCCTGCGCTGTGGCACAGAGGGTTAACACCCTGGCCTGAAGCGCCAGCATCCCATATGGACGCCAGTTCAAGACCTGGCTGCTCCACTTGTGATCCAGCTCTCTGCTAGGGCCTGGGAAAAAAGCGGAAGATGGTCCAAGTCCTTGGGCCCCTGACCCCGCATTGGAGACCTGAAAGAAGCTCCTGGCCCCTGCACCCACGTGGGAGACCTGGAAGAAGCTCCTGGCTCCTGGCTTCGGATCTGTGCAGCTCTGGTCATTGCAGTCAACTGGGGAGTGAACCATCAGATGGAAGACTTCTCTCTCTGCCCCTGCTCTCTCTGTGTAACTCTTTCAAATAAATAAATAAATCTTTTTTAAAAAAATGTCGGTAGCTTGGCTCCAGAATTCACCTAGGGTCTTCCCCAGAGGAGAAGGGAAGGGAATTATGATGACTGAATTAAGCCTGTGGAAAGAAAGTTTTTTAAATGTTGAAGAAGTAATGAAAAAAGTCTAGAAAGACAGTTGCAATCAGCCTACGATGAACCTTGAATACCTGGGTAAAGTATATGAATGTTGAGAAATCATTCTAGGCTGATAAATAGCAGAAGAGCATGGCTTTGTTATTGGTTCATGAACAGCAAGAGAAATAATACAATGAAAAGCATATCCCAAGAATTTTAATGTTGCCTCATTGTGCAGGAGGAACTAAAGACTAGAGTTAGGAGGAGGAGAGGCATGTGGTGGGGGTGGGGGTTTCAATGGACCAATTTAAAGCCTAAAGTAAGATTCTAGATGAGGTTATTTCGTAAGATCCAAGTCCAATGAAGAATCAATAGTTTGGGGGAAATTAAAGTTGTCTCAATTAAAGTAAACTATGCTAAGTAACCAGCTTTAAAAATGAGAGATGTTCAAAATTATTTCCTTAATGGTGCCTTTTTTTTAACTGAAAGTGAAATGGCTCTATGGCTCTGTTTCATAACTGTGGTTTCTTTTCTCTGGCTACTGATCTCTGCAGACAAACATCTTTGAGTTCTGTTAATAACAACCCTGTTAGTAGGGAGGAGATAGGAAGGATGTAGGTTGGGGACGAATAAAGATATGTGTTTCCCTATCTGATGTCTTCAATCTAAAAAGGCTAGACTCGTGGGAAGAAGCACATTGAATGACAAAAGATGCCAAGAATTCATAGGTGCAGAAGAGGGAATTTCATAGAACCAACTGCCCAGTGAAGGATAAAGGTTGGTGTGAAGAAGTGGAGGAAAGGATGTTTCTACAAAGAAACATGCTGTCTACAAAGAGCCGGGATGGAGCTGTCCATGATGCTTGTGCCCATACTGTCTAATCAAATATCCAGACATCAATGCAATCTGCAAAGATTTTGCAAGTCACATCATTCTTTGTTTACTGTTTTCAAATTACTCTCAAGACCTCAAAGAATCATGGCTACTGAAGTCAGAGTTCTGAAGCCTGGATATAGCAGTCAGACCCTATGCCACACTTACTATGTATACATGGGCATTTTATACTCTATCTCCTGGGTATTAAAATATGTCACATGGTTTTATCTGACTCTTGTGTAACAGTTTGTAAAAGTGGGCATCCCATCTAAAAATACTTGATACATGATATCTGTCTGGGTTGGAAATAGAAATGTAAGGAACTCCTGAAATCCAAACTGGAGAAGCAAAAGCTTTCACTGCCATGTTTACCTGAGCAAGTCTTTTGGAGGTTTCTTACACTAAAAGGTAGGATAAGTGAGCTGCGAGAAAATCAACAAAAGCCCTGGGAGTTAAGGAGAAAGGAGGAAGCTCCTCCCTCAGTTAACATCGCCCAGTTGAATTGAGAGTTTCTGAATGATTAAGAAACTAAACTTGACTAAGTCAGAAACCATGTGGTCTATAACAGAGAACCTTCTAAATGAAAACAACATAAATTTACAGATGAAGCTAACAGATGAGTTCTGTAACCTCATAACTAAGTCCAGAACTCCTGTTTGTTCTCAGTTCTGGATAAAGTCCCTGAACTGAGGTCATTCCAGGACAAGAGGGTGAATGTTCACCCATTGATTTCTTGGAAAGGGAAACATTATCTATTGAAACTGAATCCTCTGAATTTTTTAATCGTGTCCCTATTTCAGCCAGCTGAATGAATGTGAAAAAGTGAATTTTCAGTTGCCTGCTTGGCTAGTATAAACGGTTTGTAACTTGTATTTTTTTCATGAGAAGGAAAAACATGCAATTCTCACTAGAAGAAACAGTCCTAACCTTTTCTTGAGTCTGCCATGGGCTAGATGCTTTAGAAAGGTCCTTTTATATACGGTCTCACTTTTAGAAATAGTAACAATGATGGAACCTGCTGGTATAGTTATCACTGATTA
Organism: Oryctolagus cuniculus; assembly: GCF_964237555.1. Lineage (NCBI taxonomy): Eukaryota > Metazoa > Chordata > Mammalia > Lagomorpha > Leporidae > Oryctolagus > Oryctolagus cuniculus. The sequence continues at coordinate 36,051,592 of NC_091434.1, forward strand.
AAAACTTCCCAAGTGTTAGTCAGTGCTGTTGTCATGCTTCACCACGTAGTAGCATGTATCAACCCTTCTTTCCTTTTTTTCATTACCTTAAATTCACATAAAATTAATTCACACTGTGAATGTCTTCTCCCATTGTAGCATCATTAGCACCTCGTGTAAAGAATGGTTTCCAAACAATCTCAGCAGCACTCACGTGAGAACAACCATACTCTCATTATGTATGTAAATGTATGTATATATTAGAAGAGATACAACACTGTGCATCTTTCATTACTTTCTTTTTGAGCTCCCAGGTTAGTTGATATATATCACCCATTTATAAATAAAAAAACTTAAGAACAAAAAGATTCCAAGTCTATCATAACTAAGAAGGGACAAGAAGCCAAATAAGGGGAGTCATTTTGTTTAATGTCTGTTGGGCCATGTATATTTATTGCCCCCTGCTTATCAGGTATTTTGCTCTAGGAACACTAGTTCCAATTCATGGAAATTTGGGACTCCCACAAATTTCCTGTTTTGATTCAATTATCTGACTTTTTTTTTTTATTTATTTATTTGAAAGGCAGAGTGACAGAGATAGAGTGTGATCTTCCATCTGCTGGATCACTTCCGAAATGACAGCAACAGCCAGAGCTGGGCCAGGCCAAAGCCAGGGGCTAGCAGCTCCATCTGGGTCTCCCATGTGGGTAATGGGAACTCAAGTATTTGGGACCATCATCTGCTGCCTCCCAAATAAATTACCAGGGAACTAGATAGGTAGTAGAGTAGCCAGGACTCAACTGGTACTTCACTATCGGATGTGGGTGTCCCAGGAGGTGGCTTAACTCACCATGTCACAACACTTGCCCCATCATTAACTGATCTTACTGGTACAAAAATTCACATCAAGCAGCCGGATTAGAACTGGGCTTTTTTCTTTCACCTTCATTAGATAATGTAGTCAGAAGGACTCATAGTGTTGATGTGACCTTGGACAATTTTAAGAGGTCTATCAGTCACACAGCCAGTTTGCAGCAAAGCCCAGGGTAGATCCAAGGGGTCAAGTGATTTTTCTCTCATTGTTCTTTTCTTTTCTTTTCTTTTCTTTTTTTTACAGGCAGAGTGGACAGTGAGAGAGAGACAGAGAGAAAGGTCTTCCTTTGCCTTTGGTTCACCCTCCAATGGCCGCCGCAGCCGGCACGCTGCGGCCAGCACACCACGCTGATCCAAAGCCAGGAGCCAGGTGCTTCTCCTGGTCTCCGATGCAGGTGCAGGGCCCAAGGACTTGGGCCATCCTCCACTGCACTCCCGGGTCATAGCAGAGAGCTGGCCTGGAAGAGGGGCAACCGGGACAGAATCCAGCGCCCCGACAGGGACTAGAACCTGTGGTGCCGGCGCTGCTAGGCGGAGGATTAGACTATTGAGCCGTGGTGCCGGCCACTAGATCAGTTTTAATTATTTAAAACAACTATATTTTTGGAATTTAGATAATTTAAATGAATTAGCATTTAACTATTAAGTTCTTTTCAACAACAAAAACTTTATATAGCGTGATGACAAAGATGATATGTGAAGTACTAAAACATTGATATAAAGTTTGTAATTGTGGTTATCCATTTGAGAAAAATTGTACCATTGGCAATTCTTGTCGCTCCCCCTCTTCGTGGAGGAACGACACAGGACCCTGCGTTGTTCTTTTGTCTGCTCGGCCCTCCCCGGGTTTGCTGCTGGTTCTTCCCGGGTTGGCTACCGACCCTTCCACCTCCGTGGAAGGGCGGTTCCCCCTAGCCACTTTCCCCACTTCCGCAGGAGAGTGGCACACCGCCGGCCGGCTCTCTCGGGGGCTGCACAGGTGTTCCTCAGGTAGATGTTCCCCTTAGATGTTCCTGGTGCATGTTGTCTCTCTCCTCCTTTATAGTCCTCTTCCGCCAATCCCAACTCGGCTGCCCACACACCGAGTACGCTGCTCTCCTCCAATCAGGAGCAGGATCAGCTCCTGGAGGTCATCACTCAAGTTGGCAAGAGGCAGCTGCGTAGAAGCTGTTTCCTCCTCTCCCAGCGCCATATTGTGGGAGAGCAGGTGCATAGAGTAAGTCTTAATTCCAGTAACTTAGTCTAGTCTGAGTTGCTCCCCACAATTCTGACTTTTCTTCATTTAAGGCTCTGAGTGAGAAAGATGAGGTCATTTTTCTTGATGAACAGAAAGCAACATGAATGTTCTTCAGAGTCAAAAGATCTAGCTTTGAATCTCCAGTCTGCCACTTCCTAGCTATTGGAACTTGCACCAGTTATTAAACCACTTCAAGTCATGTCTTACCAAATACTGCACTCATTCAAAGTCTAAGTGCTCATTAAGTGTTAACCACAAACTTCTCCAGGTTAGGGCACTTTGATTTTGGACTTTGAGAGGTCCCTCCCAGGTAGTTGGCCAAAACCCCCAGCTTCGGAAGGCTTCCTCCACTTCCAGAGCAAGCACACCGGTGGTGGGCGCTCAGGTCACTAGGACGATGCCCTTTGGTGAGTTGTAACCTCGGTGTCAGGTTCCACGTGCAGAACATGCAGTGTGAACAGAAGGAAGCCCATCCAGGAGATGCTTCATTTCAGTCCTGAAATCAGCAGTCATCTCTACCCCGATGTGGTTGCTACACCCTGAGAAACTCTGGTAGACTCCTGGGAAGTATTTTTAATAGAAAACAAAAGTTTATTGTTCCCACTTTATGATTCCCGAGGGTGAACATGAACCCAGAATGCTGCCTAAATGCTCTCTTAGGCCCCAAACACATTACACGATCATATACAACCCACTCCTTGTAATTGAATCATATTACAGTCACAGTTTTCCCATTACAAAATATTGTCTTAATTTTCACTAACATGCTTACTCCTCAAGAATCTAACTAAAAACTTTTCGTGCTACTAAAATATGCCAGCCAAGTAAACATATAGGCTCTATCTTGCAGTAATGTTTCCTCTGAACTTCCTCCTTTTTCATAGGTGATTGACCCGGGGTACTTTCACATGTTGCTACTTTCCCAGATGTGAGTCTAATTGATGCTGAACCATATTTTCCTCAGCTTGTGAGCCTTTACCCCTCCATTAACAGGGCTACTGCCCTGCTACTGTTGTTCCTCTTAGAGCTGCTCAGTGATACTCCAGAGCTTACTTCAAAACTATTTGCCTTCACCATACCTCTGCTTCAGTCACACAGAAGAGAAAAAAAGGAAGCAATATCTACTGACAACCAACTATTCAACTTTTGAGGTGCCTATTACATGTGAAAACTCAACTAGATCCTGGCACTTGAGAGGTGATCTAGAACTAATTACTTAACATTTCTAGGCCTCAGTTTTTTTTATATGAAGAATGGAGATAGTAATAATATCCATCACACATGGGATGGTTGTCCAGTATGAAGAGAGGTCATGAATGTACAAAAGAGCTTGGGTAGGTTTCTGGCACATGTAAGGATCAGTACTAGCCGGCGCCACGGCTCAACAGGCTAATCCTCTGCCTAGCGGCGCCGGCACACTGGGTTCTAGTCCCGGTCGGGGCGCCGGATTCTGTCCCGGTTGCCCCTCTTCCAGGCCAGCTCTCTGCTATGGACCGGGAGTGCAGTGGAGTGCTTGGGCCCTGCACCCCATGGGAGACCAGGAGAAGCACCTGGCTCCTGCCTTTGGATCAGCGCGGTGTTCCGGCCGCGGCGGCCATTGGAGGGTGAACCAACGGCAAAGGAAGACCTTTCTCTCTCTGTCTCTCTCTCTCTCACTATCCACTCTGCCTGTCAAAAAAAAAAAAAAAAAAAAAAAAAAAAAAGGATCAATACTAGAAGGTAAAGAGGGGTCTGGCACTGTGGCATAGCAGATAAAGCCACTGCCTGCACTGACAGCATCCCAGATGGAGACGGGTTCCTGGCTTCTGATCCACTCAGTTCTGGCCATTTGGGGAGTGGAGCAGCAGATGCAGGACCTTTTTCTCTTTCTACCTCTGCCTCTCTGTAGCTCTTTCAAATAAATAAATAAATCTTTGAAAAAAATTTATTGTTGTCATTAAACAATGAGCAATACAAAGATACATAAGATATATTTCTTAACCTCAAGAGCCTTATAAAGATACAGAAAGTGACAAGACATAAGCATGTGATAAGATGACAACTCGAGAAATACTTGGATAAGTAGTGATACTGTTTGTTAGATGAGTGAAGGATACAGTACTTTGGGCTGGAATAAAACCTGGGAGGCTACAGGAGCAGACTAATCAAGAAGTAAGGAGCTGGGTCTTGACAGAAGAATTGGTGGTGAGGAAGATGAGAACATTCCAGACAGATGAAACAGCACTAAGCAACATAAGAGATGCAAATGTGCAATTGGCTGGAAGACTATGAGAGACAGAGTAAGTGGAGAATTCATGTCAGTATAAGCTTAAGCCAGATTTTAATATGCACTCAACGTAAATGCACACTGGCCTTAGCCATTTAAAATACCACACCACAAAACTCTGGAAGCTTAATATGGTGACATATATGGAATGGGTTTAGGAGAGGGAAACTGCAACAGGAAGTGAGTATCTTATTGCAATAGTCTCATTTTTAGGGTAAAGGGCAGAGATTTGGGTGACTGTCTGGAGGTAGAAGGGAAGCCAGATCAGAAATACCTTTCTGAGAGGGAAAAATTGTGTCCTAATTTAATAGATAAGTACAAGATGGGTGGGGGTGTTATACAAGGGGAAGGCAAGCACAGAATACACGAAGGCTTTAATCCCAGGAGAGAGGGAGGATGGAATAGCATTATTAATGAACTATGAGTATCATTCATTCAGTCATTTGTTCAAAAACATTACTTCTGCATTCCTTTTTTTTTTTTTTTTTTTTTTTTTTGACAGGCAGAGTGGACAGTGAGAGAGAGAGACAGAGAGAAAGGTCTTCCTTTGCTGTTGGTTCACCCTCCAATGGCCGCCACGGCTGGCACGCTGAGGCCGGCGCACTGCACTGATCTGATGGCAGGAGCCAGATACTTATCCTGGTCTCCCATGGGGTGCAGGGCCCAAGCACTTGGGCCATCCTCCACTGCACTCCCTGGCTACAGCAGAGAGCTGGCCTGGAAGAGGGGCAACCTGGACAGAATCCAGCACCCCAACCGGGACTAGAACCCGGTGTGCCGGCACCACAAGGCGGAGAATTAGCCTACTGAGCTGCAGCACCGGCTACTTCTGCATTCTTTACCCCAGACCCTGTGCCAAGTCCCTGGAACCCAGAGACAAATACAGTAGTTGCTATCTTCAAGAAACTAACAGTCCAGTCGAAAGCAGACACTCACTTAGAGAAGAAAGATAAATATCTATTCATAGAATGATAGGTCTGAACAAACCTAAATGTCCTCTAGAGCAGTCTTCACCATGTCCCACCTGAAACAGACTTAAAAGGTGAGAAACTGCTATCCAAAGTCAGGAAGTGGTTGCCAAAATTCACACATCTAGTTACTGTCAGCTCAGAAGGTGAGCCCAGAATTCTTGATTTCACACTATGGTGCCATTTTTCCCCATACGTAGCACTGACTACTGGGGCCAGATGCTTGACACTTGATCATGAATTCCCTTATGACATTGGTGTCAAGCAAGGAAATGGAAGCCATGGCAAAGTGAAAATTGGGAGGAAGGTAAACTACTAATAATTCACTTCTCTCATGCTATGCTTTCCACCCAAGAAGAGCCTAAGTTACTCCCAGGGCCAATGCAGTCAAAGTTTGTGGCAATAGGGTACCATGCCCCATCCAGAGGAAAGCCTGCCTCTCCCTCTCCCCCAATGCCTGTACCCAGATATTCCTGGAGTTACTTCACCCTGTCTCTTCAACGTTGTCCAAGCTGGCTATTTTGTTTATATGACTAACACTATTATCCAAGGCCAGGTCCTCATTAAAATTGTCTTCCAAGTTTGCCTCCCCCCACTATAATCTGTTTTTTACAATCTGCCATCAAACAGCCAAATATACCACTCCTCTGCTTAAAAACCACCAAAGTTGGGGCCAGGGCTGTGGCATAGCTGGTAAAGCTGCTGCCTGCAGTGCTGGCATCCCATATGGGTGCCAGTTCAAATCCTGGCACTTCTGATCTAGCTCCTTGCTGATGTGCTTGGGAAAGTAGCAGAAGATGGCCCAAGTCCTTGGGCCCCTGCACCCATGTGGAAGACCTGGATGAAGCTCCTGCCTTCTGGCTTCAGCTTGACCCAACCCTGGCCATTGCAGCCATTTGGGGAGTGAACCAGTGGCTGGAAGACTTCTCTCTCTGCCTCTACCTCTCCCTCTCTGTAATTCTGCCTTTCAAATAAATAAATAAATTAAAAAAAAACAAATATTGAAGTTTATTGACTAGAAGATAAGGTCCAGTCTCCTCAGTATGACCAAAAGATCTCTCCCTTTCTGAAGTTCCTTGTTACTCCTATGCCTCTAAAAATCTAGCCACCATAGCCACCGTGATCTCAACAGCCCAAGTTCTTCCACCTTCCTCTGCCTTTGTGCCTGCTATGTATTTTGTCTTTTTTCTCCTTCTTGACACTTTATTTCCTACACCTTCTCGGAATATAGATTTCTATTCATCGTATTATTCATGACACACACAGTGACAAAAACAAGAGTATATATTGTCATATACAGAGATACGAACTATAGAGCCAAGTAAAATATATGCAAGTTGGCAAGTGATAGGAAAGTAAGATGAAGACAGAAGAGATGTCAGGGAACTAAGTGCTTCTCATCAAACCCTCCACATTTGCTGGCCTTTCACCCTTATTCTCTTAAGCCTTGGAGGCCTTCATGCATTTATGGATCTTGCTCCTACTCTAGGCTGTGAGTTCTTGAAGACAAAAAAAAATGAATCATTCACTTATCCCCACTTTCTTAAATAATGCCTGGCACTTATTAAGCTCTCAATGGAAAGCTACTGAATAAATAAGTAAACGAATTAATAAATGGATATTGTACACATCTTTATGTCTTCCCATATTAAATTTTTATATATAATGTGTCAAATAATAGAGAGAAAGTCTCAGAAAATAACTAGGTACTGAGAGACACAGTCACCCTCTTTGGGAAAACAGATTAATCTTTGGGAATACATCAAATTAAGTACCAAAAGGGAAAATTTCTAAAGAAAAAAAATGGAGAAATGAATCTGTAAAAGGGGAAAAAAAGAGAGTATTCAAATAGGAAAGACAGAGAGAGGCAGGAAAAGTAGGCAGAATGATGGCTTAATAGCTGTGAATCCTCAAGACATAAAACTCTTCTTGAGTTTCACATTCTCTGTGCCCTGCGTAGAGTAGATGTTAAGCTAACATTGTCATGTAGGGAGTTGAACAGTGGGACTAGCCACCACTGTCAGAAGCACTGCCAGTTGAACAATTTCCTTCCCTCAGATCCAGTTTGGGCCTCTGACCATCTTCTTACAATATTCTGTACTTGGGTTTACTTCAGTTTTAACCCATTCCTGGCTAGCTGTTCTTCTAGGTTCTAAAGCTCTCAGAAGCTAACCCTTTATCTACCTGTACTCACCTCGATTACTAATTCCATTTATAAGCACTCCTTTTAAATCTTCACATATGGAGGAAAAGTTTCATCTTGCCTGATTTACATAGAGGTAGCCTGAGTGTATGAAAATAAGTAAAATGACCACACACTTCCAGAAATAAGAAAAACGATGCACAAAAGTTTGAACTAAATGGAGTTGGGGCCTCATTAGGACGAGATGTAGCAGCCTGACCTGCAACAACTCGAGGCTTCAGTTGGGAGTCACCGACAGCACACTCTCTCCTGTTCCCTGTGCCTGAGTACAGAGAAGCTGGGTGACATGACAGCAGTAAAGAAAGAAACTGGAAGTCTCCAAGCTAGTGAGAACTGGAAAATGGAGTAATGTGAGCTGCACAAGCCAAAAAACTCATGCTAATGACAAGAACAGCACATGTACTAATCTTAGACAAATTATTAGTGAAAATTGTACGACCACATTGTAAATTCTCTTTCAATCATGTAATTGAAAAAAAAAAGTCCTACCTTATTTTTTAAAAGAAAGTGTCATTTTAAAATTCATGTTTGTCCTTTTTTTTAAGATTCATATATTCATTTGAACTGCAGCAAGGCTAAGTGCCACTTGTTCAGAAAAGGAAGTTACACTATGGAAACAAGGGCTTAGCAAGAGCTTCAGTTTTATTCTTTGTGGGGGTGGCAGAGTTTCTAGATTATAGGCATCAGAACTTAGTCTCTTTATCTCTTCCGAGCATCATGTCCTATCTCTACTATGCCTCAAAGTACGCACTGCTTTTAAACGTCTCTACAGCCAGCGCAGGCTGAAGGCCTTTGTAAGAACAGCATGCAGGAAGAGCTTGAGTTCGGTGAGGTGCTTGCAGTTTTAATAGTCAGTCCTTCCAAGCACCAGCGTTTGCTTTTGATGATGAAAATCATAAAAGGTGTGTGGGGGAAACCCAAACAATTTCAAATAAACCTAAACTTCAAAAGCTTGAAAACCCAGAAGCTGGTAATTTGAGTTAAAGATCTTTTGTGGGTTGAGCTTGACTTAATTAATGCAGCACCCCTGCCTTTACCAACAATGCTCTTGCAAAAAGGAGCCATGTAAAGTGTCTTTGGGAAATCATATGGAGGAAAATATTGGGTCCATCTGGCCAAAGAAAAGAAGGTGGAGAAGAGGTTTTCCAGCCATCTTCAAGGACAGAACATGAAATCGTGCAAGAACAATGGGCCTGCTGCTGGTTTTTTTTTTTTTTTTTTTTAATCACCCTCTTTTCTTGACTTCACATTTTCCTTCTGCCTTGGCTGATCATTTCTGTGTCATGTTCATCATTTATCCTTCCTCTTCTTCATACTCTTCAAAAATGGAGATGATTCCCATTTCAGTCTTCTTCACCAGTTCTTACCTAGTTATTTTTCTCTGGTCATGTAAATAGTACCTCCATATATAAACAATACATCCCTGACTTCCTTCAATATCAAATTGCTAGCTAGAAATCTGTAATTGGTCAATCTGTCAGTACTTCAAATCCATCATTTCTAAAAGTAGATTCTATATATCCAGACTGCCTTTGTGTTTTCTCGGTGTGTCCCTACATATACCCCTATTCTTTTTTTTAAAGATTTATTTTATTTATTTGAAAGATAGAGTTACAGAGAGAGGTAGAGATAGAGAAAGAGGTCTTCCATCCGCTGGTTTACTCCCCCGATGGCCACAATGGCCGGAGCTGCGCCGATCTGAAACCAGGAGCCAGGAGCTTCTTCCGGGTCTCCCATGTGGGTACATGGGCCCAAGGAATTAGGCCATCCTCCACTGCTACCCCAGGCCATAGCAGAGAGCTGGATTGGAAGAAGAGCAGCCGGACTAGAACCAGTGCCCATATGGGATGCCAGCACTTCAGGCCAGGGCTTTAATCTGCTGCGCCACAGCGCCAGACCCATCCCCCTATTCTATATATAGTTTATGTTGATCAGGGTTCAGTCAAGAAAATGAAAATTGCATCAACTTGAAATAGACAATTAATATGGGAAATAATATGATTGGAAAATTGAAAGGGAATATTGAGGTATAAAAATATAATAACTGCAGGAAGCAGCTTCCCCTTTTAGGGCTGGTGGAACAGCAGGAAGAGGGTAGGGTGATCAGAACCTAGAATCTCGCACCTCAGAAGAGTGCACTGCCTTGCTGATGCTGGTGCCTCAGGTACTTGGGGAGGAGCCTCATGGTGCCCAGACTCAAACTTCTGAGAAGTGGGCGCCAGCCAGCTGGCACTGATGCTTCGGAGGCAGCTTCATTATGACTGGGTTCTGGGAATGCGAGAACAAGCTGGAAACCAGAAGCAATTGCATCTGCCAAGGTCAAAAATCACTATCATGATGACTCTGATAAGGAACACCAAGCAAAATATGAAGGAAGATGCTACCGCAAGGTGCTGCGCGACAACATCCAGGGCATCACCAAGCCCGCCATCCGCCGCCCGGCCCGGCGCGGCGACGCCGAGCACATCTCGGGGCTCATCTACGAGGAGACCCGCGGCGTGCTCAAGGTCTTCCTGGAGAACGTCATCCGCGACGCCGTCACCTACACGGAGCACGCCAAGCGCAAGACGGTCACGGCCATGGACGTGGTCTACGCTCTCAAGCGCCAGGGCCGCTCTACGACTTCGGCGGCTGAGCTGCCCCCGCGGCCCGAGACCCCCAACCGAAGGCCCTTTTCAGGGCCATAAAAAAAAAGTTTGCCTATCCTTGGTTTAAACTTCCAAGGTTGTAAAACTTCATTACTTTGCCAATTCTCTTCCCTTGACCCTCAACAGAGAATCACCTGTCAAGTTCTCCTGGCTACATCTCTATGATGTTATTTTTTCCCTAACCTTGTTTCTTCAGTAGTTACTTCTCCTCTTGTCCATCTCCTTTCACTCTACTTACATGCTTTGCCAGATTATTATTTGGAAAACCCATCCCTGGAAATGTCTCCAACCTATTCAAACACCTCCAATTCTCCCTGTATTTAGTGAAAAGAAAAATTAAATTTAAAGCCCTCATCCATGTTTTGCCCCATTTCTCATCACTTTCATGCACACTTATCTCTAACAAACTCTATTCTTCACTATCTATTTTGCATTGGTTTCATTTATTTGAGAACTTCAATAATAATAATAATAATAAATTCCTATATATACATAAGATAAAATCCAATTGAGAAATAGACTATTAAAGGGAGACCAAAAATGGATATCAAGGCATAGTGTTTATTACTATAAAATCTAGAGTGTAATATGTGGCTCATTTACATAATAAAAAGTGCACTGATATTCCCTACAATACTACCTCCCATTCATACCACAAATCATAGGAAAGCCCATCCAAGGGTAAAATTTGAATCTACAAAATAAAACATTGTGCAGAATCTCTGCCTCACACTGATAAAGAAAACAAGAGACTAACATTCTATGCTGGGAAGTTAGTGATAAATTATCTCAATGAAATAGATAAACATGGAAGAGTAGATGCCTCTGACCAGTAAGACAGAGTGGAATAAGAAAGAAGGTGGGTAAAAGGCAACAGGGTTACTTAAGGATCCTCACATTAAAAAAAAAAATAAGAAGAAAAAAAAATAAGATTGATGAGGAGATATTGTTCCCTAATCATATCTTTTTTTCTCTTATCCTTTGGGACTATGAAGATTGTAAACCAAGAGTGTGACTGTCCTACACAAGACAGAGCAGCTAGGCATCAAACAGGTGGTTCTCACCTTCAGACAGTGCTTTCTCAGTACCTCCTGCTGTTCTTTCTTACCCTCCTGTGACCACTGGCAGGAAGCATAAAATTGCTCCCTGACAGCACACTAATTAGATTAACTCCAAATCCACACTGTATCCAAGGCTGAGAATTTACTCCCTTTTCTTTTTCCCATCCCAAATTATGCCCAACTAAACCACCCAATACAGCTCACCAGAGGTTATGCAATATGATTAAATGCTAACACTAATATATTCCACTAATAAATTCTCGACAACATAAAGATGCCCAAAATTTGCATATAAACTCCCTCACATTGTGAAATTCCCTGAAGAAATTGAAGTCCAAAGATTAAATTCTCTTGCAAGTTATAGAGCAAATAATTTTACGTGCAAAAGAATTAACATCCTTAATTCTTCCTCCCCAAGTTATTATTCAACTTAGGCTCAGCTAAAGGGTTTAGGCTCAAACAGCTGGTCAATTTCAGAGAGAAGACAGTCTCCAGTCCAGTCTTGCCAGGATGCCAGTCAGTTGACTAATTATCTAAAGTTCATAGCTATGAACATAAACCCAATTGGGAGAAATTTATTACATCTGAAGGAAAATCCAAGTACCTATTATCTCTTTTCTGAGAGACATACTGAAGACATTGTAGATTTCTTAGAAAGTTTAGAAATGTGCAGTGATTATAGTACCAGTCACAGGTCTTACTTCCATTTCCTCTTCAAGTCTTGTTTTTCTGGTGCCCTGGTGCCATATCAAGTGTGGTATCTATTAAGACTATAATTTCTTCACCTTCTACTGAGTAAGCATTTTCAGTCCTATTGCACAATGGCTGCTCCCTCTAACAGAACTGATGCAATAGAATTCCTTGAGCCAGTGGAACCCATTTCCTGGAAAAGATATTACTCTACTCTCTAAATTTTTTCTGGGGTGGTCTCAACCTTAGCACACCTCTGAACTGAAGCTCCTGCTGATATTTCTGAGTATTTTCCTCCTAGGAGCAACAGCTGATTTTCCTTCCCTGTATCCTCAAAGCACTTACTGTCTTCCATCAGCTTTAGGGTGCTCCAGGCTTTGCATGGCTTTGCATTCTGCTCCATATTTTTCTGCAATAATAGAACACATTTCTGGTTGTTCACGTTGTTCTTCTGTTCTTTCAGAAAAATTTAGTTGTATTCAACCTGATGCTTCAATGGATATTTTCCTATGTATCACAAGTAAAGATATCATGATAGTTGGACCTTATGTCTTCTTTCCTTTTCTCTTGGCTTTTAGCATAGACTTTTTCTTATTTGCTTGCATGTTTTAAATGATCTCAGATTTGAGACAAGAAAATAATCAGTAAATTACTGAGCTACCAAAAGCTCTCATTGCTCATGTCTTACTCACTTTCATCTACCTGACCTGGATAATCCCGTTCCCTGGAGATATTTGCTCACAAGACCAATATTGAACCCAGGTCATGATTTTAACCTATAACTTTCCTATCTTTAATAGACCTCACCTTGCTAGGGCCTTCCTTAGAATCCTAATTTCACAATCCAAAGCCTGTGATGTCTGTTCAATCCAAGAATGGCAATGCTATCTTAAAATTTATCCAATGATCCTTTGAGTATTTTATGATGATATTTTGGGTCTTCCCCATCCACATACATCCAAATTCTGTTTGGTTAGAGATTGTCAAGCGACAATCTTCTGATAATTCCAACCATGAAATTTCATCCCAAGGTTCTAAGGAAGCCCATAAATCACATAACATTTAATTTTTACCTGGCTCAGATACTGACCATGTTTTATAGTCTGTTTTCTCTCCCTTAGAGTTTGCTAGATCCTGGAAACTTCTAGATAATCATTCTGACAAGTTCTCTGAAAGATTGCCTCCTTTCTTCTGTTTGATTACAATAGGTTACAGGCTTGATTCTGACCTATTAACAAATATAATGCCTTCCCTCTCTTAATTTACTATTTAGGAACAGTTAAACCTAGATTTATTGCCTTTCTCCTTTATAACTCTTTTCCGCCTCCATATTGTCATCATCCAAAGTGTCACCATTTCCATTAAGAAAATATCTTGTCTCCTCCAGCTTAATAGACTGTCTTCCTCTATGATCTTCATTCATCCATTTGTTCCATTTCAAAAAGGAAGATCAAGGCATATTTTTCAAACTACTTCAGTTTCTTCTGAATTTCTTGAGAAAATGTTATTCCTAGGCAGTGTCATAAGAGGAGATATTTTTAATAGCCTTCTTAGCCTTGGGTTTGAAATAATTTTGGTGAACTATTTCATCAATCATGTGATGAAATAATCTCTTTATAATAAAAATAACATTTTCCTCTTTAATATCTTCATTGAAGTATAATTCATATACAGTAATATGCACCAATTTTTGTGTTCAGTTTCATGAGTTTTGACGAATCAATGCCATTATGTAACAACCATTGCAATTAAGATGCAGAACATTTCCATAACTCCAAAAGCTTTCTCATAATTTGCTCTTTACTCCTGGGTCCAGGAAACCACAGGTTTGCTTTCTGTCACTATAGCTTTGCCTTTTCTAGAATGTCATATAAATGTAATTACACAATATATTATCTTTCATGTCTGGTTTATTTCCATGAGCTAAATGTTTGGAGGATATGTTCATGCTATTTCATACATCGGTAATTTTTCCCTCCATTTAGTCAAGTATTATTCTATTGTATAGATCTTCTGTGATTAATCTATTCATTCATTAGTTGATGGACATTTTGGTTATTTTCAGTTTTAAATTATTATTAATAATGCTTTTATGAACATTTACATACAAATTTTTGTATAGACATATGTTTTCATTTATTTTGAAAGGATTTTCATGAGAGGAATTGCATGATAAAATTATGTCAAACTTTATTTAAGAGATTTTCAAGCTGTTTTCAAAAATGACATTACCATGTTGAATTCCCATTAGCAATCTCTGAGTGCTCTAGCTGCTCCATACCTGGCAACACTTTATTTTTAACCATATTTAACAATATATAGCCAAATGCTTATTGGGATTAATTTTTAATTTTTTTTCTTATTGTTGGTTTATAAGAAGTCCATTGTCGGAAGGGGAGAGGGAGCGGGAGAGGGGAGGGGTGCAGGTGGGAGGGAAGTTATGGGGGGAAAAAAGCCATTGTAGGCCAGTGCCACGGCTCAATAGGCTAATCCTCCACCTTGTGGCGCCGGCACACCGGGTTCTGGTCCCGGTCAGGGCGTTGGATTCTGTCCCGGTTGCCCCTCTTCCAGGCTAGCTCTCTGCTGTGGCCAGGGAGTGCAGTGGAGGATGGCCCAAGTCCTTGAGCCCTGCACCCCATGGGAGACCAGGATAAGTACCTGGCTCCTGCCATCGGATCAGCGCGGTGCGCCAGCTGCAGCGCGCCAGCCGCAGCGGCCATTGGAAGGTGAACCAACGGCAAAGGAAAACCTTTCTCTTTGTCTCTCTCTCACACTGTCCACTCTGCCTGTCAAAAAAAAAAAAAAAGCCATTGTAATCCATAAGCTATACTTTGGAAATTTATATTCATTAAATAAAAGTTAAAAAAAAAAGAAGTCCATTGTTGGACATATGTATGAAAAGTATTTTCTATGGTGATGGAAAATGTTTTGATCTTTAAATCCCATGAAATCCAATCTAGGTATTCATCCTTTTAACAGCAATTTGTTTGGAATTATACAGAGAAGATTAGCATGACACCTGCACAAGGATGACACACAAATTCGTGAAGTGTTCCATATTTTTTGATTCCAATTCAATCCCATCAAGGTGGCATGTACCAATGCCATCTCACTAGTCAAAGTGATCAGTTTCAGTTCACAATTGATCCTAATGAAAGGATTAAGAGTCAAAGGGATCACATAAATAAGACTAATGTCTGCTAATACTAACTGAAAGAATTAAAAAGGAGAGAACGATCCAACAAGGGAAGCGGGATACACAGCAGACTTATAGAATGGCAAATGTCCTAAACAGCCCTCTGGCCTCAGAATCAGCCCTTAAGGCATTCAGATCTGGCTGAAGAGCCCATGAGAGTATTTTAGGCATGGAAAGCCAAGACATTCTGGCAAAAAAAAAAAAAAAAAAAAAAAAGGAGACCTAAATGAAAGATCTCTGTGAGTGAGATCCCAGTGGAAAGAATGGGCCATCAAAGAAGGAGGTACCTTTCTCTGAAGGGAGGAGTGAACCTCCACTTTGACTATGACCTTGTCTAAATAAGATCAGAGTTGGCGAACTCAAAATGCTTCCATAGCCTTGGCAACCCATGACAAGAGCCTTGGGTGATTACTGACGCCATAAACAAGAGTTTGAATTGTTAAGTTAACAACAGGAGTCACACTTACTCCCCATGTAGGATCTCTGTCCTTAATGTGTTGTACAATGTAAATTAATGCTATAACTAGTACTCAAACAGTACTTTATATTTTGTGTTTCTATGTGGGTGCAATCTGTTGAAATTGATCTTCTGTGTATAAAGATAATTGAAAATGAATCTTAATGTGAATGGAATGGGAGAGGGAGTGGGAGATGGGAGGGTTGCGGGTGGGAGGGAAGTTATAGGGGAGGGGAAAGCCACTGTAATCCAAAAGCTGTACTTTGGAAATTTATATTTATTAAATAAAAGTTTTAGAAAAACAGCAATTTGTTATAGAAAATATATTTAGATTATACTTCACAGATGTGACAATAATAGATGTACTTCTGTCTACCTACAAAATAAAACTCAAAATTTAAAAAAAAATGATTACCAGTCTATGACTTGTCTTTCATTTCCATCATAATATTTTTCAAAGAAAAAAAATTAAATTCACTACGTTTAATTGATAACATTTTTCTTTCATGACTTCTACATTCTTTGGTTAAGTTCTCTGACAGGGTTGAGGATCTCTCATGGCTCATGCTTTCTAAAACTTCCAAATCAAGGGGCTTCAATACTCATGTATTATTTATTGTTCAATAAATGTCCCAATGGACATCACTCATCAATCAGGTTGGGAATATGTGGCTCAAAAGCTAGGAATGTTACCATCATATATTTCCCTACACATGCAATAAGAGCAAACTGGGATAATTGTTTCCTTCTAGGCTTCTCCACGTGGGACACCCCTTCTACACAATGTATGTACTGAGACAACCCTCTTTCCTTGTGCAAAGCCCTGCTCATCCTTTAAGACTCAATTCACATGTGGATTATTATTTAAGATTCCTGCTTGTCTTGTATTTCCCAGTCTGTCAACAATATAACATTTAATTTTCATCTGCTTTGTGTATTTTCCTTGTTATATATGGTCATTAGATCTCCACTAAATTATAGTTCCTTGCAGGCACAAACTGGGATTTCCACTTCTTAAAATTTTCCTATGGCATCTAGTAGACTGCCTTGCACAACAGATACAACAGATGTAACAGTTTTGTCCTTGAATAAACAAGGAAGTGGAAGGAAGGGATAAGGAAGAAGAGATGTATAGGGCTATCATAAGGAAGGAGGTTTGTTTTCTTATTCTCACTGAGAATTATTTGGAATTGTCATAAAGTGGAATAGGTCCTCATGTTAAGGTGAGCTCTCTGTCACTAACTGTGCCCAAACAAAAGCTGAATGGCTCTTTCAAGGTTTATTAATTTTTCCTTTTTGCAGAATTTTAATAGAGAAAAGTTGGCATTGACTAAGCGGTCAGACCAGGCTAGATGACACATACATTTCCTCCCTATTGAACATTCACTGTCACTCACATGTTGACTACTCAGGCTTTTGATTATCCTAGACCTGTGTTGTCCATTTCTCTTTTACGTGTTTATTATTTTAAGCCTGATCTTCCTCAAACTGAATGTAGTTTCCCATCTTCTCCCTACTTGTTATCAAACATCTAACTTTCACTTGTGTCCTTCAGTTACTCAAAATGACAGACTATTTCATCAACATTTGAGGTATAAAGAAGCAAACACAAAGCAATAGCCATCAAGAAATAGCAATTATTTCATGATGCAATTATGCAATGAGAAAAGCTTTAATGCATCTCTACCTGGATCAGGAAACAATCCAAACTAGGGGCCTATATTATGATTGGTTTAGGTAAGTAGATATCACCTGATGGAGTTGTGATGGTAGAGGAAAATATTGATTCCAATTAGGCTAAACTTGAGCTCTGAAACTTTATGACTGACAGCATCCACTCATTTTGCTCCGAATGCTTACCAGAAGAAACCCTAGGCTGAAGGTTGATGTTAGCAAGTTATTTCTTGCTGGAGGGATGATGATAATTGCATAACTCTCAGGTTTTAGCAGACCTGAAAATTAACTCAAGGGACATCATAGGGAGTAAAACGGTAGGGTGTGAGTCCCAGAACTTGGAGATCTAGTCTTCATTCCCACAGATTCTTTCATTCAAAAGACACTTGTGTGGCAAGAACTTGGATGAGGAAGGGACTACGTGAGTATCTCTTGGGTGAGGGGCAGGGTGGGACTGGGGAGAACAATGGCCCTGGAGAGCATGGGTGTTGGGAGCTTCTGAGAAGCTTCTGCCAACGTTGGCCTCTCTCTACCTGCCGCCCTCCCAGAACCTTTTCCCCTGGCTTCCTTCTATATCCTCTTCCTAGTCCGCTTCTGTGGCTAGAAGGATGGAAGGTAATAAAGGAGAATAGAAGTGTAGGGAGAGGACACACACTGTGTGAAGTTGGATTGAGTAGGAGAAATGAAGTGGAGAAAGAGAAAGGCAATACTTTCTGGTCTGCTTCTGACACTCACCAGGAATGCAATCATGGGAAATCATTTCACTTATTTGGGCCATCTATGAAGTTTGGTTGAGGATCCCTGGAGAATTTGTGGTTGAGAGCCTCTGCCTTGCTGAGATTTATAATTATAATAGTATTTTTAGGTCTCTGTGGAACACTGTTATTAAAAGAGAAGTTTTAGTGCCAAAATTTCCAAATCTATACATAGTGCATTTATAATATGCATTTCCATAAACTTTCTGAAGACCCCTACACTGACTTGGATTCAAATGGTGCAATATTTTTGCATCAAAATAGATAAATCTTCTAATTCCATTTGCATGAACTTTTTGAAGTACTCTCATATCTACAAAGCTCAGCAGAAAAGAGACTGCTGAATCACCAAATCTCTAAGGATCGCAGACCCCTCCTACTTTTTTCCTGGGATCAGATTTGATGTCTCAGACCTTTCCTTCACTCACATCTAATTATTCTAGAGATTGGAGAACCTAGACTATTGGATTTCTGTAACATTTTGATTAAATGGATCAACACAATTCTTCCTTTAGGGTGAGAGAATGGAGTTAGGCAGGGGAAAGCAGTTTGATTATTTTAAATCACTCCTTTGATCATCACACACCAATGAGATTTACTCTCAAATCTTTGTTTGGGAAATGTTAGACTGGATCCAGGCTTCAGTAGGAAGGGAGTCAATGGTTCCCATACTTATGTTCATTCACTTGGGTTTCTTTCTGTAAAAGAGGAGAGCTTCCCAGAAATAGTCATTTTTCTTGATTGTTGCTAGGAAATAAACTCAGACACCATAGAATTTAATACAGATCAGGGAATGGAGAAAAATAGATGATACTCAACCTGATTTCCATTAGATGGAAAACTCTGACCCAAAATAATTGAATTAAGGGTAGCTCTCTTGCCACTTTAATAAAGTGAACAAGCATTAAAAGCTAATGTCAACTTCTTTTAGGATTTTGGCAGGCTCTGGCCTGCCAGACGAAACAAGAAAAAAAAAGCCTTTATATCATGATGATGGGGACCCAGTGACACCAAATGCAGGGCAGGCCCCTGGAGAAGTATGGCAATGGACTCTTTTCTAACACAGGCTCAGACTGTACTGCATCTCAAGTATAGTTTGTCTGCTGGGAATGTGCTTACTTCAGTAGGTTAACAAGAAAAGGAACCACTGGACCTTCAGGTTCTTTTGGTAGAAGAAACGAAAATGCAACTAGAAATGAAGGAGTTGAGTTCTCCATTACCCAAGGGACTGAAGTCCACACTCCCTGTCTTCCCTTTGCCCACTCTAAAACTGAAAGTAATGAGCTTCAGCTAGAACTTAAAGTTCTGTTCATAGACTCAGAACCTAAACCTAGAATACAGCCCACTGGGCAGAGAAAGAATCTAAAGGAGATAATAATCAGAGTTCCCTCAAAGAAGGGTATGGAGCTTGAGAGCAAGAGACTTAAGAGAAGGGGGTGATGAATCCCAAGTACAGAAGCTCAGGTTGGAGTAGGAGGAAAAGTACTCGGGGCATTCCCCCACCCACCCCCAAAAAGCCTCAGTCTCTAGGTTACTTTCTTTTTGAAGCTCAAAGCATAACGTAGTAGACAATGTTACTCAATAGAAACCAAACACAAGGTGAGAAGTACAATACTTTCTCAGGAAGTTCTGGCAGAATGACCATGTACATTGCACACAAGTGTGTTTAAGGAGAGTGGGAGGAAGATATTGAGAGGAAGCTTGATGGTAGGGGACTCTGGTAGGCTGGATAAAGCTTGCAAAAGATCTACAGGTCCTAGTCTCTTGAAGCTGTGAAATACTGTAAATGGCAAAAGGGACTTTGCAGATGTGATCAGATAAGAGACTCGAGATGGGGAGTTTATTTGTGATTCACTGGTGGGCACTAAATATAATCACGAATGCCCTTATATGAGCAAAGCAAAGGGAGACTCAACTACAAACGATTAGGCAGCAATGTGACTGTGGAAACAGAGATAAGAGTGATGTGGCCACCAATTTAGGAATGCTGGCAGCCACCAGAAGGTGGAAAGGGCAAGAAAATGGGTTCTTCCCTAAAACCTCAAGAAGAGCCAGCAGGGCTGGTCCTTGGACTTTAGCCCTGTGAAATTGATTCTGCACTTCTGATCTCCAGAATCATGAGAGAATAAATGTGCATTGTTTTAATCCACACAAATTCCCAAGTTTATGGTCATTTGTTATAGCACTTACAGAGAACCAGTATAGGAACCACGTGAATAAGGAAGAGAGAGAGCATTATAATTTATTAGCTGCCTTGAATAGGAAAACTTAGGCAAGAGATTCAACAGGTATGTAGACTACTTGAAGAGGATTTAGAAGACAGTGAAGGAGGTACTACTACAAGAACTGCCTCAAAGTGTGTAAGAGGTATTCAAAGAATTAAAATAGGTGTTGCTTTTTTAATTTACTTTTGCTATGTTTTGATAAAGAAACGTCCCCATTTTATCATGTTCTCAAGACTAGGAAAAATACACTCTGCAATGAACGTTTATTTCTGATTAACTGTCATTTCCTTGTAATCAGAGTGAACTCAGAGGTACCTGGAGCTTTTATTGGGAATGATAAAGGAATTTATGTGACATTTTGGACTTCCACTGGGGCAATCGGCCCCAGGAGGACATTTTCACCATGGTTCCAAATTACTGGAATGGTGATGGGAGAGGCTACCACCTTCGTTAGACATAAGTTGTCATCCTTTTGGATTACATCCATAAAGCTAAAAGAGTGGAATAGAAAGAGAACACATTAAGAAGAAACCACATTTGAGGATTCAGTATTTTTGTTGAAGAACTACACTTAGATGCCATTTTTCTGTTTGTTATTCTATTTGTTAAACTCTCTTCCATGCCAAACTAGATATTCGTTTTTAAACTCTGCATCTTGGATAGTCCCCTCTTCAGAAAGGAGCTCAGGTGTCCATAGCTTAGTTGAAGCCTTTGCCCAACTCTACTCTCAGAGACCAGATTCTTGTGAACTTCCCAGATCACAGCCTGCAACTTCTGGGGAATGAAAAATTCATGGGAAGCACTATGCCAAGGAGATGAAGGGAGAAAAGATAGGTTTTAGTCATGGTTAAAGCATGTCCCTTGAAATAATGTAAGCATGGTAAGATTTGGAAAGAAAGAAAAAATATGAGTCCACAAGGGTTGTTGTTAGGACTTATTTATAGGTTGGGCCACAGACCATCTCACTGCCTTAGAACATATGGCAAAGTTGTGAATAGTTTAAATTCATATGCTAAATTCATAAGCACTCATCAACAAGGTAGAAGGAAATAAAACATGGCATGGAGTGAAAGACATACAAACGTAAATGTCTTTTGGTAAGAAAGACAGCAAATGCACAATGTTCTTCACCTTCCTAAACACAGACCTCTGCGGAGGGGATTAAATGATGCTACAGAAGCGTTTATTCTCCTGGAAGATAGGTTTCATACTGGAGGACTGAACATATAAATTAGTGTCGAAACAGGTGATCAATATTCCCCCTACATATTTGGAGCCTATCAGCTCCTCTCCTTTAGTTCTTTATGTAGCATAAAATACAATTTTTTAAAAGTTTTATTTATGTACCTGAAAGTAAGAGTTACACAGAGAGAGAAGGAGAAGCAGAGGGAGAGAGAGAGAGGTCTTCCATCTGCTAGTTCACTCCCCAATTGGCCACAACGGCTGGAGCTGTGCTGATCCAAAGTCAGGAGCCAGGTGCTTCTTCCATGTCTCCCACATGGGTGCAGGGGCCCAAGGACTTGGGCCATCCTCTACTGTTTCTCCAGGCCATAGCAGAGAGCTGGATCAGAAGTGGAGCAGCCGGGACTTGAACCGTGCCCATAAGGGATGCTGGCATTGCAGGCAGTAGCTTTACCCACTTCACCACAGCACCAGCCCCATTAAATACAATATTATGATCTATAGTAGACCTAGTTTATATTATGTTAAAATATTACACTGTACGCCAAAAAGATGTGCAAGTATTACATATTAATCAACATTTAAAAAATAAATACTTGCCCAAAACACATGAGATTCATACAGTAAAAAAATTTATATATAATGAAAATTATATATAGAGAGAGAGAATATGAGTCAGTTTTCTCGTTATCAGAAGGACAAATAAAAGAAAGGATATATCTAGAATCAATCATGTAACATTGCATGAATATTAATGGCATGAGTGCAAACTCATGGATTTATAAATTAGATAGATGGATATATATATATATTCACACATACATTTGTATACACATATACATAAATATGCATATATTTTCATCTATGTTTATATTTACAGCTGTATCTAATCCAGCTGGATAAACACATGGTCCCAGCTCTGTCCACTGACAGTGCCTGGGAGCAAGGAAATCTCAATATAAGAGAACATAACTCAGGACTAGATGTTGGCTTCTAAGAGCATTTTCCACTCAAAGAGCCCAGAGCTCCCTGGGCAGCTTGATTCCTGCACTGAGATGGGAAAAACTCAAGCTGAAGCTGGAATATTTGTTCTGCCAGACAGCAAGGAAATGCTGAAAGAATGATGAAGACATGACAGAAGGAAACATGACCCAGACTGAATGGGCCCCCACTGGCCAGGGTTGGGATCATGTTAGCATTAAAACAGAAAAATAATAGTGATAAAGTTTTATTCTATGTTTAAGATAGGACACCATGATGCCACACAGATATAAATGAACAACTGAATATAATAAATTTTCATGAGGAACAGAAGAATTCCAAAGCCTCAAAGTCCTTTCCCTCAAAATCTTTATTAACTCTGCACCAGGGAAGCTTGAGAGACACCACCTTAGTCAAGTGATTTCAAAGAATATGAAGAGTAGTGTAACAAGTCAAAATTATGAGCTACCCTAGGACACAACCAAAAGAGTACAACACTACTTTGTGCTATTTCTGCCAAAGACCAATAATCTGATTTAATCATGAAGAAAGCAAAGACTCAAACAGGTGATATTCTACAAAATAACTATTTGTAATATTCAAAATTACCAAGGCCATGAAGACTAATTTTTTTATTTTTTAAAGATTTGTTTATTTTATGTGACAGAGTTACAGATAGAGGGAGGAGGTACAGAGAAGGAGAAAAAGAGATTTTTCCATCTGCTGGTCCATTTCCCAAATGGTCACAATGGCTGGGGACAGACCAGGCCAAAGCCAGGAGCCTGGAACTCCATCCGGGTGAAGGCCATGAGTTTAAATTGAGGAACTGTCCAGACTTAAGGACACTAGAGACATAGCAACTAAATGCTAAGGGAGATTCTGAAGTGACTCTTTGGCAACAAAAGACATAGTGGAGACAATCTGTAAATCTCGAATGCCATCTGAGGGTTAGAGGTAGCAATGTGTCAACATCGATCTTCTGGTGTTGATGACTGTATAGTAGTTACAGAGGACAGTGTACACGCAAGTACTTTTCCAAGGTGATAGGACATTTAGTCAGAAACAGGAAAAGCATAGTCCTTTGGCTATGCTTCCAACTGTTTTAGAAGTTTGTGGTTACTTCAAAATGAAAAAGTAACTGGTTTAACCCATGTAACTCTCATCCTGAACAGAGTCAAATTTGCAAGTGCTGGCTAAGGTAATCCGCTCCCTGCCCCAAGAAAACACTGTGAGGTACTTTCAGTTGCTGAATATCAGACGTTTATTCTTTAACTTCCTACTGTCACTAAAATCTACTCCGTAAGTGGCTCCTCTGACAAACAGTTTCCATTTCACAGAAATTCTGTTCTGTAATAATTCACTTGGAAATGTCCAGTGCTGGGGATGAGAATGCCTCAAGGCATAGCGTGGGATCATGAGATCCTAGGGGCCACCACGGAGGTCGTTCTCCCCATCCCCCAGCTGCCACACAACAAGCTGCAAGTAACACAGGGACCATCTCTGCAAGGCCATCCAGGTTGAACAGAGAACATCACACTTGATTCAAATTACACATTCAGTACTATACTGTACACATCTAGCATTACACATGCTTAAAATAATGTAAGTATGCATAATGACATATCGGGTCTCACTTTGAAAGTAAACTATTAGCAGGCAAGTACGTATTTGAAAACTTCTAAATAACATCATTTTATCTAAAGTTTACAGTGTTGCTGCACACCCATGGGCTGCTGCAGAAGCCCTGGGCATGCAGAAAGTGGCAGAGAGAATAATCACATGTTAACATGGATGTAGGAAGCCAAATCTGATTCTAAAGATGCCCCTGCCAAACCAGAGCCAGGCTCCAGGCTGAAGGGGGTCCTATGGGAGGGAATTATGCTTTCACAAAGGCAGACAGATGCACTCTGATTCCGGGGGTAACTGCGGCCTCGGGGTCGGGGAGGGCGGAGGAGCTGGCTGCCCCTTGCTCAGGGGTGTCTGTCAGACCTCGGAATTCCACCCTGGTCTGCAGGGCTGTGTTGGGCTGAATGAGATCCTTTGGACCTGGTAGGCCCAGAGGCACCGCAGCTATAGTTTGGCAGTAACCTCCAGTTCTTGCAGCTTTCAGACTAAATGGATAATTCGGTCTGCCCCCAGGAGAATGCTTGCCAATTATAGATGTTTTTATTTGTTTGTGATTTTAATATGATCTATAAAAATAGCAAACTTTGTAACTAATAGCACCATGAACACATGCATCATGGTAGAAAACAAGATAATAAAATGAATTGTTTTTGACTCAGAGCAATGTTCCCTGCCACTAACGTCAACAAAGTAAATCATTTTAACTGAATTTGGGGGAAATTAGATAACTTTCTGGAGCAAAAATATCCTTATAGGGAGAATATAACCAAATTAGATCATGTATAAATAGATGTATACATATACAGGGGCAGTTTTAAAAGGTATGGCAAGTGGAAGTAAAAGATGTGTTTATTTTGGTTGAAAACCAAATGTTGAAACCCATGCAAATGAGTTGCTCTTCAAAAAGTTCATGAAAAATGCACTCGAGGAAAATACCACGCATGGGTGTAACAAAATGTTTTAACAAAATAAACTTTCCTTTTTTTTCCACAAATTTTTGATGTATCCTAATATACATACATATACACTTCTATTGCACATCAAAGTGAAAAAGTGTAGGTATTTATAGCTCCCTATTCATAGTGACTGCAGGCTTTCAAGTAGTTGGGTAAAACTATTTACAGAAAGAAAATCAGGGGCAAAAGAAGGCATCTAACTCTTACTGATGGGTCAACTGGGTTTCAAAAATCGGGAGACAGTACTGTAGGTATTAATGTATTAGGACAGTAGAGCCTATGTGAACACCTGAGAGATAAGATAGCTACAGTTTTGAAACATCTCTTCCTATTGCCTGATTTTTAAAAGGAATGCCAAACCCCATAGAAAGAAGAGGGTCTGTTAGTGAAGTGAGTGAAGTGCAGACAGATGCTGGCTCTTGGCTGTCCATTTTCTTTGCAGATTAAGTTCATTTTTGGCATCTTTAAAGAAAAAAAAAAGACACTTGTTTTACTGGGTGGTGCATTGCTAGGAGTGGGCCTGGACACAGGGATTCCTTCCCAGTGAGGTGTGTTTGTTGAGCGCACATGAGATGGACTTTCTATAAAGCTAGTTGCAAGAAGGTGTTTGTTCTGAAAGAAAGCAGCAGCACCAAGGAAATCTATGCAAATCCTGCTGGCTTTTGGAGTCACTGGCCCAGATTGAACAAAACACCAGCAGGAGATGGATGTGGTCCAATCAAGTCAAGTCGAACTCTGTAGTCCAGGAAACAAGGGACTCTCACTTCAAGTTGGGGGGAACCGGCCAATGTGTGTCACGCCCGGGTGCCAGAGAGTTCTGTACAAAATAACGATAACAACAAATTAGCATAAATGCTTTAAAAGCTCCATGTGCCAATTCCCTTTACCAAGGGTTCGCCTTCTCTTTGCTTCCTGTCCACACACACACACACACACACACACCCCATCAAAAACTCATCTTTTTGCTTTAAGACCTAGCACTAGTTTCATGTTCTCCATGGTTTTACCCAGCCCACTCTCCACTCCCTATCAGACATTCTCTGAATTCTGCCCACCTCTGATCCCAGCTGCTGCACAGTCTCCCTGTGCTGGCACAACCCCACCTACAGCTCAGTTTTTCTGCCTCTGGACTTTCTCTGAAGACTTCAGAGTGAGCTTATCCCAAACACAGGGCTCAGCTCAGTGGTGAGCGAGAGCTGATGGCCCCTGCAGGCCGCCTCAAATGAGTTAGGATTGAGCAGTGGGCAAAAACCCCACCAGGCTCTCTTCAGGGGGACAACTCGGGGAAGCATCGGAACACTTCTCAGAGGTCTGGAGCATGCAAGGACTTCTGGGCCTCTAGGCTCCGGGGACTGGAGCTGAGCCCTCGGTATCACACCTTCATTTGCTTTTCCTTCTTGCTTGCCTCTCTCTCCCTGCCCTCATCCCTTCTTCCCCGGGGCCACCGCCCAAATAAATGACCTGCCCTGAATTGCCTATTTGAGGTTCTGCTTGGAGGGATCCAGACTAAGACAGAGCACAGTACTCTCAGCACAGGGGTGGAGAGAAAGAATGTAGCTTCTCAACAGCAAAGTAATAAAACACCAGCTCATTGCAAGGGTCGGGACAATGGGATGGGATTAACTGTCTGGGGGAAGCAAACGAGTCACTAAATTCTCTGAGCATCAACTTCTGTCACCCAAAAACTGAAGAGCTGGAATAAAAGAGCATTTCTGACACCCTTCCCATGCGGATTCCGTGACAACGGACATTGTGTTTCCCTTCTCTGCAGTGGCCTTAACCACTGATGGTGACAGAAATGCAGTGGCTTCTGTCTCATTATGCGCCTCACATCAGGCCAGCCTCAGTCTAAGACTCAGAAACTTTCCACAACAGACGCCTCAGACTTTCCAGGCACTCCTTGGACTTGACAGTGTGCTTTCCAACACTGATCAAAAAAAGCCCCATCCAATGGCCTTTTGAAACCACCCAAGTATTCTAAACATGTACACTCTTTACATGGAAGTATCTGGACTATTTCTCTTTCTTTCCCTTTCATGCCAGCCCAGATCGCTCTTCCTAATCTCAGTCCCAAATTCCCACACACCCTCCCGGAGTCTCACTCGGTAACTTAACACTTAACTGATATCCAGTAATTGCTCATCATATGACTTAACGAACTTTTCAGCAAAGAAAACTTACAATCACGCCAGTATTAGAAACATAAATTAGAAAGCTGTGTTGATACAATCATGGTTTATGATCTTTTCATTTGTTTTTAATAGTGTTTCTAAACATGGTTGTTTACTTTGAATATATAGTGCAGAACGTACAAATTCAGGTAAAGTGAAAACCCAGATTTTCATAGAAAACAGGAAAATTAGGTTTTGTTTTCCTTCGCTTTAAAATAAAAAAATTAAAATTCCTGAATTAAAGCGAAAAAACTTCTTCCCTACTCAAATTTCTACGTGGAACTGTACCTGGCGGTGTAGGTTTTTTAGCTGTGTTCACTGCTGCCATGAACATGTACTCACTATTCGGGTCATGCACACTGGACTGATACTTCTGAAAGAAAAAAATCAGAAACATGGGTTGTCACCTGCTCTTCCCCATCTTCATCCCTGCCTTTTGAAAGTCTGTGTAAAAGGCCTCTGACTTTATGCTAAGTAGGAGAACAATCAAAAAAAGACTTTAAATAAAAAAGAGCCTGCCAATCAACTTCCTTCCTCATTTTCACCATTTTGTTACTTCCCCAGCCGTTTTAGATCGTGGGCCCAATCTCCTCTCTCTTCTTTATCCCTCTTTTCAGTTTCCAACCTGGCACAGTACACACACTGTCTGATCCATGATCTCACTGTGGATATACTGAATATAGCATCCTCACACAATATGCACAATGATACTGAGAACCTGTACTGGAAAAAGCTGAAAAGAATATCCCACGACACAGGGTGATTTTTGTTGTCCATGTTTTATAATTGTTGTTTAAGTTTTCATCTATTTGAAAGACAGTAGAGGGAGGGGTGCAGGGGGAGAGACAGAGTCAGTTTTCCATCTGCTGACTCACTCCCTGAATGGCTGTAACAGCTCCCACACATCCCTAAATGGGATGCAAGTGTCCCAAGAAGCTGCTTAGCCCACTGCACCGCAACACCCATCCCTGTGGCCAATGCTTTAACTTTCTAAACAACTTTTTAGTGATGCGATTTAAAAGCAAGACCTCTAGGCCAGCGCCGTGGCTCAATAGGCTAATCCTCCGCCTAGCGGCGCCGGCACACCGGGTTCTAGTCCCGGTCAGGGCGCCGGATTCTGTCCCAGTTGCCCCTCTTCCAGGCCAGCTCTCTGCTGTGGCCAGGGAGTGCAGTGGAGGATGGCCCAAGTGCTTGGGCCCTGCACCCCATGGGAGACCAGGAAAAGCACCTGGCTCCTGCCATCGGATCAGCGCGGTGCGCCTACTGCAGCGTGCCAGCCGCGGCGGCCATTGGAGGGTGAACCAACGGCAAAAGGAAGACCTTTCTCTCTGTCTCTCTCTCTCACTGTCCACTCTGCCTGTCAAAAAAAAAAAAAAAAAACACGACCTCTAAGAATTTATCATGTAAAGAAGTTGGCCATTTCCTTCTCAGCTATCACTGAAGCTCGTTAAGACTTTTTTCACTTACTAGTTGAGTGAAACTTTATTAATCAGTTGTTTTATCTTTTCCCTGACTCTCAGGAAGATGAACTCAAATTTGCAACCTGCACCTAATAATTTTTAAAAGTCAGAGTTAGGAAGCTGGTGCTGTGGCGTAGTAGGCTAAGCCTCTGCCTGCAGTGCCAGCATGCCATGTGGTCACTGGTTCGTGTCCCAGTTGCTCCTCTTCTGATCCTGCTCTCTGCTGTGGCCTGGGAAAGCAGTGGAAGATGGCACAAGCCCTTGGGCCCCTGAACCCAAGTGGGAGACCCGGAGGAAACTACTGGCTCCTGGCTTCTGATAGGCCCACCTCCGGCCATTGCAGCCATTTGGGGAATGAACCTGCAGATGAAAGACCTCACTCTGTCTCTGCCACAGCCCCCGGAACTCTACCTCTCAAATAAATTTTTAAAAAATAATAAAAATAAATTAAAACAATTTAAAATCAGAGTTATTTTATGCATTGACCTTTCTCTTGACCTTTTGTCTTCCCTTGGCCCTAATAGGCTTTTTTAAAAAATAATAATAGTAATAATAATAATAATAGCCTCTTTGGAAGCAACAGAGTCTTTTTTGGAATAAAGTGGTCAACAAAATAAAGTAATAAATAGGCTTCTGTTCTGCGTTATTAGTTAGGTATAACTTGGAGAAAGTGAGTTGTCTACCTTTTGACCAAATTATAGTGAGAGCATTATGTTATTCTGATGAATAAATAACCATTGGCTTTCCTCAGTAACTCATATATATGACCAGATAGAAACTGCTCACCTTTTTTGTAAGCCAGAAAATAAATACACATCCAAAAATGTAGACTACTGCAAAAGCTGCGCATCCTATGGGTAACCAGAACTTCAGCTGGCAACAGAGCTGTGATTCTGTGTTGGAAAACAGCTATGTTAATACAAACTCTACGAATCGAATCCCCCCCCCCCGTCAGAGCTGAATCACTAGTTCTTTTACCAAATTGAAAGGAGCCACTGAATCAAATCAAGCTTCTCTTCATTAAGATCACAAAATCCAGGAAATTGTAACTAACAGCATCTCAGTAGTACAGAAAAGATTCAGAAACTAAAATCAAAAGACTATGCACATACACGTTTATAAATGTGCTTAATACAAACGGCTTTTCTGCTTGTATTTTCACAAAAAGAATAAACAGGAAAAGAATGGTATAAACTATGACTTTCAATCATCTTACTTAATCCCCAAAGCCCTGCACAAAACCAAACCTTAAACCTTAGGAGAATAGAGATAATAGGCATTAAGCCTTGAGTTAGGGTATTTTTCTTAATTTTTTTCCTAATTCCTAATGGTATATGTACTTTAAAGGTAATAAGACCTTTTTCTAACTTAGTAGCCTTTGTAATTAAATGGCACATTACTGATTAACACTAATTGTCATTATTAATGATAAATTTTATATTTTCATCAAAAATGTTTCCAATCAACTACATGTAAATGAATTTTGGCATGAAACATATATATTTGTTTTAATTGTTTTCATTAGTGAGAAATGTTGTCAAAATGTGAATGTACTCTTAAGCCAGAGAGATGAAAGCAACGTCTTACCATAAATATGCAAATATTCTCCTCTAAGAATCTCTACTTGAAAAGGAGGAGGATCAAAAGTTGATAGTTTGCAGAAGTAATAGCTGGCATGAGAACTGTCCAAATTATACAGAAAAAAAGAGACGCTGTTGTTGAATAATTGATATTGACAGAATTTCAGAGCCTTAATGGACACTGTGTTTCCACTTTCCTTTGTCTGCCTGAGGTCACAGAGGACTTGTTCCCCTTTCAGTAGCTGCATTTTGAATTGCTGGACAATCTCGGGGTATTTGCATACAATTTGAACACCTCCATTGTGAAATGTAAACATCTCATACTTGGCAGAGTCATTGATTTCTCCTGGATAAAAAGAAGGAAAACAAAGCAAGGGTGACATTTTATAAATATATTGCCCTAATAATGATATTTAAACATAGAAGTAATCTCTTCTCTTCATTAAGTCACCTCCACTGTACTCAAATGAAAGAATTTCCATCCAAACAAAGAACACAGCAAAAAGTAAAACTGTCCTAGAAAAAAAAAAAAAAAACTAACCAGAAGCTTGCCTGTCATACATGAATATATAATTAGTAACACATTAAGTAACATTTACATCGTATGCACCAACTAGTATGGTGTTTGCCCTTTGCATATTATAGACTAATAATAAGCTAATAAATTTGGGCTAGGAATGGGGTAAAATTCTAATAAAGGTGGTACAGTGAGGATGGTTGCAATTTTGATCAGATCAGGAAAATCTCACTTTGAAGATACTACTTTTAAACTTGAAATTTAAACATGAGTAGCACTCAGCCAAACAAGGAGAGATTTTGGAAACAAAACTCAACACGAAGGGTCATATATAAATGTGTATTTCAATGATACCCTATTGTAAGGCAGCAAAAAAATGGAAATCATTTTTAAATGATAGAAATATGTCTTTTCTGAACCTCATCCACTGAGACTTGAACCAAAGGCTCATGATAAAAGTAAGGCCTTAGATTTATGTTTACTTTTTCACCTGTTGAGATATATTTTAAGCTTATAGGAATACAATATTGCTTTTCTGAGGTATATGTGGATGACAGAAGGAAAAAACTGAAATTGCTTTGGCTTGGTTGCAGATTTTGAACTATTAACCTAGAAATGCAAATTGCTCTGGGGCCAGCATTGTGGTATAGCAGGTTAAACAGCTGCCTGCGAAACCAGGATCCCCTGTGGGTGCCAGTTCAAGCTCCAGCTGCTCCACTTCTGATCCAGCACCCTACTAATGTGCCTGAGAAAGCAGCAGCAGATGGCCCAAGTGCTTGGGACCCAGACAAAGGTCCTGCAGCTATCTGGGGAGGAAACCAATATATGGAATTTCTCTCTCTCTCTCTCTCTCTCTCTCTCCCCCTATCTCTGTCTTTCTCTCTCTCTGTATAATGCCATCTTTAAAATAAATAAAAATATATCTTAAAAAATCAAATTGCTCTTGCTTTTCTGTTTGTTTGTTTTTTTTTTTTCCTTTTTGCTTATTGTGATAAAGTTGTATACTGGAACTGGGAGGAAATATTAGTATGATGGTTTCTTGTCTAAGTTTAAAAATATCTGTGTTTATTCCAGAGAGAGAGAGAGAGAGATTTATTTGTTTATTTGAAAGGCAGAGTTACAGGGTTGGGGGGAGAAACAGAGCGTGCTCTTCCATCCATCTGTTGGTTCACTCCCCAGATGGCCGCAATGGCCAGGGCTGGCCCAGGCCAAAGCCAGGAGGCAGGAATGTTATCCAGGTCTCCCATGTGGGTTCAGGGGCCCAAGGACTTGGGCTATCTTCTGCTTTCCCAGGTGCATTAACAGGGAGCTGGATCAGAAGTAGAGCAGCTGGGACTCGGAACCAGCACCCATATGGGATGCTGGCATGACAGGAAACAGCTTTACCCACTATGCCACAACACTGGTTCCTTGCCTTTATTCTTGTGAAGGCTAGAGGTTAATAAACTATGCAAAACATTTTTAAGGAAACACAAGTAGCTAGTGGTCCTCTGAAATGGAAGTACTATTTGTATATTTTTGCTCCTTATGTTCTAGATCACATTTATATACTAACAAATTATGTGGTATTCTGCTATTATCATTTAATATTATATCATAAGCAATTATTTACAAAGGCATAATAATTAACCTTGAAGACTATGTAACAGACCACAATGCTAATCTATCATAATTTAAAACTAATTCACTAACATTGAATATTAGGGTTATTGTCAGCATTTTACTTTTGTGTAAATATTATGACATCTGGCCAAAATGTGTAAACACTGTTGTAACAAAATGTATCAGTACATTGCTTTCTTAAGGAGCTGCTCCAATTTATAGTAGGATGAGCATTAAGCAGGAGGATCCATTTGCTGCAACTCTGCTTGAATTAGTTGTGTTAATTTAAGATTCACCACAATTACTTATTTTTTAAAAATCTCTTTAGTTTATAGCTAAATTTAGTTTATGGTTCTCATATTACTAGAAAACAGATTTTTAAATTGGAAACATGCTTGCAAAACTGAGCATAAATGTTCTAGTTTTCAGCGATGACAGTCTAGATGATTCAAAATAATTCAAACAAGCAAAACAGCTAAGAGAATTACACAGTGGATACAAAGAGAAGGAATTTCCAGGTGAAATTTGAAGACAAAACCAGAACCCAGAGACACAGCTTGGAGCTGCTTTTGCTCTATGAGCATATGTTGCTCCCCTGAATTCAATCTTTTTTTATGCCTTATCTTATTTGCAAAGTGAGAAATCTAGAAGACTATCTCAGAGTTAAATTCCTAGAGAACAAGTAACCCAGAAGTAAATCAGCCATCAAGGACATTAGAGCCTACCTTCAAATCACTCCAATTGTCCAGAAAAATCTCAATCCTTGAACCTTAAAGTGATCTCAGACTATTATCACACTTAGGCTTTTGAATGTAAACTCTTCCAAGGAGAAAACATTTATATCCCAAGTCTCAAATCATGTCTATAAATATTTATGTTATAATGCCATGTAGCAATACTACAATGACAAGCACACCATAAAAAATACTAAGACACAATGAAAAAAGGTCAGCAACAAAAAAACACCCTATAGAAACGAATCAAGGAACAATTTTCACATATGTATTATCAGATCCCCAAAATAAAAAGCTGTGCTTATTATGTTTAAAGAAATAAAAGATAGGGTTGGCACTATGGCATAGCAGGTAAAGCCACCGTCTGTAGCACCAGCATCCTACACGGGCACTGGTTTGTGTCCCAACTGCTCCACTTCCAATACAGCTCTCAGCTAATGTCCCTGGGAAGGTAGTGGAGGATGGCCCAAGTGTTTGGGCCCCTGCACCTATGTGGGAGACCTGGGGGAGGCTCCTGGCTCCTGGCTTTGGGCTGGTCCAGCACTGACCATTTTGGCCATCTGAGTGAATCAGCAGATGGAAGATAGATAGATAGATAGATAGATATCCCTGTAACTCTCTCTCTCTCTCTTTCTCTTTCTCTCTGTCTCTCTCTCTGCCTTTGCCTGTCTTTCTCTGTAACTCTGGCTTTCAAAAAAATAAATCTTAATAAAGAAAAAAGAAACAAAAGACAATCTTGTAATAATATCTGCAAAGCACAGAAAAAATTAAGTCTTCACTAATTTGAATAGGAACCAACTAAAACTGGCAAAAAAATCATGCACTAACAAATTAAAAATTCAGTGTATAGGTTTAATAACACATTAGCACTAAAGAGAAAGCTGATGAACTGGAAGGTCGGGTATATAAGGTATATAAGGTATCAAGGATCCAGCCATAATCCACAGACTCAAGCTCAACAAATCACAAGTGTGATTAAAAAAAAAAAAAAACCCAGGTCAATTTAGTAAAAATCCTAAAAGCAGCCAGAGGAAAAAAAGAGTTCACTTTCAAAAAAGCACCTACTAGACTGACAAATGATGCTGCAACATAAACAATAAAAGCCATGATACAGTGAAATTATATGTCTTCATTGTGTGTCAACCTACAACATATTGTCTAAGAGGATAGTAAAGCAAAGTGGGTCTGTTGTGATTTCTTGAAAAATCACTAAAATATTACAAATAGAACATATAACCAAATGAATATCACAAAAGTCAATATAATATTTCATCTGAAGAGAAAGTTTGATTCAGGAAGGCAAACACAGGGGTGGAAAGGTTTCAGTGTGCTGACAATGTTGTATTTCTTGACCCACAGTGATTGCAGGAGTGAGGTAGTATGCTTTAATCATATTCAGTAAATTGAACATTTATGTTTTATTCATTTTTCTGTAGAGATGGTTCACTTTATAATGAAACTGCTTTTAAGCATACAGAAAGAAAATAATGCTTGTTTCATTTTTTTAAAATAATACAAAAGGCAAAAGGGAAGAGCGCTGACAGCATGAGAACAGGTGCAGTCTGCATTAGCTTGCATTGGGGACTTATTTGAGAGTGAACTATGTTGCACTACTGTTGTTTTGGTGCTTAAATCTTCTACTATCCGCTGTAGCAGATAAAATCAGTGGACTGGTTCTCAGTTCCTTTAGAAATGTTCAGAGCAAATTTCCCAGAGACTTTAGAATGGTAACAAGTAAACCACAAAGAGATATTGGGGCAGAGGTATCTGTGGCTAGTATGTACACGCACAGGCACAGGTATGTTGACTTCCATTTCCCAAAACTATTTTGTCAGCAGCTTTTTTCCTCTTTTGCATTCACTCTACAATCTTTAACCCAACACAAAACGAAATATGACGGTTGGGCAGTGCAGTGTGGTAGAAAAGAAACACAGTGTTTCCAAAGGAAAGCAGAAGCAAATCCTGGCTCTACCACTGGAAAGGTTCTGTGACTACAGTACCCCTCTGGACTTCAGTCTCCTCACCTGTGAAATATAAGACTGAAACAAAAGCATATGAAAGTTCTTGCCTGCATTTACTTGCTATGAATGCAGTACCCAAACATATTCAGGTCAATCTACAAACTGCAAACAATGACAATACTTTGCTGTTGGATGATTATTCCTTGTCAGGGAGGTCATGTTCCCATAATCCTCCCATGGCTCCAGTATAGTAATGGCTATTCCAAAAACTCAGGAGATATTAGAATGAATGAGACTGTTTTTCTTGCCCACAAGAGTATCTAGGTAGGGCAAGGAGGGCTGTGCCTCAGTTTATCTTGAATGACAATGTCGAAGGTGTTATGCCATTGATATCAACTGGGGATCCTAACACGTTATTCTTATCAGACACAATTAACTATTCATATGTTCAATTTTTGAAATATTTTAGTTATTTATTTTAAATCGGAGTTACAGAGAAAGGAGAAACAGAGAAAGAAAAAAGAGATCTTCCATCTGCTGGTTCATTCCCCCAGTGGCTGCAAAGGCCAGAACCTGAGCCAGACAGAAGCCAGGAGCTTCCTCCAGGTTTCCCATGTGGGTGGCAGGGGTTCAAGCACTTGGGCCATCTTCTGCTGCTTTTCCTAGGCCATTAGCACGGAGCTGGATTGGGAGCGGGGCAGTCAGGACACGAACCGATATGGGATGCCGGTACTGCAGGTAGCAGCTTAACCTGCTATGCCACAACACCGGTCCCTATTTTTTTCATTTTTAACCTTAAAAGCTGCCGGATTCACCTTTTTATTATTAAATGCAGTAATAGGAAGACTAGTTCAGATTTTCATATACCCATTGTGAGTGCATTCCATCTGGAAAATATTTGACAACTCTAAAATTTCTATTTTAATGCTTTCAACTATGGTATTTAACCAGGCACTTAAAGACTTACTTTGGCATCTATAAAATAGGTATGCTCAAATACCAAATCACAGGCCGGCGCCGCGGCTCACTAGGCTAATCCTCCGCCTAGCGGCGCCAGCACACCGGGTTCTAGTCCCGGTCGGGGCGCCGGATTCTGTCCCGGTTGCCCCTCTTCCAGGCCAGCCCTCTGCTGTGGCCAGGGAGTGCAGTGGAGGATGGCCCAGGTACTTGGGCCCTGCACCCCATGGGAGACCAGGAAAAGCACCTGGCTCCTGGCTCCTGCCATCGGATCAGCACGGTGCGCCGGCCGCAGCGCGCCAGCCAAGGCGGCCATTGGAGGGTGAACCAACGGCAAAGGAAGACCTTTCTCTCTGTCTCTCTCTCTCACTGTCCACTCTGCCTGTCAAAAAAAAATAAAAATTAAAAAATTAAAAAATTTAAAAAAATTTAAAAAAAAATACCAAATCACAGATTCTCCTTAGCTTTTGGTAACATTTGACAAATAGTATCAAAGGAGACTATCCCTTATTACCATTTAATGAATAGCTGATTTAAAGAAAATCTGAATACATTAGTGTTTTATAACTGCAGAAGCTGCTAGCTACAATCTTTTTTTCTATCTTCTCTGGGTGTTCTTATCTCCAAGAATAATATTCAGCTTGGAATAGTGATATGAAAGCACCAGTTTTATAGCTGTTATCTGTTCTGAATTGTTGGGTATCAAATCTGTTTCATCAATTCCTCTGTCATACCAATAATTTAAAATTATTAGTGTTCCCCCTAACCAATCTCTCTCATCTTGCTCTTTGTTTCTCTCATGTTTACATTTTCTTCAAAAACCAGCTCTTAATGTAAAATCCTCCTCCAAAGCACCATCTCTCACACTATTCTTCAACATGCTCCTCACTCTTCACTCCATTAATTTCTCACAGACACTATCTGTCCATATTTCGGGCATCTGTAAACATCCTCTTCGCCACACTCTTTGTTTTCTGTAACATGATTCAGTCACTTCCCATAATCATACACCATCACACCTTGTAGACTTAGAAATCATACAGCAAGTCCAATTCTTTTTTTTTCTGCAGGCAAATGAAGGCTCAGTCAGGTTAAATTACTTGCCTGACGTCACACAAGCTTTGGCTACATAAAAGATTTATAGGTCAAACCACAGTCAAAGAGCTGCCAGCAACAAGCAATGGAAGTGTAACAGAAGCAGGCAACCACATGAAGTCAGACAGTGGTAATTTATGATTGAGTGTTACAGGATCACTGCTAAATTCCCTGTCTGAGGGAAGAAGGCTTGATTTCCTATACTTCTGTTTTACATCCAACAGAATCTATTCACTGCCCCTCCACCTCGGCTACAATTGGTCCAAATCACCATCATCTTTTGGACCACAAGAGTTCATAATGTTTTGCTCTCTGCCTTGTCCATTTGCAATCCATTCTCCAGAGAGAAGACAGAATGATCTTCTAAGAATCATAACCATATAGTGTCATGATCCTGCTTAGAAAACCTCCATGGCCTTTCCATCTCCCTTAGAATAAAATATAACTCCTCACCCTGGTTTCCCATAACCTATTTGACCCAACCCAATCCCTCTTGACATCACTTTACAGCAGTTATTGACTACACACAGTCAGTCACACTGCCATCTTTCAATGCCTCAGACATGTAGAGATGCTTCTCAAGGTTTTGAACTTGATGGTTCTTTGCCTGGAATATTCTCTCTCATCTTCCCTGGGCTGCTTCTTTCTCAATGTTCAAGAGTAATGACACTTTTTCAGTGACCACCAGCCACCCAATCCAAAGTATACACTCAAGTAATAATTGTTTCTTCTACATGAGATATTTGTCACTGATTTATCAGTATTTAAAATCATCTATTTGTTTGCTTACTTATTTATTGACTTGTCACAACACTATAATATAATCTTTAAAATCAGGGACTTTGTTGGTCATTCACAGACCCATCCCAAGTGTCTACACAGCACCTGCCGTATAGCAAATTGCAATAAATATTTAACAGAT
Organism: Oryctolagus cuniculus; assembly: GCF_964237555.1. NCBI lineage: Eukaryota > Metazoa > Chordata > Mammalia > Lagomorpha > Leporidae > Oryctolagus > Oryctolagus cuniculus. Next base: position 36,089,568 of record NC_091434.1, read on the forward strand.
GGTTGGATGAATGAATGGATTCATGGGTCGACAAATGAGTATGTAGATCTTGGTATTTTCAAGCTAAGGAAACAAAGCATGGAATATAGAATATAAGAACCTAAAGTGCTCTTAGAAATAATCGTTAGATTTTTCATTTTACCTCTTGCATTTACATTTTTAAAGTTAAAACTGGAGCCAGCAAAATGTCCAAAATTACATAGCTTGTAGCTGGGATATGATCCTAGGTTTAGGTAAACTATGTTGTTTTTCTTCTGGAAACAAGTTAATCAAGATATATGAGTATAATCATGCCTACAAGACACCATCCCAACTGTGATATCAAGTTCTAATGAGAATCACCTGTTGGAGCTTTTTTTTTTTTTTAAAAAAAAGATTTATTTATTTATTTGAAAGTCAGAGTTATAGAAAGAAAGGAGAGGCAAAGAGAGAGAGAGAGGTCTTCTATCCGCTGGTTCACCCCCCAACTGGCTGCAACGGCTGGAGCTGTGCCAATCCGAAGCCAGGAGTCAGGAGCTTCTTCTGGGTCTTCCATGTGAATGTAAGGGCCCAAGGACTTGGGCCATCTTCTACTGCTTTCCCAGGCCACTGCAGAGAGGTGGATTGGAAGTGGAGTAGCTGGGTCTCGAACAGGCACCCATATGGGATGCTGGAGCTTCAGGCCAGGGCTTTAACCAGCTGCGCCACAGCACTGGCCCCTCATTGGAGCTTTAAAACGGTTTCTTTACCAGAAAATATCCACCAGGCTCATTAACACTTGTTTAAATGGCTGATGATTCTTTCGGCTTTTTTTTATGCCCAAATAGGGGAGGAGAGTTTTAAACTGATTGATTCTCCAGATCTCCCCAAATAAACAAAATTTGCCTCCTATCTGGCTACAGGGACCCCTGGACCAATGGTTGTTCTAGTACACTCAGAGGTTTATAAACCATAACATTTTAGTGATATATGGTATAAATACCTTGTTTATTATTTAGCATTTAATACACTGTTAAAATATGAATAAGAATATATTCTGCTGAATCCTGATGATGAGTAAAACCACAATATTTATATGGGGTGATTTCTTCAGGTTTTCAAAATGTTTAAAGGATAAGAGTATTTGCATATTCTTTTTGTGGATGGAACTGTTAAGAAAAGCTCTGAAGAAAAATATCTTTCACCTAAGTATTGCACTGTGGTTCAGAACAATTTATTTCCATGTTGATTCTTATAATATCTGGACAATTTCATTTCTCCCATATAAGATGGTCTTTTTAGGGCACATCCTAGGACTGTGGCTGAAAGTCCTTTAGAGAAAGCACTGAAAGAACCCACATAATCTAGGGAGTATGAGGTGAATCAACAATGTGATTTTATTCTCTTTAAGGAGATTCCTAACCACAAACCTCCACAAAGATCACCAAGTGATAGAAAGATAAGATCTCCGGAGTTGGCAGTTGTTGATAGTGCTTATTAACCCTTTCACTATAGTCAAACAGTGATAAGCGCTAGCTAGCACAGCACATGAACCTAGATAAAGTTGAATGGAGGTAAAGTTCTAAAAATTGCCGTATCTATACTAAGCTTTAGTTACACTGATTTATTTGAAAGGCAGAATGACAGAGAGAGAAAGGGGAGACACAGAGAGAGATCTTTGATCTGCTGGAATACTCCAGAAATGCTGCCCAATAGCCGGGCCTGGCCATGCCAAAGCCAGGAGCCATGAACTCCAAGAACTTGAGCCATCATCTGCTGCTTCCCAGTGGCATCAGCAGGAAGATGGATCAGAAGCTTGAGTAGTTGGGACTCCTGGTGATATGTGATGTGGGTGACCCCAAGCAGTGACTTAACCCACAGCCATAATATCTGTGCCATATTTGACGTCTCAACTAAGAAATTCTGAAATTTTCTAAAATGTGTGCTTCCTACCACTTTTTTTTCAATCTTCATAAAAGGTAATGTCCTTTTTTTATTTATTTGACTGGTAAAGTTACAGACAGTGAGAAAGAGAGACAGAAAGGTCTTCCTTGCGTTGGTTCACTCCCCAAATGGCCGCCACGGCCAGCACTGCGCCGATCCGAAGCCAGGACCCAGATGCTTCTTCCTGGTCTCCCATGTGGGTGCAGGGACCCAGGCACTTGGGCCATTCTCCACTGCACTCCCGGGCCACAGCAGAGAGCTGGACTGGAAGAGGAGCAACCAGGACTAGAACTGGGCGCCCATATGAGATGCTGGCGCCGCAGGCGGAGGATTAACCAAGTGAGCCACAGAGCCGGCCCTGGCAATGTCATTTTTAAATAATTCTACTTACACTAGCTATAACTTTTAAGATCTCTATACTTAAATTACTCTTCAAAGGAACCCATTGTCTAAAAAAGAGGTTGGAGTCAAAGGGGACATAGAAGGTGGGCAAGATAAACTGAACCCAATATAAATTCCTAGCTTGTGGAGGAAAGAAAGCCAAAAAATGTGAAGAAAAGTGAGGAGAAATCCAAAAAGACAAAAAAGTACACATGAACACACATACATACACATACACAAGATGTATGTCATTATTACTCTCTGAGGAACTCTATAGGAGAGACAAAACAGCCCTTTGTTCTCAGGAAAGTTTGATTTTTCTCCTAGTTAAAACCAGTTTTCTTCTAGAAAACAGAAAAGTCCCAGAGGTCTTATAGAACTCTGTAACAATATTCACAGAGTAATTAATTTGCAAATAAGTTACTTTATTAGTTATTTCCTTGATGCTGATATGAAATTATCATACAAGGCAATCACATGAGATTAAACAAAGTCGACTTCGTCCCACAGAGGGAGAGAACTTTGTCAACATCCCTGAATGTCCACGGTGCTGCTCACTCATCGGCTGTGCAAAGTTGTGTGAGCACATGAACAAAACTGATTTACACCTGTGGGTGCAGCTCTCATTTCTGATTCAGTAACTCACTTCTTTATCTCCAGTCCTTGTGTCCAATTTCCTTTTTGGCATTTCTATGAGGATATACCCTTAAACATCAGTGTGTGCCATTTGCACACTAGACTTAATATTCACTCAGCAAACTCAAACACTAGCTTTTAGGGAGTCACTAGTCTGATCCTAGAACCTTCAGTTGGCCTATGAGTCCAGTTGATTCTAGGTTTTAGATATTTCTTGATGTTGATCCTTTTCCCCCATGCATACTGTCAATACATACCATTCCCATGTCATCCCTCACCTATAGAAGAATCTTCACACCAGTCTTTCTCCCCCCACTCCCTCTTCCATGCTTCTCTCAAAAATCACGTTTCTGCATTTCTACAAAGCATTTCACTCTCCAGCTTAAAAGTCTCCATTAGTCCCCTGGTGCTTATAAGAGGAAAGAAAGAAAAAGAGAAAAGAAGGAAGAAACTAACTCTTTGGCAAACGACAAAAAATGCTTTCACAATCTTGTAGACTATTCATTCAAACCATACTAAAAATTTAAGTCATCACTTTCACTTCATTCTTCTGTTTCCATAAACTAGCCTATTTTGCCTTTATCTAACAAGAAATCTTCATTCATTCTTTAAGAATCATTTTAAATGCCAACTAATCTCTTGGGGAATTTCTGAGACTCCCAGAGAAAGACTCCTATCTCTAGAATCTCAAAAATAAGTTGTTTAGACCAAGAGATTTATAATACATATTATCTTAGATCATAATTAATGTTACCTACATTCCTCATTTAGCTATGACTTCCCTAATAAAATTGCCATCATGGTTGCCTAAATAATCCTAAAACCTGGAACATAGAAGAATCTCAATAATATTAAATGAATGAATGTTTAGAAGAATTAAGCATGGCTGGCAAATATCCTTGGAATGGGTCAAAGAGAGGAGTGAGAAAGTAGAGCAAGATCCTATGTGCTGAATATTGGAAAACTTGCTTCCCAATCCGAAAGCAAAGACTCAGACTGAATGATCCTGGCCAATTATCTGCAGCTCAGTAGTTTTCAGGGGTTCCCATGGAACAGCAGCAGCAGCCACTTACAAGTGGTGAGTACTCATACAGAGCAGAGAGTGCTAGGTTAAGCTAATTATACACAGTATATCATCTGACTCTCATAACAATCTTTAAAGTCAGATTTTTTTAAGTTTGAATTTTTCTTTTTAACTGACATAAAAATTGTACATATTTATGGGGTATTATGGGATATTTCAGCACATGTATACATTGTGTAATGTCCAATCCAGGTAAATGTAACTAACTCCTCAAACATTTAACTTTTTTTATGGTGAAGCATTCAAAATGTTTCCTTCTAGTTATTTTACTGAAATCTATAGTATGTTAACATTGTTTATAGAAAAAGACAAAAGACATCAAGTGCTGGTGAGGACTCAGAGAAAAAAGGACTCCTCACACTGTTAGTGGGAATATAAATTAGTAGAGCCATCGTGGAAAACAGTATGGAGGGTTCTCAAAAAATTAAGAACTTTCACAGGATTCAGCAATCCCAGCACTGAATACATATCTAAGGGAAATGAAATCACCATAAGAGACGAGACATCTTCACTCCCATGTTTACTGAAGCACTATTCACAGTAGCCAAGAAATGAAAACCTAACTGTTCATCAACTGATGAATGGATAAAGAAAGTGTGGTACATATACATAATGGAATGTACTCAACCATAAAAAAAAGATAAAAGGATGAAATATTGTCATCTGCAACAACATGGATGGAACTGGAAATCATTAGGTTAGGTAAAATAATCCAAACAAAAGTTGCCTATTTTTATCCCTATTTTATAACCTGGAATTTAAATAACTGGCACAAGGTTATAGAGTCAATGTGAGGTAGGTCATAATTTCAACCTAGATGTTCTGACACCAGAGTCCACACACTTAATGAATCTCTTAGTCTAATAACCAAATCCAACCTCCTCATTTTAGAGAAATTAAAGCAAGGAGCTAATGAGACTTGCTGAGAAATAAGAAACAAAAATAAGCTTTTAACATTAGGCTAGATATGGAGATGATTTGCAGATATTCTTTTCCTTCAATATGTGTTATTGCCATAAATCCTTAAAATAGCATTCCCATTGATAGCACATAAGTATTCTGTGTTTCAAAGCATTATCATACACCAGAAAATATTTTAAAATTTCTTAGAGATGAAATTATATTATGCTTAACACATTCATTTCCCTGGACATTTTCATTCATCAACCATTGTGTAATAAGCTGCTTTGTGCATTTGAACCAGCAGCAAATCCTGGGTCCTTGCTCTGACAGAGTCTAAATTCTTAACGATTATCCTATAACTTATCTGCCTACAGAATAGATAAGTTACAGAAATTGAATCATATATATAAGAAAACATCAGCCTAATTAAATAAGTGCAGAGACTAATATGAGATTTTTTGCTTTAGTCATAACTAGTACAAAATAAACAGAACTTTGTAAGTGCAGTAGAGGCACTGTTGATGCTATATGAAACTGATTCTTTAATGCAGAGTCCTAGGAGAACATAAACACTAACTGTAAAGTCGATTCTCAGACTCAAAAGTTACTTTTAAATTATCTTTAATTGCTAATTGGAAGCTCTGTGCCTCCATCAACATGGCTGGAACATATTATATCAGCACTGGTGGTCAACTGAATCAAAACTCTTGAGTCCATTGCCCTGCTTAGGGAGAAACCTATTTCTTCTTTGCTTTTCCTCAAGCAAAACAGATACATCTTTATGCTAGGTGAGACCCACAGAAGTCCATATCCCCACTTTCTCCCTCTCTCCTTAAAACAGTCTTTGTTTTTGTTCAACCTTAAAGGCCAAACCAGTGAGGGAAAAATCATTTTTGACTAACAACTTGAATTTCTGTGTTATATTCTCCACATACTTATGTCCTATTTTCCAAAATATAATTTTTGAATTCTTATGCTTCAAATGCCAAAATTCTCATTTTATTTAGAATGATCAAAAATTGTCATTTAACAGCTTTTTCTCCAGTAGCACAGAGGTATGGTTTACAGAAAAAAGATGACTTCCTTTTTAGTTTTTGCAGCCTATAAATGGTTTTTGTTGTTGTTGTTGTTGTTTTGCAGAACTATACAGCTTTACAGTTACAAATTTATTACACTTCATAATTACAACTTTAGGAACATGGTGATTCTTCCCACCATGCCCTCCCACCCATACTCCCAAGCCCTCTTTAAAATACATTTCTGTTACAGTTACAAAGCCCAGCAAGTCATTTTATGTAGAAAACTCAACAGTCTTAGATTAGGGAGGTAGCATAAGTTGTAGGGTTTGGTCACTTTGTAACTATGAACACTAGAGTAAATTTTTTATTTATGACTTTAATTTTATTTGAAAGATAAAGTGGCAGGCACAGAGAAATGATCCATCTGCTGGTTAACTTCTCAACTGCCTACAACAGCCATGGCTGGGCCACACCTAAACCAAGAGCCTGGGTGGCAGGGATCCAAGCACTTGCGTACTTATCTGCTGTCTCCCAAGATGCATCAGTGGAAGGCTGGATGGTAAATGGAGGAGTCAGGACTCAAACCGAAGGCAATGACTTCACCCGCTGTACCACAAGGCCCACCCCCGAGGGTGAATTTCTTAGGTCATATAACACTATGGATATTACTGTGAGCAAACTTCAGATGATAAGTTAGAGCCTCCCTACACACCTACATTTTGTTTCTACCAAGAAATGGGAATATGATTGGAGTCATTTTAAAACTATGTTAGTCCATTTCATCTAAAGGTACTGTGGTTAACAAGCACGGGCAGATCACAAAAGCCATTTTGTTCACTAATAATGAAAAAAACAAATGACTCAAGATTTTACCTGAGAGGAACAGGCATTTCTAGAAAGGGTGAGGTGGGTGGAGGTTAAAAAAAAAAAAAGACTAAAACAAACAGCAGGGAAGGGGAATGCCTGAAATGAAGAAAAAAGCTTAAGTCCAGAGAGAGGTCTTACTCACTCCTAAGAAAAATCAGTGAAAATACACGTGCAGAGAAATAGAAAGAGAGAGAGGCAGACACTAGTGAGGATCCTGAATTCCAGTGCTAGAATGAATAGCTCTCAAGAATACACGATGCTAAGGATTAGCCACAGGACAGAAAAAGGAAGCCTACACCCAGAGAAGATACCAGTTCCCTCCAGGGTAAAACAGACATCTTCATGTGTGCTGGACTTCAGGAAGTCGGGGGAATTTGAAGAAAACAACATAAATCTTTTGACCACTGGATCAGAAAAGAAATGTCCAGAATGATGTTATCACTGAAAATATTTGATGTGCTCTAAAGAAAGTTACTGAAACAGAAAAAGAAAATACTGCAAGAGGAAACCTAGCAATTACCTGCAACTGTACGTTTCAAATTAAGTCAACAGAAACCAGGTGTGGGGCTGGAGTGCCCTAAATGCGGGAAGCATGAGAATGGGAAGGGAAGAACATTCTGGAGTCCCCGTATCAGTGCAGGGGACAGGGTTAGACATACCAGGAAGGGCATCATCATTATTTATTTTAACACAATAGCAAGTAAACAGACATTCAATTAAGATTCCCTGAACATGATAATGGCTTGGTAAATTAAGGAGAGTAGTTGAGGGGCCAGCACTGTGGTGTAGCAGGTAAAGCTGCCACCTGCAGTGCTGGCATCCCATATAGGTGCTGGTTCGAGACCCAGCCGTTCCACTTCCTATCCAGCTCTCTGCTCTGGCCTGGGAAAGCAGTAGAAGACGGCTCAAGTCCTTGGGCTCCTGACCCATGTGGGAGACCCAGAAGAAGCTCCTGGCTCCTGGCTTCAGATCGGTGCAGCTCCAGTCGTGGTGGCCATCTGGGGAGTGAACCAGTGGATGGAAGACTTTCTCTCTCTCTCTCTTTCTCTCTTTTTATCTCTGTAATTCTGCCTTTCAAATAAATAAATAAATCTTAAGAAAAAAAAGAGTAGTCGACTGTCCAAATTCACCAAACAGCTCAAAGAAACTATCAAACCAACACAAATTAACAAAAGGACTCAACAACAAAGGAAAGTAAGTTGTAAATAAATGTAGTATTGAAGGAATAAAATCAAATACAGGCTCATGATGCTGAGTGGGAATGGCCTCGATTCCTGTGTCCCAAGAAAGGACCGACCATCTGGACTTCTTCAACATCCAGCATGCATACTGGAAGGAGGCCTTGCTGCGGCACCTGAGAAGCTGGAAGCTCTCACAGGCCAGCCTGCCCCACCCAGCAGGCCTCTCTGAGCGCTGGGGAGGATCAGGTGCTGAGACACACAGGAGTTGTTGTTCCTCAGGTGGGGGAATCCAGGCATCCCCACAGCCATACTGAGTGAGAAAGCAGGGCCCTTCCCCGGGACGCACCACAAGACACACACGTTTATTCATTCCCCTCTGGAGCATTCTCACACTGCTTTCAGAGGGGGCGTTCCAAACTCAGACCCCAGGAGGACCCCCCGAGGGCCCACAGAATCTAGGAGAGTCTTCTCAGTGCGATCAGAGGTTCAGTCCTCCCAGACCCTGCTACAAGGAAGAGCCTCCAACTGTGCCAGAATCGTTAAAAGAATAAGACTTCACAAAATTTTGCATTGAGATCCACAGAAGGCTGGAAATCACCAAGATTTCCCACAGCCTTTTTCAACTTTTTATTTCAGAATAAATTCACAGAACACAAAAATGTGAAGTAGTGATGAGAGTTTTCAAATACCCTACACTCTGCTTTACCTCTTGCTAACATCTTTGATTAGGGTGATGTATTTGTCACAGTCTGTAAACCAACAGTCATAAACCACCAATCAAACAACAAAATTGATTAGAATGTCCCTCCCATAAGATTTTTGTTAAATCACTGCTATTTCAATGCTGTGGAAAAAACATGGATGCTGGAGTCCCCACACATTAGTGTTTAATTAATGTGTAACAAACCACTTAGCCTTTCCTACTCTGAGATTCTTTTACCACTGACTGAAGATGAGAGTGCCTACATCTCTACAGCATGGGAAAGACTTCAGAGTTCGTAGGATTTAAAATATGACAAAGAAGATCTGCAGGTGCTTAATTGACTTGAGTTTGATTCTTTGTGTTGATTGCTTTTTAAATGGTAGTTGCTCGATACGTACAATGTGTTGGTACTTTGAGCATGATGATTGTTTGATTGTTAGCATACTTATTATCAGCCAATTGAGTCATTCTCGCCTCAGTTCTGCCATCTGTCACACAGGAAGATGATATGCCACATTCCATGATTTCCCGTGTGATAAGAGAGAGTATTGGTTCTATTCATATAAAACTCATGATGAATATTATTCCAGAAATACTATTTTTTATCAGCTTATTCCTTTGCACTTGCTCTTTCCACACTAGGGACTGCTCTTCCCCAGCCTTCATACCATTCTCCCTCCTGACTGCTTCTCATTCTTCCAATCTCAGCTCAAATGCCACTTCCACAGCAAAGACAAGGAGCCCCCTGCTGCCAGCCTCATTTCCACACCTCCTCCGTCCGGCCAGCCTCCGTGGTTACATTCTCTCATAGAACTGAATTCTGCCTGTAATTATCACTACTTCATGGGATGACCCGGTAGTCCCATCCAGTTAGGTTCAGGAGAGCAGGGCCTGACCTGGTTTTGCTCAATGCTGTATACACAGCAGCTGGCACAGTGCCTCCTGGATGGCAAGTGCTCAGTGCTCAATAAATGAATGGATGAATGGATAAAGAGACACCAAATCCAAATCTATCTTTTATGAGGTTGTAGAAAAGACAGAAACAAGCAAGTAACCCAGAACTGTCCTTGGGACATTTACAAGTAGACCCTAATACCTCATTTAATATCATCTCACTTCTGCCAGCTTGAAGAACAAGGCTCAGAGTTAAAGAAAATGAATTTAATGCAAAATGTACAAAGTGAGAAGGAGCAGAAACATGTTCACATGTGAAGTTACCTTGTAGGTAGCATCATTTAAGTTGTTCAGATAGAATCTGATATATACCTTCTAAGAGAAAGAATCAAAGACTCCAGAATGATTTTTTTTTAAAAATGTCCACAGGGGTTGGGGAGTATTTTTCCATAATCCACTCCGCCTTGGCCTTTTAGGGTGACCCTAATACTTAGTGTCAATAAAAACTCCATGGTAGCCTGGGCATTTCAGAAAACAGATCATCCAGGCAAGATTAAAATCAAAATCCTTCTTTTCAAAACCCTTCCATTTTATTTTCTACCACAGAAAGAATCCCCAACCCAAATGGCAGGACTATTTAATTTTCATTCTGTTGACACAAGTCATTTTGCCTTTCATCTTTCTCTGAGAACAGTAAGCTGGTCTTTTACTTTATCCACTGACAGGTAACTCCAAGCAGGTAATTTAAAAATGCAGTGGTCCCTTGAAACATATTGTTTCATCTTAACACACGGTATCAAAGGCAGCATGTAAACTCAATGCCATCCACTGTGACACGGGTGACATGGTGCCCTTGGCCGTGATCTGAAATTGTTCCTACTCTCAAAAAACAAAGCCACTTTATATCTGGTGCCCAGTTTTTCTACCTTTGATTTTCCTTAATGTTCACATGGATTCTAAGTTAATAAAAAATGTTCAGTGGGCCACTTACCCGTTAGAACTTCAACCTGGAAGCAGAAGAGAAAGAAATACCAAAGGTCTGACTTCATGTTTGCCAGAAGCACGCACCCTCCTCCTTCAGTCTTCAGAGCTGACAACGAATTCATGTTCTCGGTTGTTTTCTATTTGCTGGAAAGGAAGTGGGTTTTGTGGGAGTTGATGTAGCGTGACACTGCCAATTCAGGGGTGGTGTCTCCTCATTGATATAATTGGCTGTACAGGAGGCATCACTGCTTATGGGGAGTAGGCACTTAATCCAAGGATTATTGATAATTTTGCAGATAGGAAAACTTTGCTCTTCCTCTGGTTCCAACAAAACAACTTAAAAAAACAATGCCTACTCTTTCAGAACCACCCTACTTCTCTGATTCAGTAGTTCCTGGGGATGATGACAGGACTGAAAAACGCCCCCAAGGTGAATAATGCATATATTTTGACACATGTCTATCTGGTGTTATTTACTGCAGAGAACAGAAAGCCTGTGAAATAGGATGAGAAATGCATGAAGCTATTAGAGAAATGGAAATGGAGAAACCTACAAGAAGACTAGCATAGAAATCTGATAAATCATTTGTATGTGGCCTTTATTGCAGATTGCAATTTTCCAAAGGATGGCATCATTTTAAACTACTTCAGCCCTGCCTTGCCTGTTTCAATGGTCTCCAGAAGAAACTGGGATTCTGCACCTCCAGACTGAGAAGAAAGGAAGGACATTAAAGATTCTGGAGCTGGTGTTGTGGCGCAGCAAGCTAGGCCGCAGCCTGCAATGCCGGCACTCCATATCAGAGCACTGGATGGTGACCCAGCAATCTGCTTCCAATCCAGCTCCCTGCTAATGTGAGTGGGAAAGCAGCGGATGATGGCCCAAGTGCTCTGCCAACCAAAAGGGAGACCTGGAGGGAGTTCCAGGTTCCTGGCTCTGGCCTGGCTCAGCCCTGACATTTGCAGCCACCTGGGGAGGCAAACAGACAGAAAATCTCTCTCCCTCTCTCTCTGTCATTCTGCCTTTCAAATAAATGAATCTTTTAAAAAAAAGTTAAAAAGTCTTTCATAGTCTCTCTATCCCTCTGGGGAGATAAAGTAGACAGTAACAACAATAAAGGTTTTATATGTACTTAAAGTTTTATATACAATAATATACTTAATGCAATACATATATAAAATAAAATGTACATTAACATACATTTAATATGTATAAAATATACTATGAATCTAGCAAATATTACATTTATGTTTTACATGGTATTTAATTGGATTACTATTTATATAGATTTATGTTATTATACTTTACACATGTATTAATTCATTTCATCCTCTGAGGTAGGAGACCACTAATCTCTCCATTTTATGGATGAGGAAAACTGAGGCACAATGGCTTAAGTCACAGTTAGTAGGTATCAGTGCTAGTGTTTTTAGAGGCTGCCTTCCACAGCTCCTTCTTAACTAAGCAGATGGATCCATCCACTGATGCTAAGGCAAGCTGCTCCTGCCATCCAGAGGGTCTGCCCCAGCTTCCAGGACTCTAGGACAGGTGTGGGCTTCTGGGAGTGACCAACTCTCAGTCCACAGAGACAACATCCAGTTGAGAAGTTGAAGCCAACTGGGCAAGGCAATCAAGGTGGAAGTCCACAGCAGCTAAGATACTAGACCAGGGGCCTGAACTGTGGCATAGTAGACTTAGCACCTACCTGTGGCACTGGCATCCCATACGGACACCAGTTCGAGTCCCAGCTGTTCCACTTCCGATCCAGCTCCCTGCTGATGGCCTGCGAAGGCAGTGGAAGATGGCCCAAGTGCTTGGGCCCCTGCACCTGCATGAGAAACCTGGGAGAAGTTTCTGGCTCTTGGCTACGGATTGGCCCAGCTCTGGCTATTACAGCCATTTGGGGAGTGGACTAGCAGATGGAAGATCTCTCTCTGTCCCCCTCTCTGCCTATAATTATGCCTCTCAAGTAAATAAATAAATCTTTAAAAAAAGACTGGGGCTGGTGCTGTGGCGTAGTGGGTAAAGCCACTGCCTATAGTGCCAGCATCCCATACCAGCGCCAGTTTGAGACCCAGCTGTTCCACTTCCAATCCAGCTCTCTGCTATGGCCTGGGAAAGCAGCAGAATGGCCCAAGTCCTTGGGCCCCTGCACCTGTGTGGGAGACCCAGAAGAAGCTCCTGCCTCCTGGCTCCTGGCTTTGGATCAGCACAGCTTGGGCCATTGCAGCCAGTTGAGGAGTGAACCAGTGGATGGAAGACCTCTCTCTCTCGCTTGCTCTCTCTCTCTCTCTCTGCCTCTCCTTCTCTCTCTGTGTAACTCTTTCAAATAAAAAAAAAAAAAATTAAAAAAAAAAAAAGATACTAGATCAAGGCCAAAGGGTTCTTAGAGTGATTTCCTTAAGTTGCCCACGTTCCTTCCCCTTCGGTATCTTGTTTAGGGCTCCTGAATTCCAGAAGTGGATGTGATGTAAGTTATTTGAAGCAACTACGCTAACCTGAACAGCAGAAACTGGGCCACCAGGATGCCCTGGGAACTCACTACTCCAATTTCCTCCATTTCCCTTCCACTGTACTCCCTGCCCCCCTCCTTGGCGGCTTCAAGAGAAGGAGCTTCCAGACCCGTGGGCATCGTGCTGGAGTCCTTTCACTTCATGGCATCAAAGCTGCTGCCAGTTCCCGAGTTCCAGAGGTGAGCCGAGCTGAGTCACAACCAGGAAGACGCAGGGCAGATGCCAGCAGTGAAGGGCCACATGCTGAGTACACACTGTGTGCCGGACACTGTGCTGCCCACGTGGCATCCCGCTCCACTCACGCTCCGACACAGGTTCCATCCTTAGCCTCCTTTCATGGATGAGCGAACTGAGAGCCACAGAGATGACCTACCCCAGGGGTGTATAGCTGAGAAGTCATGGAACCAGGTCAAACCCAGCCAGTGAGGCTCTGGGTTTCAGAGTCTTGGTTTCCACTTCCAACTGTCACGCCAGTCCTCCTTCGTTAATCAGACATTACTGGTAACACCTCACATTTTTGTGGTGGAAGGGTACTCAGGTCTCAGAGGAAGTTCCAGTATACTTGAATGCAAGGAAAATAAGCTTTCCTAATAAAATTTATTTGCAGTAGTTCCACCTCTAAGGAGGAAATATTGCACAAGTTATGGTTGAATTCAGCATGCGCTCAGCAGGTTGTGTGTGTTTTCATTTGATATGAATCTGCTCGCTTTTTCCCAACCATCATGCTTCTTGGTTTGCAGGACACTGGGTGGTAACTGATCTTAAAGTGGAGCAGGCCTTGCTTCTCTGTAAACAGTGGTTTACACCAAAATCCCCTACATCTGATCTTTCTCATCTTCTCAAAAATCTCAGTTAATACAATTACTTATGCTTTGAAATATTCAGAACTGCTTTTCCTGTGCCTGGAAAATAAACTGCCAAAACTTTCCATTCACCCCACAGGAAGCACTTTTTGGTTTGCTTTTAGTTTATCATACATTTTTCATTCCATGACTTAAGAGGGTTTGATTTATGTGTGCAGATGCCTGGGGTGAGGGTGGGAAATGGAAAGTTTGGTACATTAAAAGTGGATGTTTATTATTTCTTGCTTTGTGGGCAACCAGTTTTGAGGCCCCAGGCTCACTTTTCTGAAGCTCTGCAAATGAATCCTTCTTTTGCTTTGCTCAAAACCTACTGAAAGCAACATTTGTGTGGGCAGAGCTCATACAGGAGGTCACTGAGTCTAAACAACAGGGTTCAAAAGCACCCCAAACATGCCTATGCTTCACCTAAACTTGGTTTGCCATTCTAGATGGACAGGCACCCAAAAGGAAGTATCTTCCCTTAACCAAAATTGTTGCTCCTTCTCCATCGTCTGTGGGGTGGAGTGGCAGCTCCAACCACCAAAGCATGTAGCCAGCCCTCGACTACCTTCCACTGATTTCACCAATAAGCCCTAATTATTCCACTTCCCAACTGTGTCCCAGGTATTTTTGGTTCCTATCCTCTCAGGGTCACTACCTTAGCTGAAGCCTCCAGCATCTGCCTCGTAGTCGTTCTGCTCTCATTCTTGTCCTGTTTCAGTCTGTCGCCCCACTACAACCAGAGTAGTCCTTGTAAAACATAAATCAAATTCTTCTCTGCCCCATTGAGCACCTCCTACTGGCTTCCTGTTGGCCATAAATAAGGCCCAAATCTTCCCAGTTCCTTTACGAAGGGCAGCTCCCTTCCCAATCCAGCCCCATCTCTCGCCATATTTGCTCTTTCTTCCTCCTACACTGAAAGCATTAATCACAAACTCTTCTTCCCACTTCCAGAAGCTTTCTTACTGTGCACAATTTCCCTCCTGACCCATGTTTCCTTCTCCTGTAGAAATCCTACCATTCTTCAGGTCCTTGCTTATATACCCAACAATTCAGTGAAGACGGCATCCCCAACCCATCTCACACATCATCAACCACTTCCATAACCACTGACATTCGGTGGCTTTTCTGCACCCTGCAATGTCCCTCTGTATCCTCAATCCTTTTTTTTAAAGATTTGTTTATTTATTAGAAAGACAGAGTTACAGAGAGAGGTAGAACCAGAGAGAGAAAAAGAGAGGTCTTCCTTCGACTGGTTCACTCCCCAGATGACCACAATGGCCAGAGCTGCACCTATCTGAAGCCAGAAGCCAGGAGCTTCTTCCAGGTCTCTCATGTGGGTGCAGGGACCCAAGCACTGGGCCATCTTCTACTGCTTTCCCAGGCCATAGCAGAGAGCTGGATTGGAAGTGGAGAAGATGGGACTCGAACCGGTGCCCATATGGGATGCTGGTGCTGCAGGCCAGGGCTTTAACCCACTGTGCCATAGTGCTGGCCCCATATCCCCAGTCCAAATATTCATCAAGCTACTGTCATGGCCTGTTTGCTCTTTTGCAGCCCCTCCAAGGCTGTAAGCAACATCAGAACAAGGACTGAAGATACACTCTTTACAGCCATATCTATAGGGCCTAGCACAGTCTTTGGTACACAGTGAAGGCTTTGTAACTATTTGGTGAATGACTGGGTGTTTGAAGAATCCTTGACTTTTGAAGGAACCATATTACTTCGGGGATTCTCACCAATGACTGTTTTGCTCTTTGAATGATAATGCAAGTGCTCAAATCATCAAAATGTAGTTGTGTTTCACATTGAAATTAATTCAGTAAGTATAACAATTCATCATCCTGAGTCATCTCTTATCTGATCAGTTGTTCATCCCTAATCATCAAACAAAAGAATATTTGATTTTAACAGCCAAATGTTTTCTCATTTAAAGTTATTCGTTAATCCACAAAGCCCAGAAAACTAATTGTAAACTTCCATGAGAGATGAAAATCATTGTCAGATGTGACTATAAAACAACATGATGACTATTTTTTTAGAAATATCCCTTCAGGGCTGGCCCTGTGGCATAGTTGGTAAAACCACTGCCTGCAATCTTAGCATCCCATATGGCTGCCAGTTTGTGTGCTGGCTGTTCCTCTTTCAATCCAGCTCCCTGCTAATGCAGGGAAAAAGCAATGGAGAATGGCTCAAGTGCTTGGGTACCTGCCACCCATGTGGGAGACCTGGATGAAGCTCCTGGGTCCTGGCTTTGGCCTGGCCCAGCCCTGGCCATTGCAACCAACTGGGGAGTGAACCAGCCAATGGAAGATTTCTGCCTCTCTCTCCCTCTCCTTCTTTCTCTAGAACTCTGACTTTCAAATTAAACAAATAAATCTCTAAAAAAAAAAAAAAAAAAAAAAAAAAACCCTCCCTTCATTCCAGGGATCCCATTCCTTTCAGTGTCTCCAGGGTTCCTGCTCCCTTAGTCCTATCAGCCCCTGGATTGCCACCCTTAGCTCCTTCCCTTTGGTTTACAAGCATACTAGAATCTTCCCAATCATTCACACACACACACACACACTGCTGTCTACTTCTGTCTTAGTAAAGACAAGTCCACATTCCATCTTTGCTCTTCATTTTTTCCTTAATTGTTCCTTGACCCACTGTAGATTGGCTTCCATCTGTCATTCCAATGGAAGTGCTTTTCCTAAGCTCACCCATGAGTCCGACACTGCCAACTCCAGTGTTCACTCTCTCCTTACTGCTCTTGACCTCTCTGATGCATTTGATGTTCTACTTTATGTTTGATGTTACACTTACTTTATGGAAATAGTCCCACTCACTCCTGACTGAGTTTTTAGAACTAAGAGATATCTGCTAATTTTAGGCTCCCTTGCATGCCTCGCTAGTTATTCTATTCTGAATTTAAAGTCCAACTCTCAGAAGGAAATCTTTCTCCTCTCATCTCAAGCAACACTTCACTGAAGTCCCCATTAGGCTCTAGAAATGGGCAGAATCGTTGCCTTCCTCTTTCTTTCTTCCTATCTCTCAGGTCCCTTTCTTTGTGTGGACTCCTTTACCAGTTCTTTTAATTCTGCTCTCTTTCTAAATGGTGATATTGCCATTCCCCAGAATTCAAACTCCAGGTCTCCTTTTAACTCTGTATACTCCATTTAGTTCTATATACTTCTCTTGAGTGATCAAGCAGATGAGGCCATTTGCCAATCAAAAACAAAATGGGCTAAAATACTGTCGCCACTTGTCTTCTGTATGACTCTTGACCTCATTCTGAAAGCTGTTTCAAACATGTTTTGAACCACAATAGAATAGGGGAATAAGTACACAATCATTCCCAAAAGATTTTTTAAAAACCCTCAAAACTTATAAGGATACAGGGCCACATAGATAGGCCTAATGAACGAGGTAGAGTGATGAAGGGGCAAGTTGAACAGCTCACAGGAGGAGGCACAGCCAATTGGCTCCAGCTATACATTGCCACAAGGGAATATCTTCTGACTTTATCTGAATACACACAAAAGTCTAGTTTCTGTTGTTGGAAGTAATGTGATTTTTAGATCTGCAACTTATTCAACAGAATTAAAATACAATGTAAGCCAACATTATGAAAAGCAAACAAAATATATCTGAAGATTCACTTTGGCCCATGGACTATTAATTTTCAACCTATGCTTTTGAGGGTAACACTTGCTATGCAGTACATATTTACCCATATTCATATAAAGTCAGGGGACCCTTGCTCTAGACCTGACTCTGTCATTTGCCAGCTGTGTGGCCCTGAGTCAGATGCCTAACCTCTCTGAGCAGAACTGCACTCATATGTAACCTCAGAGGATTCGTCTGAGGATCAAGTCATGTATATGAAAGCTCTTGAGAACTCCTACATTATGCCAAAAATCTAGTGATGATGGTTTGAAAGTTTCACGACACTTTAATATGCTTTGATATTAAAAAAATCTTTTTACATTTGATTCACCTTGACTTTTCATACGCAGGATGAAGACTAGTGACTCCCTGGCAAAAAGCAGGCTTTTATGTGTGCTTTTGGTAGTCACATGACAACAGCCTCACTGGCCTCCTTCCAGTGGTCATCCAATAATCTCTCCCCAGTTGTCAATGTGTTTTTTTAGGATATAAAATGATAACTTCAAACTTAACGAAATTCATTCCATTTCAAAAAATGCTTTTTTTTCTTTCTTTACAAGAACCTAAAATTGGCAAAAGAAACCTCTTCTTCAAATAATATTTAGAGCCTAAGTGTCCTTCACTCGAGGGGCTCAGAAGGCTGGAACATATTATTAGAATGCAGTGGAAACTACAGAGGTTAAGTCAAATCACACTGAGTTCCTCAGGCTGTGCTTTGTGTGAATGGATGACACCTACTGGTATAAACTGAAAATCCACTTTCTCTCTTTAAGAAGAAAAAGAAGGCCGAGAAAGAAATTCACAGTGAGCAGAATCCAATACCGTCAAAAGCACAGTGGCCAGAGTGCAAGCCAACGATTTCATGGAATCATAAGAAAGTGTTTACAACACAGTAGTGGAGAAGCCAAAGTGTACGTCTGCCGTATCTCTGAGCTATTACTTGAAAGTGTATATAAAAGTTTAGAAAGAAAGCATGCAGAAATGATACATTAAAAAATGAAATGATAGGCACCAGAATATTTATTTAGTATTTAATTTGTATTAATCACTATTTTTTTGTTTCTATTTTTCTGCACTTTTGATATTTTCTCCTACAACCATGCATCATTCTCATAACAGGAAGAAATAAACACTCTGTGTGGGATGTTGTTTATTCTTCCTTAAAGCCTGTTATCTTACATGTGAAGAAGTAAAATGTCTAAAGCACAAAGGTAGAGGTGATTAAACAGCTTTATGGGCCAGTGCTGTGGCACAGTAGGTTAATCCTCCGCCTGCGGCACTGGAATCCCATATGAGCACTAGTTCGAGTCCCGGCTGCTCCTCTTCCAATCCTGCTCTCTGCTGTAGCCTGGGAAAGCAGTGGAGGATGGCCCAAGTCCTTGGGCCCCTGCACCCACATGGGAGACCTGGAAGAAGCACCCGGCTCCTGGCTTCGGATCTGCACAGCTCCAGCTGTTGCGGCCATCTGGGGAGTGAACCAACGGAAGGAAGACTTTTCTGCTCTCCCTCTCACTGCCTGTAACTCTACCTCTCAAATAAATAAATAAAATCTTAAAAAAAAAAAAAAACAGCTTAAGAATGAGCTTTAAAACATGGCCAGCCAAGGTCTCTGTTCTTGCAAGACCCACTGTAACCGAATATTTCACAAATGAACCTGAGGGTCACTGTCAAACTATCACGGGTTCTCTCTGCCCAATCTCACTGCTCCCCGAATCCACCGGAACTTTTGATTCTCTTCAGTATCGAATGCCTAGAGCTCTGTTACTACTTCTAAACCCTAGAAGCATCCCAAGCCTAGTAATTCACAGATTTCATGAGCCATTTTATTTTTAAAGGCAAATGGAGGATTAATAGATGCAGTTACAAGTGCTAGGAGAATGTCTAGATGTAAAACTAATCTCATACTTGCTATCAATCTCCATCTCCATTTCTTAATCACTACTTCACCTGTGAAGGCAGACTTTTTTTTTTTTTTTTTTTTGGTGACTGTAAGAAAAGAACATGTAGCGAGAGTACTTCCCTTTAGTGAGTTCTGAGTCACTTGAGAAGAGAGGTGCGAGGGTCTCACAAAGGCTCTGGGAATTTGACAGAATATGAACAATGACAGCTGAGATAGGTCAACAGGTAGCTGTTTTTGGATCATGTTGCATCAAGAGATGTCACAAGTGTCTTTGAAGTTCGATGAAGAATATGGAGTGACAGACCAGAATGTTTAGAGATCAAGGCCAGTAAAAGTGACGATAACAGAAAATGTATGGATTCACAGTTGCACAGCCTGGTACAGTGTGCAATGACTCGTTCCCACTGTGTTAGAATGGAAGCCGGAGTCTTGGAGAAGTCAATGTTTAGCCCAAATGTAGTTGAGACAGAGACAGAACCAGAACCAGAACTCAGACACGCCTGCTTCTACATTACTGTTACATGTGCCTCGAAAGAAACAGAGAAACAAACGTGTGGGGCTTACGGGCCTTTATCCTGAAGGCTCCACCTCTGTTTATCACAGTTCACATTTTCCTAGGCTGAACGACAGCCACTATAAATAATTCTGGACTAGGCTTCTCCTCAGTTAACCATTGATCATTCTCCACATCTTAGATGCACTGAAGTGTCTAGACTTGCCTGAAGTTAGTTTTGTATAAGTCATTTGATATAAATTTGGCAGGTGCAATTTTAAAGCCAAGTAAGTGAAGGTCACATTTTAGTTTCCAAACCCCTACCTTAAAGTTTTAGAATCGTTTAATGACAGATACACAAGTCATTGGGAGCTCAACCCCAGAGCTCAAAGGACAAGAAGCTTCTCTGAATGACACACAGATCAAAATCCCCAAGGAACAGGAGGCGAGTAGAGTGAGAACCATGAGAACATTGTCAGAGTGACAGCGATGTTCATACAGAGGAATATCTTTAATAAAAAAAGAATAAAGAAGACTGCTCAGCTTGCACATGTTAAACCATATTATGAAGTTATAATAATCAGATCTTTTTATACTGGCACACAGGTAGACAACCCAAACAGAATACACATATAGAATAAGGTTCTTCTGCATATAAGAAGGTAAAGTCTGATAAAGTCAATATATGAGGTAGATTTAAGCTGCATTTAACAGAAAACATTCTCTCTAGTTCACCCCAAAAGGGATTTGTTACCAGGTACTATAAAATCTTTGGGAGGACTGAAGAAGCAAATTCTACTCTTTGCTTCCAGAAATAACTCCCAGCCCCAGACTTACACAGGTTTTAGCTTGACTGTACAATCTGCCATGGCTACCTTTGTGGGTTTCCCTGTCAGGAATCTACTTACACTGGGGCTTTCCTGCGTGTGCCATAATGTGTTAACAAAATACACATCTTCCGCTAATGCAGTTCCAAAAACAAGTGTCATATTGGCATGTATGATGGGAGAACCAAAATTACTTCTGAACCACAACAGCAAGAGACCCTGGAAAAGGCAGCTTTTAGATTGCTAGCCTCTGCAATACAGAAAACCTCACTTGGAGGAGAAAATGGACCTAGAGTCAGCCAATTTCAGTATCCATCAAAAACAGCATTTCACACTGGCTATAAGGAAAGAGTGGCTTCATAACTGCTGCCAAAGCATTTGGGTAAGTAGTTGGAGAAACATTCATGTAGAAATAAGCTACATTCAAATGTAAAGGTTAAATTATAAAATTCACATTTAAAAAATGAAAGAATATGAAAAAATATTTTCTGAGGACAAAAGCAATAAAAGAAATCCCATATACACATTAGTAGGTTGGATCTAAAAATAATTCTCTTCACATAAAATAGAATGACTGCAATTCAAACAAATTAGGAACAATATTTACAAGCCAAAGGATTAAAATTCTTATATTTAAGATATTTACACAAATTGAAAGAAAGCATTAAGAAACCATGGATAAACAGGCAAAGCACTTGAATGTAAAAATAAAAATATAAAAATGCAAACATTTAAGAATGTGTGTATGATAAAAAGTAACAAATATAAAGAAATGTGAAGTACAAATATTAATATATTGAAAAATCAAAGCTAAAAATAGTCATAAATTATTGGTGAAAAGTATAATTCTCAATAAAGCTTAGTAATTATAAATTTTTATATTTGCATAATATTTAAATATGTAATGTAAAAGCTACCAGATATATGGAAAATTGACAAAAACACAATAATTATGAGAGATATCTCTAAGTCTTTGACAGTTCTAATAAGCCAAAAGTATTAAGTAGAGGGAATTTGAATAAAAATGTAAAACTTAAATTTATTAAATACATATTAAAATTTAGCATATCAGAGACTACATATGCTTTTCCATCACATATGGAGCATCTCTGAAAAGTAATGGTGTGTTAAGACTCAAAGACATCCAAAATATCATTCAAAGGCTGAAAGTATCTCTCTTATTTGACCATTATTCCATAAAACCAAAAAATGACAAAATTTTAAATGTTAAAGCATAGCTGCTTGTAAATTTTAAAAGTCACTCTCTGAAATGATTCTTTGACTGAAGACTCAATAATAAATTCCAATAATAGAGTATTTGGAGAATATGACAATAAGACGCAACTTACCAAAACATTAGATGTGGCCAAAGCTACCACTGGGAAAAAAATGAATTCACACAACTTTGATTCTTTTCACTACTAAACAAGAATGAAATGACACTAACAAACAAATCATTGAAATTAATAGATACAAAAAAGAAAAAGTGAAATAAGGTTTTCCAAAGCCTAAACTCAGAAGCAGGCCTTTCCCTAAAGGCAGATCCACCCGTGTCCCACTTCAGTACTCAGCTCCAGCCCTGACTCCACTTCCTGCCCATGAAGATCACTGAAAACAGTGGTTACTGCTCAAGCGACTGAGTTCCTGCCATCCACAAAAGAAATTTGAATTTAGTTCCCATGTCCTGGTTCTGACCCCAGCCATTGCAGGCGTTTGCAGGTTCTCTCTCTCTCTCTCTCTCTGCCTTTCAAATAAAATAAATATAATTTTAAAATAATAAACAGTGGTGGTGAAATAAGTTTATGTTTCAAAATTAAATGTAAAAAAAAGAACCATAAAAAAGAATTTGAAGAAAATTCAGATTAGAAAAGTAAATTCTAACTGTCAAGAATGATAAACTCCTTCAGTTACTTCTCAGGCATTCTCCTTATCTGTATTGTTAGTTCTGTTAAAACGATGATCATGTGCTTTAAAATAACAAAACATTTTTGAGAAAATACATAGATGAATATTTGCCTGATAGGGGTAAACAAATAACTCTAAATTTAGAAACAAAGGAAAAAACTGTGATACATATAATTCATAAAAACTCACAAATTCCCATA
The DNA here is from genome assembly GCF_964237555.1 of Oryctolagus cuniculus. Taxonomy (NCBI): domain Eukaryota; kingdom Metazoa; phylum Chordata; class Mammalia; order Lagomorpha; family Leporidae; genus Oryctolagus; species Oryctolagus cuniculus. The sequence continues at coordinate 36,112,448 of NC_091434.1, forward strand.
CATCACAAATTTATAATTAAAAGTAAAATGGTGAAGAGTAAAAATATTTGCAACTCATATAACAGCAAAAAGCCAAAGAGATCAATGTAAAAACATCTTACAAGTCACTAATAAGATGGGCACTCTAATTTTGCAAACTGGCTTAAAAACTTCAATGGCTAATTTACAAATAAAGAAGGGCAAACCTCCAAAATCCACATTAAGAAAATAAAAATATAAGCTCACTAGTAAGCCAAAAGAAACGATATATATGAAATCTGGAGACACAATTTTCCCACAAAGTTGGCAAAAACATTTCAATGTTATTTGAAAGATACTCAACGATGTTTAAAAGAAATTACATAAAATCTAGCGTTCTGTTTGGTAAGGAGATAGGTAATGGGCACTTTCACCCACAGCTTGTAGGAGTCAGCACCGATAAAACTTCTGAGGGGTAATAAACAGGAGAAGTCTTTTAGTAATCATTTTGTATTTATTTATTTTGAGAGGCAGAGAGAGAGAAAGACTGGGGCAGATCTTCCACCTGCAGACTCACTCCTCAAATGCCCACAAGATCCAGTGCTGGGTCAGCCTGAAGCTTGGAGCCAGGAACTCAATCCAAGTCTCCCAAGTGCACAACAAGGACTTGATTACCGGAGCCTCCACCTGCAGCCTCCCAGGATGCACATTAGCAGGAAGCTGGAATGGATAGCAGTGCCAGGACTTGAAGTCAGTTCTCAGATACGAATGTGAACTTGCCAAGTAGAGTCTTAACCACCAGCCCAAATGCCTGCCCCACATTACACTACAGCGCACCACAGCACGGTCTCCTAATCCACCAGCACTCTCTCAGGAGGCTCGATCCATGGCTCTGCCAGGCATTTCCAAGGAGGCCAGACTCACCATTGACACTCAGGTTAGGACCCCAAACCCACGCACATTTATACGTCTCCATTATAAACAAACTTATAACTACACAAACTGTAAACACGGAGATGCTATTGCATCTTCTGTCTGGCCATTTGGAATATTCCAGATGGCTACGTGAATTTTATTCTCTTAATCGTTTAACAATAGAGAGACAAAGCCTAAAGAGTAATATGTCAGGGTATGTATTTGCTCCAGCTTTGAGAAGTTTCCATGGAAATAGCCTTAGATATATACAGCCTGAAAAAGAACAACAGCAAAGCAAATAGGACATGTAATTGTTAAGTACTTTTTAACCTTCCCGGACTAAAAGGAAAGATTCCCCAGAATATTTTCACAATAACTTAAAGATATATAACCAGCAGCAACTTCTAAATGTGCTATATTTTTCATTGCTCCTGCAGATTGTTAATATTACACAAATTATAAATTAATGTTACATGTTCCTGTGGATGGTCTGTGTCTGCATTTTGCATTCACAATGGATAGGTAACATCTATTCCCCAAAATTTGCCAGCTGACAATCTCTAAGGAATTTCATTTTTCTGCTATCAAATGTATTTTTTTTTTTTTTTTGACAGGCAGAGTGGACAGTGAGAGAGAGAGAGACAGAGAGAAAGGTCTTCCTTTGCCGTTGGTTCACCCTCCAATTGCTGCCGCAGCCGGCGCACCGCACTGATCCGATGGCAGGAGCCAGGTACTTATCCTGGTCTCCCATGGGATGCAGGGCCCAAGCACTTGGGCCATCCTCCACTGCACTCCTGGGCCACAGCAGAGAGCTGGCCTGGAAGAGAGGCAACCGGGATAGAATCCGGCACCCCGACCAGGACTAGAACCCGGTGTGCTGGCGCCGCAGGGCGGAGGATTAGCCTAGTGAGCCGTGGCGCCGGCTCAAATGTATTTTCAACCTTGCTAGTCTTTGTCTTACAACACAAATCACAGAAATGAAGGAACATGTAATGATAAATGAGATGTATAGAGAACAAAATAAAGAAAGATTGACTTTAAGACCACAAGAATGTATTAGTTGGGAATTTCTATTATAAATCACAGAAACCCAAATTGGGTTAACAAAGAAAATGAAGCATTGTCTCATGAACTAAAAAATAAGTGGAAGGGGATTTATCTTTGGGCGCAGTAAGATCCAGGAAGCTCTTTATTTGTATCTTTTTTGCTGTTTTCTGTGTTGGTGTCATTCTTAACCAGCTTCTTCCAAGAATTTCTGTTTAAATCTCCCAGCTTTGCAAATACAACAACAAATAGAGTTTTTGGCATCAGCTGAAGACCTAGCTGCAATATAGGTCTCATTCCTATTTTTCAGCAATCACTGTAGCAAAGGAAACGCAGAGCTCTGATTGGGTGGACCTGCTCATGTGCCCATCCCTGGAGCCAGAGGTAAAGTGAACCTTAACCCCGTGAACTAAGAGTTGCAAAAAAGTAGTCCCTTAAGAAAAACCAAGGTGCCATTACCAGAAAAGAGGGAAAGTAACGTAGCACAGACAAAAACGCCAGAAGTTTGCACAGATGGGAAGATGTTTTCTTTACCTGCCATGGGAGATAAAATAAATGCTCAAGATACAGTATGAAAACTCACGGTGGTAGATGTATAAGGAAACTTTTAGACTAATGCGTAGTGATCGGCAGAAACTTTTCCACAGTCCCTGCATCAGCCCAAATATTTGTAGGGAAGGAGAAAACGGGAGACTGCAGTTAGCACTCATTATTTTGACATGGGCTAGGCAGGCAGCAGTGAGGAAAAAGGAGCTAAGAGACTTCCAGGTGTCTCCTTGCTGCAGCCAAGCAGCACCGAAAGCCCCACCCCTGTCTGTGTTGCTCCAACATGCTACCGGCTCGGAACAGCCACTTCTCCTCATGCACCTGAACCTCCCTTCCTCATCCCGGCCCAGGCGCCATTCTAACCACAAGTGCGCTGAGCTCCAGGTGGGACCCCTCCAGACCGTCCCAGAGATCAGCGCTCGCACCGAAGCCCAGCCAAGCTCCGCCCTGCTTGTATATTCAATTAGGACAGCAGTCCTTACCTCATTAAGGGGCAACCCGAACTTCAGTGGGCACAGCAGCAGCAGATGCCACCCTTTCCTCAAGAGGAGAAGCTCCCACACTCAAGTCTGCATGTGTACTACCTCTTTAAATAAATCCTGCTCTCCCACTGCACTCGATCTAGGTCTCTGCTTTGAATTCCTCTGAAATAAACCCAGAGGGAAGCCTGTTTCTCCAACTGCTTGGTCAAAGGCCTGGCACAGTTCATGCTCCGGTCCTCAGATTCAACAAGAAAGGAAAACCTTGGAGTGAGCCCTTTTCCACCCTGCTGTGGACTCTGGGAAGCTGACCCTTCCACCACCGGACCACAGTAACTTCCCCAACCCCTGCCTTCCGTTTCCTTCCAGTCATGGGAGCTCTGGCCAGAAATTAGAGACAGCAGGAGGAAAGTGAACCCAGAGTATTTACTCTCTGAGCTATCTCCCTTGGAAACCTCAGCTCCTGTAAGAGATCGATGCCCCTCCCCCTCTCCCTCTCATACACACACACACACACACACACACTCTCTCTCTCTCTCTCTCTCTCTCTCTCTCTCTCTCACAGCGACTCCTACAGTTCTACAGTAATCCTCCTTCCCTCATCCCCTCCCCTTGACCTTTACACCTAGAAGGCGCTGGTCATGACTTCCTGCTGTTGCTTGCCCTGGGAGGTTTCTCCATCTCTTGTTTTTCTTAGTCCTGTTCACACCTCTGCAGTCTCTTAATTAACTTTCCAGTTGCCCCTACTGGAGTTTTCCACCCATTTTCCTTCCAGGAGGGTAGGCGCTGCCCAGTTGATCCAAGGACCAATTCTGTAAGGAGATGAGTTTGGTAAGTGCCTGGCTCCATATTATTACTTCTGGGGTGAGGCCAGGAAAAGGTCTTTAACTCACTGACCCTTATCTACCGAGCTATGCGCTGATGCCTCAATTTCCTCTAAATGCAACCAAAACCTTTCATTACACTGTCACAGAGAGGACACAATGTGTGAATTTCCCTGACGTAAAACAGCTTTGCTGTATCAATGACTGAAAACGGATTCTTTCTTGAGAAATAGCTTTGTTGACAGAGTGACAGAGTGAGATAGAAGAGCCAGGCTGCCTGACTCAAGACAGTGGTCCCACCCCAAAGAATAGCCACCTGGAAGAAATGAGGTTACCCACTGGGCTGATTGTGGCTCTCAAAGATCAGTTGTTGACATCGTAACCCCCAGTACCTTAAAATGTGACCATATTTAGTAGGGCCTTTAAACAGGTAATTAAGGTAAAATGAAGTCATGTGGAGTGAGCCTCAACCCGTAAGACTGGTGTTCTTATAACAAAAGGGTGGGACACAGACGCACAGAAGTAGAACTGCGTGATGATGTAGAAGTCAGCCATGTAAAGCCAGGGGTCCTGGAACAGGTCCTTCCCCTGTGGTCCTCAGAGGATAAACAACCCTGACAACATCTTGATCTTGGATTTCCAGGCTCCCAAACTCTGAGAAGTTTCTGTTGTTCATACCCAGTCCACAGTAATTTACTGGGGAAGCCCTGGCAAGCTCTTACACCCACTCCCCATTTCCTAAGGTAAAGCCTTCTCTCTCCACCAGACCAAGAAAACCAAATCTATTTTATCAGCAAGATGAAGCAACAACTGGTGTGTATAAACTCTAAAGTAAGGGGATTATTTTCTTACCTACCCTTTCATAATTATATGCTATCTGATCCATCATTTTGAGCAAATTAGTGCATTTATTTAGTTGGCTGTTTGGGGAATTAATGCTCAGCAAATACTGGTGCATTTGGGGGTCACTTCCTATCCTACCAAATACTGGGACAAAGCCTTGAGAAAGAACTTGGCATTTCAGGACATAATGTGTCATCTCTTCTCACACAACGATAGTATTCAAGAACCAACCACCCAGCAAAGAGGTATAAAGTCTCCAGGAAATTTTACTAACGTGAAAAGAGTAAAAAAAAAAAAATGAATTAAATAAATGAGATCCCTGGATTGCAGAGGTCAATTCCCTTCCTGAGTCCTAGGTATTAGTACTCCAACAAAAGCTATTTATATAGCCTTCCCTGGGAGTGCTGGGTCTCTTGGAATCCATACCCTGGCCTAACTCAGACACCTTAATTTGCAGGATTTGCTTGCTAAGGATCAGTCTATGCAGTTTGTTGTCCGTCACTGCCCTGTCTGAACAAGGAAAGTCAAAACAGCTACAGAAAGCCAAGCGAAGAAAGAGCCCCAGGCAGTCATCGTTATTTTTCTCTCCCTAGGGATAAATGCTCTCTGGTTACCTTCTGTTTCTATTGCAATTATTAAAAAGTAATGAGATTCCCTTCTGAAATTCGTGCTGGGGAACCCACTGCCTTAGAATAAATGTAAAAGCATCAGGTACGTTTGGCACTGATTAAAAACTAACTCAAAATCAAAACCAAATTGTTAAGGTTTTAAAGGTCTCCGCCTCAAAAACCAAATGTCAAAGGTAACAGAAATGCCACTAGTGGAATCACTTGTTTTATTCTATCTCACTTTAGTTTCAAGTTCCAGAGCGGCTCATTTTTACTAGATTTACTGAGGTGCCATGCTCTTAACAATAGTTTACGCGAGTTTTCCCTTCAAATATACAAAATTAGAAGTGTTACTGCGTCCCTAAATGTGATTTTTATTACATTCCGTGCCCGCCCAGGAATTTTTCCTGCGAAACACAACTTGATTTCATAACAGAAATGCTGGATTCCCTTCACAGACTCTTGCTTGGCTACAAACTTTATGGGAGCAACAGTGTTCATTCAAAGAAGCTGGCTGGCTGGCTGGCTGGTGCGGAGATTAAGTGCCGGCTTCCAAAGCAAGGCCTTCTGGGTTGGCATCCTGGCTTCCCCACCTTACCAACTGATGGTTCCATGGTCAAATGGAACCTCCCAGATCCCAGCCTTCTCATCGTGTAAAATGAAGATAGTGACAGCCCCTAGCTCATTACTGTATCCTAGGAACTAAGTTAACACGAGTAAGGCACGTCATCTAGCATCTAATCTGTTTTATTTGCTCAAGAAATATTAGCTGCTGTTGTTGTCAAGGAAGCAAAAAAATTGTACTTCTCTTGCTACTCATCAAGGGCAAGTCTCAACCCCACCGCCTACGCCTAAGCCATGCATTCAGCCAATGAGCAGACTGGGGTCGCCTTTGTGAATGAAAGGGTGACCTTGCGTGGTTTGCCAGCCACCACCCCCAGAGGGCTGTCAGGGGCTCTGAGCTGGGGATGTGTTGTGGTGAGGTTTTTGGCCTAAGCTTTCTTGGTGGGTTTGGCTTTGACGCAGTTGAGGTTGTTTACTGTTTCTAAAAAAACATGTCAGCATATTTCGTGTTCTGCCTGTAAGATTTAGTAAAAACCTAAAGCTATTCCTTAATGGATATGCATTAACATCTGAATATAGAAATAAGACAACTAATGGGAAGAGTGAGAAAGAAAAGAGGAGCGAATGAAGCGAAATGCTGAGCTTGACATTCAGGTTGGAGGTCAAACAAGTTTTCTTAGACTAATGGATAGTGGGAAAAACTCCCTTAAACCTTTCCTTCCTTTCCAATTCCATCCAGAACATTTGTGGAAGAGAAGGAAATCATAATTACTTTTTAAAAAGTTTGCAAAAATTACTGCAGGGGATATGTTTATGTAGAGTCTCGCATCGGCAGTGTTCTTGCTGAATGACCCAGAATTGAATGCTGTAATAGCAATCCGTCAAGAACATAAGTTAGGAGCCAGCGCTGTGGTGTAGTAGGATAAGCACCAGCCTACAGTGCTGGCAACTCATATGGGTGCCGGTTCAAGTCCCAGCTGCTTCGCTTCCCATCCAGTTCCTTGCTGATAGCCTGGGAAAGCAACAGATGGCCCACGTGCTTGGGCCCCTGCACCCACCTGGCTCCTCGCTCCTGGCTTCTGGCTTCTGATTGGGCCAGCTCCGGCCTTCGCAGCCATTTGGGGAGTGAACCAGCAGATGGAAGACCTCTCCCTGACTCTCTGTAACTCTGCCTCTCAAGTACATAAATAAATCCTAACAAAATAAAACAAAAAATGAATGTAAATTACCTAAGTCAGATTTTAGAAAATTTCGTTGTACTCCCGCATTAATGCATAAAACAGGCAAAATGGCACATACCTTGAAAACCCACCCTCTCCAAGGGCGTCAAGGATAAAAGCATCATGGGAAGTAGTTCCCTCTGGTCACTGTTCACAGCCCTGCAGTTGCGCAGAATTGGAACCGGAAATTGCGAACGTTACCTTAAAGAGATTCCAACACAGGGAAGGAAGGGTTCAGGTGTCTGGGGTCCTCCGCTGAAGACCTCGCTGCCAAGCCCTAGCCGGTGGCTGCCGCTCCCGGATTGGTCAGACCGCTGAACGCCAGCTGAGAGACGAGCCGTGATTGGTGGGTGAGGAGAGCCGGAACTGACGCCAGAGGGTGCGAGGTGAAAGGGCAAAACGTGCCGGGTGCAGATGGGCCGAACGAGGACGAGAGACGGACGGCGGCGGAGGGAGAGAGAGCTGTGAGGAGACGGGCAGTCCTTGTGGGGAAAGACGTGACGGGGAGGTTTCTGGAGAGACCGGTCGTCTCCCCGTCTTCCAGACGTCCTGGAAGGTCCTGGGTGGCTTTGTCTGGGTTTTAGCTATTTCCCAGTGCCACTTGGGCTGTGAGAATCTTCATATTTATACTTTTAGTAAACTTAGTTCTGATAGTTTTTATCTGAAGGTTAAATAAGTTCAATTTCATATTAATCATAAAGTGGAAAGCCACTGGTGTTTGCCGTGAGTAAAAGGTGATGACAAAATAGTAAGAAATAATTCATGAAATTCTAGCCAAATACTATTGGGGTGGGGGAAGTTTGCTTGGTGTTAGGGAGGTGTTAAAGGTATCAGGGCACCAAAATGAGACCTCGCCCTTGATGTAATCAAAAAGAAGCGAGATAGGAAAGAACGCGCTCGTTTTGCAAGGCAGTGTCTGAAGTCACTTCTGCTCGGACCGCCTAACACTGGTGCTGTCCACTCTACCTTAGTGCTTCATTCTCCTAGAAGAGCTATGCTTGTATAAATTAACCCAGTTTTCCTTGAACAGCCGTCAGTGTTACTAGAATCTCGTTAACCTGAGGCGCCCGCCCCGCCCCGCCCCACTTCGCCAGACTAAATCATTTCCCGGGTTCTGAAGGTTTACAGTAGAAGCCCCAGGACTAGAGCTGGGAGACCCCAGAGGAATGCCAAGAAGGCGCTGAGCCCATGGATAACACCTGTGCCATCCGGGGTGGCAGGCAAGAGACACACGTGTCCTGGAGACTGGTCCAAGTTGAAATGTGCAGTGTAAAATACGCACCAGGTTTTTAAAAATAGTACAGAACATTCTTCTTATCAGTTTTATGCTGGTTGAATATTACTTGTTTTATTTGTGGAAGTTAATACATAGTATACAAATTATGTGGATGTCACACCGTTTGATATGTAGTTATAAATGTTACTTCACTGAATTATACCATGTGCATAAGAATACACCCTTGTTTCCCCATGCTATGATCATTGTTATGAATCCCTCATTTGGTGATATTAATATTCCTGTTTGCAAGATACTCCTGTTTGCAAGAAAAAATGGTATATTCGTATACATATATAATACCTACATTTGAAGTGAATGTGGCAAAATGTTAAAAATTGTTAAATTTTCAAACTAAAAACTTTAAAATAATTATCTTTATGCTGATTACACATGTAAATGTTATTTTGGATATATTGATTAAATGTACTAGTAAGATTAAATTCACTTCTTTTTAATTGTTAAAGTATTTTATTTGACCAATTTTAGACTTCTTACAGAAAAAGGGCAAAATTTTAGAGCATTCCTACATGCCTTTTACCTAGCCTGCCTTTAAGTTACTATTTATATAACCACAGCAAAATTATCAAAACCAGGGAATTAACAGTGATATAATCCTATTAACTAGACTACACTCGAGTTTCAAATTTCACCGGTTTTCCCACTCATGTCTTCCCCGCCCCCGACCCCCTGTGCTGGTTGACACCATACATAGGTAAAATAATTAGTACGTGACTTAAAAGAGCATGTTCATAACAGAAATATATGGGTTTAATCATCTACACTCTTCTAGGCTCTTTGATGTATTTTGCTTTCAATACCAATGACACCAAAGGTTTATTGAGAACTGCTCTGTTAATCGCTTTTCTAAATACTTCGCATGTATTCAGCAATTTAATCCCCGTCTTATCTCTGCTTTGCAGCCAAGAAACCTGAGGCATGAAAGCTGTGAATTGCACAAGACCCTCATTGAGCTCCAGAAGTGGCAGATCCAGAATCTGAACACAGAGGGAACTCCAGAGCCTGGACTTAGAGCCACTACACTCTTTTAAAGGTACAGCATCAGTTAGTTCCCATTCTACATCTCAGCTGTTACCCACTGTCAACTCTCTCTCTTCATTTTTCTCTCTTCCTGCATGACAGAGTGGGAGAATGGATGTGGACTCAGTGAGTGTCTGTCCACTGCGCTAAGAATTTCACAGCACAGTATCTTGTATAATGCTCACACAGTTCCATTTTACAGATAAGAAAACTGAGGTTCAAAAATCCCAAGGGGCAGTGGCTTGGATTCCCTTCTTTGACTCTCTGGCTTTCTGTTCTATGCACCTACTCCCCAGTTAGCTGAGCAGCATACATGTTTTGAGTGCTTCCTAGCTTTGAGAGATCAGTGCTCCCAGGGATTCTCTCCAAGACCCTGATGCGCCTTTGCAGGCAGCAGAAGGGGAACATAGCATCCCTTTAGCACAGAGTACAAAACTGGGTAAGTGCCAGATGTCGGTAGCCTGTTCACCTAGGTAAAGGATGTGAGATAACTCTTGTTAGCCACACTGTCTGGTGGAGAAACTAGAGCGTTTGACCTATTTGTAACTAAGCAGGCTAATTCCTTTTACAAGCAGTACAAAGACACAGCCTAGAAAGTGATATTACAAGGGGTAGGTGCTGCAATGCAATGGGTTAAGCTGCTGCTTTGTGCTTCTGATCCAGCTTCCTGCTGATGCTCCTGAGGCACAGCGGATTATGGTTCAAATACTAGGATCCCTGCCACCCATGTAGGAGTTCTGGCTGGGGTTCCTGGCTCCTGGCTTTGGCCTGGCCCAGCCCTGGCTTTTGCAGGCATTTGGGGAGGGAAGCACCAGATGGAAGCTTGCTCTCTTGTCTCTGTTTCTGTCTGTGTCTCTCTGTGTCATTCTACCTTTCAAATAAATAAGTACATAAAATCTTTTTTTAATGGAACTGCTTATTGTTGAACGTGGAGTTTGTTATATTAATCAATGCTCACGCCAGTGGCTGAGTGACAGAATATTCTTTAATGAAAGGGTAGAACTGGGCACCGCTTCCTGGGGCTGTGCCTTCTAAGTGGAGAGTGCCAGAGTCTTCCAGTGACTCCTGAAACCATACCAGTGGGGCTGCCTCAAAAAATATTTTAAATGGTGATGTGATTGAACGATTGAAAGGAGTTATATGCAACTAAGCATACTTTGATAAGATGCAGGAGTGAGGTCTCCTTTTATTATCTATTAAAAAGAAAAAAATTTCTATTTCTAGGGGTTCCCTGCTCTGTAATCCCTTTCCTTCACATTATAGAGCCTTCTGTAGTTCCTAAAGATAGCCACTAGATGGAGCTCCTGAACCACATTTAACTCCCCAAACCCACAGCTGCACAAACGTTTTTGTTCCTTTTTGGAAGGAAACAAAAAAAGAAAAACTAACTCCATAAGCCTGCATGCAATGCAGTGTAATGGACAAGATATTCTTAAATTCTTTTATAAAAACAGTTCTAGGAATAGGCCCAGGGAACAAAGAATTCCGTCTCACCAACAGAAGCCATGACTTATTGCCTGGCGTACCCTGACACCTGTCCCTTGAATTGTTCTCTTGAGAGGATTTTGTGTCTGAATTGAAGGAGAGGACTGCCAGGAACACTGCCTGTTTTGTTTTTGCTTTGCTTTGGGGGTGAGGGGTACACTTCCATGCAGATCGGAGAATGAAAGGGGTGTTCTGGGAGGGTTATGCTGGTGAGGGCAGTATTTTGCACGTCTTCCTGCACACACTCCACCATCCCAGAAGCTTGCGTGGCCAGCGGTGGATCTGCACCCCAAAGGGCAGGATGAGTGATTTTGAATAGACCATGCATGCACACCTAGGGCAGAAACAAAACAAGGTGACAAAGACTGCTAAGTACAAAGCACCAGGCATGGCCCCAGCACCCTGCGGGACCTGGCCTGAGCCACCGGAGGAGAATGAAGAGATCAGATGGAGGCTTGCACCAAGTCGTCGGTCCAGTCCGTGCTTGGCGTTGAGAGAGCGTAAAGGATGGTGAGAGTCTGAGGCTGGCTAGTCAGTGGACCCTGAATTCACAGGCTGGGCTGCAACACTGGCAGGGGACCAGCCTGCGCTGAGCACCTGCTGCACACGGGGACTCCCGAAGCTCTTGGAAAAATGGAATTAAAAGAAAATGGTCATTTTTTCATGAACTTTTTGAAGACCACCACACATCCATTCAGAAGATAGCTTATTTTTTCTCATTTAAAATTTTTCATTGATGTATTTTTATTTATGTGAAGGGCAGAGAAAGACAGACATCTCCCATCAGCTCATTCAGTCTTCAGATGCCTGCAGCAGGCTGGGCCAGGCTGAAGCTGGGAGCCTGGAACTCCATCGAGGTCGCCTGTGTGATTGACAGAGAGCCAGCTAGCTGGACCATCACCGCCGCCTCCCAGGCTGCTCATTCACAGGAAAGCGGCAGCGGAAGCAGAGCTAAGACTCAAACCCAGGCCCTCCAATATGGGATGCTGCTGTCCCAAGCAGTGTCTTGACCACTGTGCCAGATGCCTCCCTCTTACTTTGCTCTCAAAGCAGTTCCAGAATGAAGACTGGAATCTAGATAGCTCACAAGACCCTGCTCAGAGTCCAGCAGGTAGCGAACGGCAGAGCCAGGCCAGTTCTCAAAGCCAGTCCCCGTGCACTTGCGGCAATGTCTCCTCAGTGCTTGCAGTGTGTCGGCGTCAGTGCATTGTTGCATTTTACACCCAGGACAGGTGTAACCAATCGGTGTTACTCTGATCCCCACTTTGAGGATGCAGCAGCCAAAGCACCTGGAGGTCAGGAAGCTCATCTAACAGAACACAGCTAGGGAGTCACGGGCTTTAGATTCAGAACCAGGTCAGCGGGTTCTGCACTGTTGCTCTGAACCAAATCACTGCCCAGAGTCCCTTGGCCTTGCGGCAGGTGCTCAGGCTTTGGCCCAGTTACAAAGCCTTGGCCCAAAGGTCTTAACTGCCAGAAGGGAAAGGAACAGGGTTTGCTTTCCCCACGCTGGGAGTGAGACTAGGTAACACTTGTTTAGAGCCTCCTAATGGCCAGTTTCTGTGTTTCTGCTTTCTATGGATGACATCATTTGGATCTCACAGTCATCCCAAGAGAAAAGAATCATTACCCTCACGTTTAGGTGGGAAAATCTGCACCAGAAAGATTGCTTAACATACCCAAGGACAACAATTAAAAAACGAATAGAGGCAGAATCAAAATGTAATGGCTGTTTAACTTGAAGGAATTTCCATGAAATACTGTTGAATGAGGAAAGCAAAATGCAAAAATATATAGGCAATGTACATACATAAAAATATACTACCATGGAGAAAAATGTAGGATGGTACATATCAAATTGTTAATCTGGCTTTTAGGGATGATGTGTTAAGAATGCAAAAACATTTATGCATCCATGAAATATACACAGATGTATATTTAGCCTAGGGATTGAAACAGTAGTTATGATGCTGTACCCCAGGACCAGCACTGCGGGTATAGTAGGTTAAGCCTCCGCCTGCAGCACCAGCATCCCATATGGGCATCAATTCAAGTCCTGGCTGCTCCACTTCCCATCCAGCTCCCGGCTAATGGCCTGGGAAAGCAGCAGAAGATGGTACAAATCCTTGGACCCCTGCACCAACGTGGGAGACCTAGAAGAAGCTCCTGGCTCCAAATTGGCTCAGCTCCGGTCGTTGCGGCCATTTGGGGAGTGAACCAGCAGATGGAAGACCTCTCTCTCTGACTCTACCTCTCTCTGTAACTCTTTCAAATAAAAATAAATAAATAAATAAATATTTTTAAGAAGTCATGAAATACATACAAAAGGGCAGTATACAGAAATTAATTTAAACCAGTTAATTGATAAAATTCAGTAGGCAATCTAATAAAATCTTTTGGTTTATACTTCATTATTGTGGATGAGTTCTTCTAATGCTGTATTAGAAATGAAAGTAAGCATAGTATTTTAAGATGGAAACTCCAACTATTTTCAAATTAATGTCAAACAAGATTGAGAATCCAAATACCATTCTCTCCTACTCAGCATTATTCTAGAAGTTCTCGTTAATGCAATAAAATAAGAAAAAGAACTAAGAGGTAAAATCTTCAGAAAGGAAGACACAAAATTGCACATGAAGATAATTATGTTATAAAAGAGAAAATAAACAAATACATCAACATAACACAGCCATCACACAACTTAGGACCAACCCTAACATGTTAGTCAGGATTGTCTGGACAAAGAGCAATAGAGAAAATGATTTATTATAAGAAGTTGGCTGGCGTTATTATGGAGACTAAGAAATCCCACAACCTGCCACCTGTAGAAGGCATAGGAAAGATGGTAATGTAGTTGTGGTCTAAACCCAAAGGCTTGAAAGCCAGCCAAGCCAGTAGTGTCAGAGCAGATCCAAGTTTGAAGTCTGGAGAGCCAGGAGCTCTGATGTGAAGGGCTGGAGATGGCTGTCCCAGCTCAAGCAGGGAGAGCAAATCCCCCGCCCTCCTCCACCTTTCTGCTCTGTTCGGGCCACAAATGGATTGGGTGGTGCTCACCCACATTGGTGAAGGCAGTCTTCTCTGTTCAGTCTACCAACTCAAATGCTAGCCTCTGCAGGAAACACCCACATGGACACACCCAACAAGTAATTTTTTAAAGATTATTTATTTTGAAAGAGTAGGATAGAGAGAGGAGTTTTTTCACCCACTGGTTCACTCTCCAAATGGCTATAAGGGCCAGCATTGGGCCAGGCCAAAGCCAGGAGCCAGGAGCTTCATCCTCACCTCCCACTTGAGTGGCAGGGGCCTCAACACTTGGGCCATCTTGTGCTGCTTTTCCCATTAGAAGGGAGCTAGATTGGAAGTGGAGCAGCTGGGACCTGAACCAGTTTCCATATGGGATGTTGGGATTGCAGGCAATGGTTCTACCCACCCATGGTGGTCACATGCTGGCCCCCATCAATAAAGTTTTATCGGCATACTGGGCATCCCTTAGCTCAGTCAAGTCAATACATAAAGTTGACCATCATATTAGATACCATTTTTAAGTTGTCAAAACTTATTGATACTGTTTCACCTCCTCTGTTACCTACTACTGACCATATTTCTGCACTGCTACATTTCCCTAAGCCTTAAAATTACCATATTCTTCCTTTCTCTACCCATAATCATCAATTACTTTTTCCCTTGGTAGAGGGTAAAGGAACCCCATCCTCCCACCCCTTATTTTGCTGAAGTATGACTAACCATTAAAATTCCCTTACTATGCCAAAATGTTTCCCTTTTTGTTGATAAATATTTTTAGAGCAGCTTTAGGTTCACAGTAAAGTTGAACATAAATCACAATAAGTTGCCTTGTATGAGTGTCCCTACAGTCCACACCACAGAGCTGTATTTTTTACCATCAGTGAACTTGCACTGATACATCATCACCAATCAAAGTCTGTAGTTTACTTGGACTCCCTCTAGGTGTTGTACATTGTATGGGTTTGGACAAATGTATAATGACATGTATCTACCATTTTAGTATTATACAGAATAGCTGCACTGCCCTCAAACTCCTCTGTGTTCTTCCTGTTCCTCTCACCCTCTCCCCTCTCCCCATTCCAACTCCTAATCCTTCTCCTGTCTATTGTTTTGCCTTTTCTGGAATGTCATATAGTTGGAATCGCATAGTTGGTAGGCTTTGCAGATTGGCTCCTTTTGCTTGTGATATGTATTTAAGTTTCTTCCATGTATTTTCTGAGGCTGATGGCTTATTTCTTCTTAGTGCTGAATAGTATACTGTCACCTTAATGTACTACCATTTATTCATTCATTCACCTACATCTTGGTTGCTTGCCGGTTTTGACAGTTATTACTAAAGCTGCTATAAACATCTTTTTTTTTTTTTTTTTTTTTTTTGGACAGGCAGAGTGGATAGTGAGAGAGAAAGACAGAGAGAAAGGTCTTCCTTTGCCGTTGGTTCACCCTCCAATGGCCGCCACGGCTGGCGCACTGCGGCCTGCGCAGTGCGCTGATCCGAAGGCAGGAGCCAGGTATTTATCCTCGTCTCCCATGGGGGTGCAGGGTCCAAGCACTTGGGCCGTCCTCCACTGTACTCCCGGGCCACAGCAGAGAGCTGGCCTGGAAGAGGGGCAACCGGGACAGAATCCAGCACCCCGACTGGGACTAGAACCCGGTGTGCCGGCGCCGCAAGGTGGAGGATTAGCCTAGTGAGCCACGGTGCCGGCCTGCTATAAACATCTGAGTGCAGGTTTTTGTGTGGATGTTTGTTGTTTATTAATTCTGGTAGATGCTAAGGAGTATGGTTGTTGAGTCATATGGTAAGAGTACACTTGGTTTTGTGAGAAATTATCAAACCGTCTTCTAAAGTGGATGTACATTTATGCATTGCAACCAACAATGGGAGTTCCTGTTGATCCAACCTCGCCAGCATTTGGTATTGCCAGTGTTTTGGATTTTGGTCATTTTAGTGGGTGTTTGGTAGTATCTTGCTTTAGTTTATAGTTGCCTTATAATTGACATGTGATGTTGAACATCTCTTCACATGCTTATTTGCCATATGTATATCTTCTTTGGTGAGGTGTCTATGTAAATTCTTGCCAGTTTTTCATTGGGTTATTAATCTTCTCATTGTTGAATTTTAAAAGTTCTTTGTATATTTTAGATAACAATCTTTTACCAGATGTGTCTTTTACAAATATTTTTCCCAGTCTGTGATTTGTTTTTTTCATTCTCCTGATGTTGTCTTTTGAAGAGCATTAATCTTAATGAGGTCTAGTTTATCAATTTTTTTATTTCATGGATGATGCTTTTGGTGCAATACTTAATTTGATTTTGTCCAAAACAAATACTTAATTTGCTTTTATTTTATGTTATATTCTAGGGGGTTTATAGTTTTATATTTCATATTTACATCTATTATCCATCTGAGTTAATTTTTATGAAAAAATGTAAGGTCTGTGTCTAGAATTTCTTTTTTTTAAGATTTTTATTTATTTATTTGACAGGTAGAGTTACAGAGAGTGAGAGAGAGACAGACAGAGAGAAAGGTCTTCCTTCTATTGGTTCACTCCCCAAATGGCCGCCATGGCCGGCGCTGCACTGATCTGAAGCCAGGAGCCAGGTGCTTCCTCCTGGTCTCCCATGTGGGTGCAGGAGCCCAAGCACTTGGGCCATCCTCCACTGCCTTCCCAGGCCACAGCAGAGAGCTGGACTGGAAGAGGAACATCCAGGGCTAGAACCCGGCGCCCATATGGGATGCCAGCGCCGCAGGCGGAAGATTAACCTAGTGCACCAGTGCACCAGCCCCTAGAATTTCTTTTTTAAACAGGTGAATGTCTAGTTGAATTGGTTACAAAAGACTATCTTTCTTCCATTTATTTGCCTTTCCTCTTTTGTCAAAGATCAATTAACTATATTTATGTGGATGTATTTCATTTATGTGGGTCTATTCTTATCTGCTCATCTATTTGTTGTTATTTCATCTACTTCACTCTGTCAGTATCACTAGCTTCATAGTAAGTCTCAAAGTCAGGCACTGTCAGTCCTCTGACTTTGTTCTTAAATACTGAGTTGGCTATTTTGTATCTTTTGCCTCTCTATATGATATTTAGAGTCAGTTTGTGGTTATTCACAAGGTAACTTGGTGACATTTTGATTAGGATTGTGTTGAATCCATGTCAAGTTGATAAAGAACAGGAATCTTAACAATATTGAATATTTCTATTCATGGAATATCTGTTTAGTTCTTTGCTCATATATTTTGAGTTTTGTAACATTACAAGTATAGAATTTGTAAGATAGTTTATTATATTTATACATAAATATTTCATTTTGGAAGGGTGTTATGTTATATGGTAATGTGTTTTTAACTTCAAATTCCACTTGCTCATTGATGGTATCTAGGAAATCAGTTGACTTTTACATATTAACCTTGTATCCAGCACATTTTACAATAAGTTCCTGGATTTTTTTTTCAAATCTTTCAGATTTCTACTTGGACTGGCATGTTGTCCTTGCATAAAAACAGTTTCATTTTTGCCTTCTCAATATGTAGGCCTTTTGTTTCATTTTCTTGTTTTATTGCATTAGCTAGGATTCCCAGAATGGTGTTGAAAATAGTGATAAAGGAGACATTCTTGCTTTGTTCCTGGTCTTAGTAGGAAAGCTTCAAGTTTTTAATCATAAAGCGTAACATAAAGAATTTTTGTAAATGTCCTTTACCAAGTCTAGGAAATCCTCCCCTTCCTAGTTTGCTGAGTTTTTAATCGCAAATGGGTGGTGGATTTTGTCAGGTGCTTTTTATGCCTCTATTGATAAGGTCATGTGATTTTTCTTTTTTAGCCTGATGATATGATTTTTAATATTGAACCAGTCTTGCATACCTGCGTGACTTCACTATCCCACGCTCATGTTGTATAAATCTTTGCATACTTTGTTGGATTTGATTCATAACATTTTGAAAGTGTTTGCATGTATAATCATGAGATAGTGGTCTTTTTTCTGGTAATATCTTAGTTTGGTTTTGTTATTAGGGTATGTTGATCTCATAGAAGGAGTTAGGAGATATTTCTTCTGTGTTTATCCTCTGGAAAAATATGTAAAGTAGGGGTATCATTTCTTCCTTAAATGTTTGCTAGCCCATCCCAATCTGTTCTGTTCTGGAATGTTATTAATTATTGATTTGATTTATTTACTAGATATAAGCTCATTCAAATTGCTGCTTCTTATATGAGCTTTCATAAAGTCTTTCTTTTAAGAAATTGGTCCATTTCATCTAGGTTATCAAATTTGTGGGAGTTTGTTAGTAATGGCTTTCTTAGCCTTTTAATGTCCATGGGCTCTGTATTGATGTCATCTTTTTCTCATATTAGTAATTTGTGTTATCTCTTTTATTTCTTAGTTAGCCTGGCAGAAGGACATTGAAGTAATTGATCTTTTCAAAGAAACAGCTTTCGATTTTGTTGATTTATTATTTTCAACTTCATTGATATATGTTCTACCTTTTATTATTTTTGTTCTTCTGCTTACTTTACATTTAACATCTTCTCTCTCTCTCCCTCCCTCCCTCCCTCCCTCCCTCCCTCCCTCCCTCTGTCTCCCTCTCTCCCTCCCTCTCTCTCCCTCCCTCCTCCTCTTCAATGTGTTCAGTTTTTCACTTGTTGCAAGAATGCAATAGTGACTTCTAAGTTTCTAGTATGCTGGACTGCAAACCAGAAGTCTGTGTGTGTGTGTTTGTATTATATTTTCTTTATATTTTAATATGTATTTTAAATGCTTGTTAAATTAGGCAGTAATTAATAGAATTTCAGTGAATGAAGCAAAATCAATGTTTAAAAAATACAGATAAATGTCAAGTTGGTCACCGGTGTATTAGCCATGATTCTCCAGAAAAACAGAACCGATAGGGTGTGTGTGTGTGTGTGTGTGTGTGCGCGTGCATACACACACAAACAGATTTATAAGAAATTGGCTCACATGGTAAGAGAGGCCAAGTCCCAAGATCTGTAGTCAGCAGTCGAGGGCGCCAGCAGAGCCAATGGTATCACTCCACTCCAACCGCTGTCAGACCCAAGACATAGGAAGAGCCAATGTTTCATCTAAGAGTGAAGGCAGAAAAAAGGAAGGTCCAGTTTGAAGGCAGTCAGGCAGAAGGAGCAGTTCCCTGTGACTGAGGAGAGTCAGTTTGTTCCATGGAGGTCTTCAGTGGGTTAGATGAGGCCTGTCCACATTGGAGAGGGCTATCTGACTCAGTTCACCAATTCAAATGGTAACATCCAGAAACACCTCACAGATACACTCAGAAGAATGTTTGACCAAATATCTGGGGACCCTGTGGTTCAGTCAAGTTGGTATATGAAATTGACCATCACAACCACATGGAAAACTAGAATTGCCCTTGCTAAGAATTGAATGTCTGAATCAGCTGGGTTGTTTCATAGCATCTACCCTTCCTGTGCAGAGTATTTAAAAGTTCCAGATGGTTTTTCAAAGTAGATCCTAGGGTGACGGCAGCAACAGCATGGAGCTCTCACTTCAAGATGAGGCAGGGATTGGTAATGCTGGTTGCTGCCAGGGTGAATCCTTTCTCTATAGGAACAAATGGTGAGATAAAATAGAAAAGCAAGGACTAAGTGGAACATTAACATTCCTGCATAGAGGGTGATAAGAAGTGTAGAGGTTCATGCATATACATATGTTTGTGTTTCATGAAATATTGTTCAAAGTCCCACATGGGAGGCCCTAAAAAACTCCTGGCTTTGGCCTGGCCCAGCCTCAGTATGTTGGAGCCATTTGGGGAGTGAACCAGTGGATGGAAGATCTCGCTCTTGCTCTCGCTCTCTTGTTCTCTCTCTCTGTAACTCTGCCTCTCAAATAAAATGAATGCATCTTTTTTAAATAAATAAAGACTGGGACTATGGTTTTGAAACTGCCCATCACAGAGTCAGTGCTTTCACACAGGTCCCTGGGTCACTCAGGGTATTGAAGATGAAAGGAGTAGGTCCCATCCCAGCTCATGTACCCACCTCAAAAAAAGAAGCTCCACTTGAAACTGCTTCTTATGTGGATTTTTATGGAAGATTTCATTTGAAGAAAGAATTCTACAGTTTGAATCACTTGGAAGTTTCTGCAGAGTCTCTAAAGTCCCCCAGGCTCCAACATTTCACGAATCTATAAACACCGAGGAGTTTAATCACACACCATTTGTTGAAATCTGCAGTGCCAGAGCCCAGTTTCTACAAATGAAATCATAACATCTTTCATCAAGACTGAAAAAGCTCTTGAAGGTGGGCTGTAATTTTTCTCACCTAACTTGAGTCTTTCTCTTTAGAGTTGACTTTTAAGAGCAAAATTCTTAGGAAGATAATTTGGTGCTGTAGAAAGAATAATGGTTTGTAAGTCAGAAAACCTGACTTCCAATCCTAACTGTAGTATTTTGTGCGAGGTAGTTAATCTCTGTAGGTCTTCACCCCTACCCTTGCCTAAACACAGAGTAGAGAACTTTTTTGGCTTAAAAACTGCAAAACAGAGTGCCATTCAGAGCAAGAGAGTCACTGCTTTGATTCTAAACCCAATGTTTTAAAAAACTTGAGATACTAGTACTATTTATTTCACAGTGAAGATAAAGGAAAAAATATGCTAGGCTCTCCAGAACTTTTGCCAGCGTCTATCATCTTGAATAAATATTCATAAAATAACTGAAGTCAATATGACATTAAAAATGAAGTAATTCCAACAGTAGATACACTTGTCCAAACCCACATAACATATAACACCAAGAGTGAATCATCCCAGTGTTAACCAAGGCCTTTGAGCGATAATGATATCTCAATGCAGGTTCATTATTTGCAACCAATGTACCACAGTGCGGATCATGGAGGAGATTCTGCATGTGTGAGGATGGGGTATATGAGAGCTTTCTGTACTTCTCAATTTTGCTGTGAACCTAAGACGATTCAAAAAATACAGTTTATTAATAAGTACTTGGAATTGCAAAATAAAATGTTGTCTTTAAATGAAGTAGTTTGGACTCATACCATGGGTGCTATTCTTCTTTGTCAGATTTGTATGGGTTGAAGCACATTTTTCTAAGGCCATGGGACAGGGTTGATTTATAGACCATGCTTAGAGAACTTGGAAAGTTCAAGAGCACACACTGATGTGAAAATCATATGGGGGTTTTGGGTAGGTCATCAAAATGTTTTGTAATCCAATAGCTGGAATAATCCTCCCGAGGTTACCAGGGCCAGCCTCAGAGTTTGAATCATGGGCAGATGTGAATTGAGTTGGCCAGCATTCCAGAGACAGAAACTCGAAGCCAGATCTCAGTAGGCTGTTCCAAGGTTAATTAACTGCTCCATTTTATGAATTCCTTCTTGTTGCTCAATCAAATGCTCAGCAATTTTAAGCTAGTTCTTTCTATTTTGATCACTAAAAATATTCAAAGTCCATGCCCTTCACATTACAACCACTCTCCTTTTAGAGATGATACTGGGACTCCAAGTAAAGCAAACCCAGATCCTTCAGGCTGTCTTCTACTTCTTCCCCCACCACCTTTTTCTAGTTCATATCAGATAACACAGTCGAGGAGACAAGCTTGATAGACGAACGAAAGAGAAAAAGAGAAACTACAAGATGAATAGAGATACAGCAAGGTGAAACTAGAGAGCTAAAAAGCCTTGTAAACACAGCTAATGTACCATCCATCTGTGGTTTCCAGGGTCTTGAATTTCCCAAGATGAACTTTCAAGGGTAAATTAGTTAACCAGTAGGGAACTCAGCTTTTCACTTTACCAGGTAATGACATCAAATAACTAAATTTTGAAAATCAACTGTAAACTACTGTGATGAATTCATAGGCAGAACATTTGACACCAAAAAAGTAGGGGGAGTATATTCCCAAAATAATGGCATGTTGTCTACACTGATTTTGAAGCTCACTACTTCCAACTATGTTTTTCTCATTTCATTGCAGGCAAATGATACTTTGCCAAAGGAAGTACTCCAAGGCCCTGACATTTGAAGTGCACTAAACTACTCCGTTCTGAACATGCAGTTGAACAGAAAAGCCCCAAAGGCTGCAGGGAGAGGATGGAAATACCCAGGCACATGTAATTCTGCACAGTGGGCAGAGTCTTCTTCATTTGAACCCTCTTCAGAAAGTGAGTGCTTCAGTGAAGAAGGGCACCAACCAATCCTCGTTATGCTTTCAGTAGATACAGCTGGTTTTTCACATTGATCTTGCATTCTGTACTCTTGCTGAACTTAGGAATCAGTGCTTATAGTTTTTGTGGTGTGGATTCTTTAGGGTTTTCTATATAAACAATATGTCAACTGCAGAGGTTTTTTTCTTCTTTTCCAACATGGATATCCGTACTTCTTTTTCTTGATGACTTACCCTGGCTAAAACATTCTGTATAATATTGATTGCAAGGGGCAAAAAGAGACATACTTTTCTTGTTCTTACAGCAAACATTTTTCATACTTTCACTACTGAGCAAGATGTTAGCTATGAATTTTTCACAGATGTCCTTTATCAGATTGAGGAAATTCCTGTCTATTCCTAGTTTGATAAGAATTTTTTTTAACTTGAAAGAATGTTGTGTTTTGTCAGATACTTTTGCTCTGTCTATTGAGATGACCCTTTGTTCTGTTAATAAGGTACGTTGTGTTGCTTGATTTTTGTATTTTCAACCAACTTTGAATTCCTGGGATAAATTCCATTTGATCCTTATGTATAATCCTTAAATGCTACTTTCAGTTTGAAAGTATTTTGTTGGGTTTTTTTTTGCATTTGTATTCACAAGGGATATTGATCTGTAGTTCTCTTGTGATATCTTTATCTAGTTTTGGTATTAAAAT
This sequence comes from Oryctolagus cuniculus, assembly GCF_964237555.1. Classification (NCBI taxonomy): domain Eukaryota; kingdom Metazoa; phylum Chordata; class Mammalia; order Lagomorpha; family Leporidae; genus Oryctolagus; species Oryctolagus cuniculus. The sequence continues at coordinate 36,135,116 of NC_091434.1, forward strand.
GATGTGGGTCTCACAGAATAAGCTAGAAAGTATTCTTTGGGGGATACTTAATCAAGAAACAATGGAGAGAATCAACAGAAAACTCTCAAAATGAGACACAAAAATCAAGAGAAGCTATTCTTTATTAAAGAAATAACTTGCTACTAGGCATTTTGTATACTATCCTGTGAACAAATATATTTTCAGGAAGTTAGAATTTTATACAACTGGTAGCTACATGGTAAAGCTAGACACAAGGAAGTGACCACTGTCACACAGAAAATACCTGCATGAACCAATGACTAATTCCTAATGGGAAAAACCTGAAATTTACTCCTAAAATCCCACTGTAGGTTAGAATTTGTTGAGTAGAATTGTGTTCACATTTACATAAAACATGTATAAAATGTTCAGTCCTTAATCACAGTTCAGTTGTTTTTCAATGAGAGTGGCAGAAACTTCTAAGTGTCCATCCATTTTCTGTTTTTGGCTTTTCAGTAATAGAAAAATGGAGAGGGACACATAATTATGCAAAGAATACATTTCTCAATCACCTTTGCAGGTAGATAGGCTATGTGTCTGGATTCTAGCCAATAGGAAGTGAGAGAAAGTCCTATACAACTTAAAAGTTGTGCCCTTAAAAAGATAGGAATATGATCATCTCTCTTCCTGTTCCTACTTGTAGGAATGTGAAAGGGTGAAAAGTGAAGGAGCAATTTTAGACCACAAGACAGAAGCCATATGTGGAGCATGGCAGAGCAAGGATCTTGGATCCCCAATATCATTAATTTTCTTGAATCATTTTACTCAGGTCATTAAATAAGAGAAAAACAAATTTCCTTCTTGTTTAACTGGCCTTTGTGATAGCAGCCAAATTAGTGTCCTAGCTAACATAATCTTTGTGTAAAATTCCAGGATAAGACAAGAAAATTCTGAGCTATTGTTGAAGACTAACATTTTAATCTAGCAGACTTTCAATTCTAGTCATGATTTTTATATTATAAAAAAGTGAACAAAAGAAAGATAATATCCTTTCAGAATTCTGCCTTACCAAGGATTTCTTCCACCATTTATTTCTCTCTTCTTGCCCTTTCTTGAACATAATTTAATCAAATCCCCTTTTCCCCCCTCCCCCCACAAAAACTGCTTTCATCAAAATCAACAATGACCTCCAAGAAACCAAAATTCGGGGCTTACTCTCCACCCTGTGTGTACGTGGCCTGGCAGTGTCTGATGCAACTGTGTGTTTTCTCCTCTTTGAAACGTCTCACTGTGTTTCCAGAGCACCTCTCGCTCCGGGATTTCCTGCATCCTCACTGACGGCTCTGTCTCAATTTCTTCCACATCTCCCCCGCCACACGGAGTGCTCCTTGGTGTCGCCCGGAAATCTGTTTTCCGTCCACATGCACTTTCTTGGTGATATTATGCAGTCTGGTGTCAGTTAGATGCTGCAAATCCATTTTCATTTCTGTCCAGCTAGAATGTAAACCTTATGAAGGCAGGGTTCTCTATCACCTTCTTCTGTGGTATGTCTCCATACCCAGAAGTAGGCCGGGTGTGTTTTGATGCAGCATGTAAATTATTTGTTGAATGAATGAAGAAATAGAAGCCACTTTGCCACCTAAGTAATCTCCTTCAAGTGTGTAATATTTACCTTCTTCTTGAATGTCCTACTAAAGGTCAAGGAGAACCCACATGCTTGCTCAGTGTGTGAAGTACATGCAGAATAAATTTCAACTCTGTTTCTGGGGGCACAGCCAGACTGTTTCATTAGCATTGCTTTTGCCAGCTATACAGAGGGGGTAATGATGATGATTTCCTAAGTTGGTTCTAAGAATTTATAGCACTGCAGAATACAGAATGGCATGCCAAAGTCAAGAATAGGCTTTAAATAAAATGAATGCTTGTTAGTATTCAGCTCTTCTTGTCTGCAAATTCTAATCCACAATATGAACTCTTAGGCCCATAAACAATGCTCTAATGACGGCACTTTCAAAGCATGGTTACAGGGTCTCGTTTTCTTCTGGGTAGAGTTAACAACCAGTTGCACTCAGTAGGATGCTAGAGCCTTCAGGAAAGAGCACGTGTGTCTAATTATTTACATGCAGGCTCAGTGAGTCCTGAAACAACCTGTGCTTACCCACAACTGAGCCAGGGACACCAATTGGCTCTTCCCTGTAGGAGCGAAGCTAATAGTGTACCCAAGTTTAATGCCTGGTTGTTGTCTGAGTGAGCAGCTCTGAGTATCTCTATGTCCTTATGCACTCATATGTGTGTAAATGTGTGCCTGAGAAAGTGTGTCTATGTCTGTGTTCTGAAAACACTTTGTTCAGATCTCCAGGAAAAGCAAAAGCTGATGGACTATTATCTGAAAATCTATAAGTAAGCATATAAAGCAATATATTCAGGAAGGAAAATACTTCCTTTCTGGGAACCTAAATTCTCAGAAATGGTATCTTCAGGGCTTGGACTTCATATCTCATTGCCAGTGCTTCAAGTTGGCAGTAGAGAGCTCCCACTCACATCTGAGAGAAATGGAGGGAATGAGAAGAGATAGTTTTGGGGACCCTATTGGTTGTCTACCAAAAAAACACATTTCCTACTTTCAACAGGTCTCAATTTCTGTGCATATTTCCAATTCAGCCCTACATACAGCTCACATTCTACTTAGCCAAATGCCACAAACTTTTCCTTCAAAGAACCAGATAGTAAATATTTTAGGGCTTGTAGCTACCTATGTTCCTATCACATATTCTTTGATTTTTAAAAAAAAATTTTGCTTGGCTTTGTTTTTAATAACCCTTTTAAAGTGTAAAAACTTTTTTTGTATCTCATGAGTCAAAGATAGGGCATGGGCAACTGGATTTGAGCCACAGACTATAGTTTGCCAGTCATGTCTGTTTCCTTGTGCTAGCTCCATTCCCCTTCTGAGTAGATACTTTAGAACAGAACAGCTGATCCAATTCCAGCTAATGAGATGCGATGGAAAAAAACCTGCTTGATGGCTCTAGGGAAAATTTTTATTTATGTATATTTGATGTGTACAACATAATGCTTTGAAAGATTTATACATAGAAATGGTTACTATAGTCAAGTAAATGAATATATCCATTATCTCACATATGTACCTGTGTGTGGAGGGGTATATATGGTAAGAATACCTTAAATGCATTCTCTTAGCAAATTTTCAGTTTACAATACAACATTGTAACTATAGTCCTAACATTGTACACATTTCCTCTTTACATTTACTCATCCAAAATACCTGCAACATCGTACTTGAGGGTTTTTGGAACTAAATAATATTAGTTCAGGTAATCTTTCTAAATAGCAATCTAAGAGGGGGGTGAAGGGGAAAAGGGGAGGGCCAGGGTACACAGGGCTCTGAGGGACTGCGTGTTGCCACTTTATCATTTAAGTATTCTCTTTTCCCCTCCTCTTTTCAGTCCTATTCTCCTTACTTTCTGAATCAGTTACAAAGCTCTGGGATGCAAGTAACTGAAAATATCGATTCAGGTTGGCCTGAATAGTGATAAAAATTACTATCTCACAACTGTAGCTGTAGGTTCAGCCGCAGGATGGGCTCCTGGCATGGGACAGGTACCGCTCTGCTTTCACTTCCTGTGAGCCTCCTTGTCCTGCTTCCTCGCCGTGTTAGCTAACTGGCCAGAGAGCTGCAGCAGACAGCTAACGGGAGGTCCAGGAGAACCAATGGGGAAGCTCCAACCTGAGCAGACGGGCCTGGGACTCAGGAGACCCAATAGTGTCATTGCAGTTTGAAGACAGTAATCTCAAGACTCAGAAAGAGCTGACGTTTTTAGTTCCAATGCAAAGGGAGAGAAAAAAATCAGTGTCTCAATTCCAAGTCAACCAGGCAGTAAGAGTCCTCCCTTACTTGGAATAGGGTCTGCCTTACTGTGCTAGGCAGCCCTTCAACTGATTGGGTGAGGCCCACCCATGCTAGGGAAGGACATCTGCTTTACTCAGTCTAATGCTTTAACTGTTAACCTCATCCAGAATAACATCTAACCAAATCTCTGGGCACTTCTTGGCAAGTCAAGTTAACAAAATTAACCATCACAAGCTATCATCCTTGAATTCCTGGGTCTGCATATACAAAGCAAGCAGAGTTGCATGTATAGCCTCCAAACTTATCTTTGATCTTTGCTTCTGGCCCAGAAACTAGGGAATAATGGAGTGCTAGGGGAAGCAGAGGTCATGGCCTCCTTTCTGAGCCTTTTCTTTTAGCACTGGGGAGAGCATGGAAAAATTAGAGTTAAAGATGATATTTCTGTTTACAGTAGGATTAGAAATTTAAATCCTAACATTTAAGAGTAATATTTTAAAATAACAAAAAGACTATGACTTATAAACTTTTACTCTTCAGTTTTATTAGTTTATTTAACGCTACAGAGTAAACAGCCTTTTAGGCCCTTTTGCTTTATTTTTATGTCCCCAGATGAGCCAGGTAAAGAAAAATGAAACTTAAATGTACAATTCCACATTAAACTAGAATTTTCAAGAGTGGCATGATTTGGGAGTAAAGCATTTGTGTCTGAAAATTTACATGTGCCTGTGTAATTTTAAATATATATGAATTTCTTCTACTTCTCATTTTTGTGTAATAGGAGCCGTGTTTCTAGGGATCTGAGAGTTTAAATTATTTTCATAAAAGAGTATGAGCTACCTTTATAAAAGGTGGAGCATGTATCTGAGTGAAATGAAATGGACATCTTTTCATTTGATTATCGTTTAGCCCCTGCCTGTATTCCTGCTGAACTATGGTCTCTACTTTTCCCTTATTGAACTCTTCCTTTAGTGGAACATTGAGCCTTTGACTTTAATGTAAATTAAAAATATGTTATCTCAAAAATTAGAAAAGATAGACTTTTAAATCATAGAAGATTTTGAAAGGCAGGAAGGTTTATGAGAATAGCATGGTGTCTGTGGTTTTTCTAGAAAGGATCCTCAAATTTTGGTAACAAGGAGGCATTTTTCATTCTCCCAAAGCCTTCTTCTCAGGAGGATAGGGGAGCATGGAGCAGGGAAAGCCACAGTTAAAACAGTGCAAAAGATAAGACCCTTCTTTACTAAATGGAATTTTGGAAAACCACAGAGCTCTGTGCTGGAAGTTATAAAGATCTTGGCACCCCAACAGGAGACGATTAAAGAGCCACTGTTGGATTCATTGGTTTGACACCTGACACCCTGCAAATATTCAAAAGTAAAAATAACAGGAAGGAAAAATAAAGAGCTCTATAGAAGTCACACAGCGTAATCAGAGCACAAAAAGCATTAGAAGTAATGTCAGCACTTTCTAATGGGAAGTGAAAGACACATGAGGAACTCTATTTCAAGAAATCAAGCAAAGCTCCGTGAAAATGAGGGTACTGTTCATGAACTTAAACATTTTTTTTTCTGGGGCTTTTGGGTTGTGGACAGGAATTATTTTTAGACAAAGTGCATTTTGCTATTTCATTGCTCGGGCTGCATACTTAGTGAATTTTCAGGCCATCAAGCAGATTACATAGCCTAGAAAGCCCGAGAGGCAGGAAAGAACCTTAGCCATTACACAAGAATGTGATTATATAGATCCCACCAGCACGGTGTCAGCACCAATAATACCACAAGTGTAACACACCTAAGTAACAATATCCTGTTTTTAAAAAATTAAAGAGAAGACAGTTAATTGCCACTCTTTGCAGATCAAATCTGGTTACACCCTTCTAGACGGAAAACTTTCTTCCTACCAAATAATGCATCTAGAAACCTTCTAAAATGGTGTGTGTAAACTCCATCCTACCTAAGAATTCATTTCTTCACCTTCTGCCAAGTCAAAAGAAGTAACAACCGGTTTCTGATTCTTTCAAGGCCCACAGAAATAGCCCTGTGAACAACAGAACAAGTGAACAGTGAACAAGGGTTCACTGATCTTCAAAACTATGGCAAGGGGTAGGAACATAGGAAGCAAAATATTTGGAATTGGACAAATTTTTTTTAAATTTTGGTATTAAGTAAAAGAGAATAAAAATGCTCAGCATCTGCTTACTACCTAGGCCATAGTCAAGGAACTGAACCATTATCTGCTTAACAGGGGCAGGCTGTCAATATTCTCCCTGTTTGAATGCCTTCTCAGCACCCCAACAGGGTCCCCTCCAGAGACCTCCATGAGCAAGCCAATGGGAGAGTGGTCAGAAGGATCAGAAAGCTTAGCTAACAGTTTGCCAAGCCAGATTCATTACATTAAAACAGATACACTGTATATTTTAACGTCAGATATAAATTTTGGCTGCTTTTCATTGGTGGTTGGGTTTTTGGGTTTTGTTGTTTTTTTGTTTTGTTTTTTTTTTTTGTTTGTTTGTTTTGTTTTTCCAACAAGAATGAAATATTGTGGGATTTAGAGACTTATTCTGTAATTAGTATATGAGAAAAACATCTTTGTGCTCTGGCTGCTTAAAATGAAACTATTGGTAAGGCCAAAAACAGGATTACATTTAAAACTCACAGCTACATTGAGAGGTACAATGATCGTCTGTCTATCCTTTGTATGTGTGTGTGTGTGTGTGTGTATGTATGTCTGTATATATGTGTGTGTGTATATATATATATAAAACAAAAACCCAGTAAGTTAAGACTCACAGAGACAAGTCAGCTGCCCCTGCACAGTGGTGATTTAGAGCTCTGGCTGGGAGGCAAGTCTGTCCTGGGTCCAAAGGGGTCTTCCTCTCCAGTTACCATTAGACTTTTTTTTTTGAGTAGAGGGAGAAAAAATATAAAACTTTGAAAGAGATTCATTTCTTTTTAACTTCATTGTTTCATACAAACTTTAAGTCTCCTGGACCCTTGGAAAGTGTCAAACATGTTGTAAATACCAATAGCTAATATGTGCATTACCAATCTAGTGTTAATGAGATCTCACATTCTTAAGCCCTAAAATAGATGCTTATTTGTCAAATTTTCTCTTTTCAGGGTGAAATTGACAGAGAAAAATCATGGGAAAATAAAGCTATTGTTCTTTTTTCTTTGCTTACAAATGTGTTTCACTGAAGATGAGTTTAAAAGACACTTCTTGCCTGGATCCCATGGGTTTTCATGATAGCCAGTAGGAAAAAAAAAGACGTGTGGGAGAGACTGCGTTACTAACCTCAGCAGGAAAGGGGTCGTGTGCTGCTTCTGCTGTGCGCTTGCTAAGTCCAGTGTGTTCTGTGCTTTGGGCCAGTGCCAGTTCTGAAAAGGGCAAGATGAAGTATCTGAGGCTTGACCAGAGAGGTTCACTTGGTGGGTGGGGAGTTGATGTCCTTTTTTAGCAGACAAGTTAAATGCCAGTGGGCAAGAGGTGGTAATATAGCTCCTCAGGGAGGTATAGGCAAAGTCTGTTGAGGAAGGAGAGTTTGGATGAGTTCGATCTCTGCTTATGTACTTGTGAGATGGGCAATGGCACAGTCAACACCCCCGTGTCTCAGGCTTCCGATCATGCAGTATTGTAGGTGGGCTAGAGAGTGTAACCATTGCACTCTGGTTTCCCTTCCAGCATGCCACCCTCATCTTAAGGAATGTGCGCACACTAGGAAGATGGAGACTTCCTGACCGCGTTCCTCAGCAGTGGTAAGAGAGGAGACAGTTACCTCCTCAGGTAAGCCCTGGTCAGAAAAGAGTGGGACACTGGAGTGGAGAGACACGGACCCAACCTTTGTCTTCAGTGACCCAGACCGAAGGCTTACAAAGCCCTCGGAATTCTTGCCTGGCCCCACAGAAACTGACTGTGTCCACCCAAACTGTTGGTAAGGAATCTTCAAGAGCTGAGCCTGCATTCTGACTCATCATAGTTGTTTCCTGATGAATAATTTTTTTTCCTCAGATTTCCATGAGTACAAGTGCCCATTCCTTAGTGTTCTGCCTCCCTCTTTAGATAGGTCCCAGGTATGAAGCCAAATAAACTCAATCAAAGGCCATCCACCCTCCACCACATTGCGCCATAGCAGACAGCGTTATTCAGACTCTCTGATGCTGTAAAATGAAATACATTAGGCTTCTTTCAGATTCACCCAGCTCAATATCTACAATGAATTACTTGAAGAGTCCCTGCAACTTGAGGTGGGGCAGCAAGCAGAACTATTTTCCTGCCCTGATTCTGTCACACAGTGGGCAATGACAAGAAATGTCCAGTTCTTCAGTGCATGTTTGTCCTGATCTCATGCATTATCTGTGTTTCTCAACTCTGACTTGTCAGGATCCCCTGGGGAATGTTTTCAAAAAATAATGTTGGTGTCCCAGCCCTGGTGCTTCTGATTCAATAGTCTGGTTGTAGTAAACAGTTCAGGTGAAGAACTGCAAATCCCAAAAGTAGTACATTCTCCATTTTTTGGAAAGATTTTATTTATTTATTTGAAAGGCAGAGTGCCTCTGCCTCTCTGTAATTCTGCCTTTCAAATAAATAAAATCTCTTAAAAGAGAGGGAGCGGCAGAGGCACAGAGAGAGAGAGAGGTGTCTTCCATCCCTGATTCACACCCCCAAATGGCCGCAGTGGCCAGAGCTGGGCAGAACTGAAGCCAGGAGCCAGGAGCTTCTTCTGGGTCTCCCACATGGGTACAGGGGCCCAAGCACTTGGGCCATCCTCCACTGCTTTCCCACGCCATAGCAGAGAGTTGGATCAGAAGTGGAGCAGCCAGGACTCAAACCAGCACCCAAGTGGGATGCTGACACTGCAGGCGGTGGCTTTACCGGCTATGACACAGTGCCCGGCCCCTGAAATCCATTTTTATAGTCAGAATTCTATGGCCGTGTCTGAGGGAAGTGGCTTAGTGATGTTTCCTGCTCTTGCCTCTTACATACATCTTCTTTATATTTGACTTAGAATGGTTCAATGACTTATTTCAAAACTCAGAAAAAGTCCAAATTCCATTTTAGGTAGATCTGAATAACTACAGTCCTTTTCATCCTGTTACAGTTGAAAAGTGCCTTCCTGATGTACATCAGATGTTATTTTTCCCATTTTAAAGATGAGAAAATCAACACCGTAAGAGATGGAGTGATTTTCCCCAGGGTCAAACAGGGGGAAGTGGCAGAACTGGTAGAACCCAGGTCTTGTCTCTGTTCTTCCTACCCTAGCCCACTGTCAGGGTTTCTTTGCAATCCTGTCAAACCAGTACTGCAGTCTAATACTGTTTTCTGTCATGCTTTTTATCTTAAAATGCATCCAGGAGTCTTGTTAAAATACAAAATCTAAGTGATTATGTTTTTAATTTTAACTTTAATTTCTATTCTCCTGCAAATGACACCAATGCTGCTGGTCCTTAAGCCACATTTTGAGTAGCAAAGTCATTTTAAAAAAATCGCAAAATATGTCCTTTCAAATAATACTGAGCATCACTTGTCTTCTGGAAGCCCCTGATATAACACACATGTCCTGCAGTAAACCATCAGATCCTTGGCACGTCCCCCTGGCCAGAATATGTGTTACTCTTTCTGTAGCCAGACTATCATTATACTCATATCTGGAACTGGACCAACAGCTGGAGTTGCAGCAGCCACTGGCTGTAATTTCTCTCTCTCTCTCCCTCTCTCTCTCTCTCTCTCTCTCTCTCTCTCTCTCTATTTCTATTCCTCCCTCCCTCCCTGCTTTGCTTCTGATTCTCTCAGGCCAGCCGGATAAGACCCATGAGGCCACTGGGCCATCTGGCCATGCAGCTGGCCTGGGCTTCTGATTCTGAGAACATTATGGTGATTCACTCTGTGCAATCCAAATCCTTAGATGACATCTTCAGTTCCTGGAAATAAACTGCCTAGGCCCAGTTACACTGACAAAGAGTTTTGTCTTTGAAACCCATTAAAATAGTGTTTTACTGACACTAATGGAGATGTTCTTTTTCCGTTTCCCCTTATTCTTAAAATAACCAAATTGCTAATTATATGTGTAGTATATACAACATCCTGGAGAGTACCATGGACAGAGACCCCAACGATGGATTCGTTTCCATTCTTGCTATGGAGTAGACAATTTGGGACAAAACTTTCAGCTTTCTCATCCTTTAAAAATTTAGAGGATGGAAGCCTGCACTGCTCTCCAGCAGTCTTTTCCTGGTACTAATGTCCTTGACAGTGGCTCTATCTTTACAAAGTGAAAGAAGAAATTCTTTTAGAGAAAAATTTTCTTTCTTCCTACTACTTACTTACTTCCTACTACTTAAGTGTTTCCTCCTGCCCAATTGTTCTACAAGTCATTTGAACATTACCCATAGTACTACAGAGCCATCCAATCTTAACCAGTCATTTTTAAGAACTGCTCACTTGTATGGCATCCAAATTGAAACAGGCATCGCTGAGAATGCAATTATGTCTTGAAATACCAGAGTCCATCTCAATTCCTGAGTATCAATTAGAGTCTTCTTTCTTCCTGATTATCTTTGCTCCCTCATATTGCTGGCATTTTGATGAATATGTAAATTCACATCCATGGGGATGTTGAAGAATACTAGTTTGAAATAATCAGTTTTTCCCTCCTAGTATTACTCTGTTTCCCTTCTCTCAGACAGTCCCAATCCCATGTTCCCATAATTTGCCTCTGCCTTCATCGTCTTGAAGGCAGAACATGTTTGAGAAAAAGACAAAACTATCCCCCAAGAGCCTTTTTTACCTTTACTTAACAAAAGTCCTTAGGATAAGGGAAGTTTCAAAGAAACCCAAATAGCCCCTAAAGACTGTCCCAGGTGCCAGGGAGAAGAGAGCTGGGACGAGAGACAGAGAAGACCTGTGCCTCAGTCCTAGTACCACTATCTGAAAGGCAGCAAGCCCTCAGAGGAGAAAGGAAATTGGCTTTAGGGCACACAAAGACCTGTGGGGCCAGAGATGCCTCACTCCAAATTCATCTTCCCCAAGCTGGGGAAGTGACTGAGAATCAGCATTCCTGAAAGGCCAAAAATATGGAAAGATAGCAGTGGACAGGTGTAGGGGCACCTGACAGAACCCTACCCCCAGGGTCTTAACATTGCACAAGATCCAGAGAAGTGTGACACAATCCTGGGGAGATGTGGGAAAACCCCAGTCAGGACTGAGGTTAAGATTTCTTTCCACTAGCCTAGCAGAATGAAGCTCACAGCCAGAAATTAAAATCTGTAGTTGAGTTACTAAAATGAAGAAAATTGTTAAACACATGATTCCTCCCTTACCCTGCATGAGCAATTCTAGTTGGAATCTACTCCAAAACAGGGGGACTCAATGATTGTCCATTGAATGTGCTCCTTGCAAGTTGAAGAGTCCGTGAAGCAACGCATGGCACACAGTAGCCTCTTTGAACGTCAGTGTCTGGTTCCCTGCTATTCTGAAGAGCCAGTGTATTCAATAAAGCACTGAGACAGCTCCCTTCCTATATTTCATAGTCAAAGTTTGAATACAGAAAGAAAACTTTTGACTCAGTAAAATGTGAGTGAAGAGTGAATCCTTCCTAATAGTTTTTCTTCTAGATCCGTTTTCTCAAATTACTCCATCAAAGATCTAGCATGAAAGAATTCAACTCTTTTTACCAGAGAGCCAACCCTGGCAGGCAGACAGCTGCTATCTGTGGTTTTACAAGGACTGTAGAGGCGTTAACAGTTTTGAAGCCCTAAGACCAACTGTGAAATCTGGAATGCTGGGGTTCCAAGTGAGAAGTTTGCCTTTGGCAGCTGTGCTATAACCAAGCATGCCCAGGTGTTAACTGAAATTGAAAACAGCCTTTCAACAGCCTGGGTCCTCATTATTTTTTACATTATAGTTCATGTTGCTAAAAATAGTCCTAAGCCTCTCCCTTTTGATAATTTGGGAGGGGAGGTATTATACTGAGAAGCAGCCAAATAATCACCACCTTCCTCACCGAGTTCAGGGCACACTATAGAGAAGGAAGCAGATTTCCTCCGGGTGGCAGCCATATTGGACTGTGTCTGTCACAGCCATGATCTTTCTCCTCTCTGCTAAGACACACTTCAAACAGCAGCTTCTAGATCTCTTCTTGTCTGAAAGTGACATAGTTTCACAGTTTAGAATCATTAGTAGTCACTGCTTAAAATTACTAACTCATCACCCGCCCACCTATCCTGTTTTGTCACTTTCTTTCTCTTCAAATATTTTTAAATAGGACTTGAAAGTTAGGATATAAAGCAAGAACTACAAGGAAGAGATGCAATTTCGATACTCAGTCACAAATGGCAGAGTTGTTACCTGAAGCTTATTCTAATATCAGCCTTCATGCCAGATAGGAATGCCTTCATTAATGATGTTTTGAATCCCAGCTATATTTAGCTCATGGGGTGGATGATTTTGCTGGTTACTGTCTACATTAAACACCAAGCAACAAGGAAAAAGGCGTGAGATGAATTTTTTCTGTCCTCTCCTAGTACAGTTCCAAAGAGTCTGCAGATACTCAATGACTAACAAGAACTTCACATCTCTACTTCTCAAAGACAATTAGAAAAAGGAAGTCAGGTACCCACAAGTTTCTAACAAGTTAGAAACATGAAGATACAATATAGGGCAATTATAGAAATGCTCTTAGTCAACCCAGACCAGACACCCTTCTGCAGACTTGGTTAAATCACTTGAAAATAAGTTGTTCTGTTGTTCTGTCTCTGAAATAATTCCTGTTGCTGAATGTCCACACAGTCACACAATTCTTGGCTGTTTGACACTTGCTCCCTAGTTCTTAACTCCAAATGCAAAGAAAACCCTTCAACATCTTTTTCTCTTGCCTGATGTCTTTACTCAATCACCTCTAGAATCCCCCCTAGCTAGAAACAGCCTGCCTAGTTTTTCTCCATCTTTCCAATTAACAGTGAACAAATCACTAATATACCTCAATTTTCTCATCTTACAAATGAAGGTAATATTAATTTCTACCTCAAATTATTCGTATGAAGATAATCTAAATTCAATTCTAAAAGTTTAAGATACTTCTGCTACATGCAATCCTTAAATGTAAGTATTATCCTTGGAGATTCCAAAAGATTTTCTCTCTCTCTCTCTCTCTCACACACACACACACACACTCAAACACACACAACACACACACAAAACCACTTGCCAAATTATATAAATGTCATTTTAATGACTGTATCATGATTGCGCTAATGCCTATAGGCTAATTCTATGGTTTTTGTCTGTGTCTTCTCTCAGTGTGGTTATGCCACTACCATTCCCCTAAAGTTCCTTGGACAAGGTGGTCTTTCTGATTCACCAAACTCACTTATAGTTTCTTCATAAAACAGTCAGTAAAAAACTCACTGGCATCAACATTGAATCTAAGCTTGACCCCATTGACCCAGAAGACATCCCACCATTTCAAATCTGAGAAAGTACTCTCTGTTGGCCTACCAATGACAGGAGAAAATTCTGAGTCTGCAGTTGGACAGAGACAACAGAGGACTGTTATACTAGGTGCATAACCAACAAGGAGGTAGCTGGAGATTTTTCAGATTTAGCTTTTCTGATAGAAGCTGTTCCAGAGAATCTTAAAGTATGGTTAAATTGCAACAGAACCAACAAATGCTCTTTTCCTCTCTCTTTGCCCTCTTCTCTAAGACTATGATTTGAAACCAGACAGACTACCAAGGTTTATGTCAGTATAAATTTCTTTAGCAAGGAGACAGTAATTCTCAGATAAAAGTTATTGTTAAATAAACAAATAAGCAGAAAATATATAAAGTTGGGGAAGATACCACAGTTTCAAAGTAACTATAGAATCAGCCTTGTTCCTACTAAAAAATGGCTTCAGCGATACTGAACAGGCTCCTTATTGGTTCCCAGTCCACATTTTCAATAGTCTTCCAAGGACTCCAGCCAACAGGCAGCCAATTCGATTCTCACAAATGTTTGATCACATTCTTTCAGCATGGCCTGTCCCTCAACAGTTTCCAATCTTGAATTCAGAGCAATTCACCTTATTGTTTTAGACTTGGACTAACACAGTATGTCAAGATTATAAATAAGTGATTTAGTCCTGACCTCTTCTTGAGCAGCCATAAATTAAAAAATGATCTCTACCTGTTTCCTCTCTTCAACATTTCTCACCTCTCCAGCCTTGATCTCAATTCTTCTCTTCTGCCTCACAAAATCTCGTGCCCATGCTTTTCTTTTTTACTTAATGACTATATGTGGTAAATGACTAGATTCTGTGTAAGCCTCTAAGGAAGATAGGCTATGAAGAATGTTAATGCAAAATGCCCTTTTCAAAAATAATGAAGAATTTGCTCTGTTATCACTTTGCTAGCTACTGTGAGAGATTCAGCAGAAATATGTCACACAACCTTGATCTCAGAGAACGTATAATGATTATTTATCTTCTGCAGTGCACATTAATCCTCACTGTATCATGTTCTAAGAAAATGGTTAGTAAATCCCAGACAAGGAGAGTGATGTATGGCATCATACGGTGGCAATAAATGGATGCTAAATACATCCCCATTTTCCAACCCAACAAAAGTATTAAGTATGCCTAATAATAAGTGGGTTTTTGAATGAGAAAAGCTATCACATCATATGCTAGAGTTATCAATGCATGTATACACAGGAATGAGTTCGGGGCTTTTCTCTAAATCCATGAATTTGAAGTTCTTTTGCAAATTCTTGATAAACAGGCCAAGTTCAGGCTATGTGTCCTTTACAAAAAACTTGACATCTGTTTCTTGTAATTTATTAAGTGGCAAAATGCCATTCTACTAATTCTATGCAGCTATTGTTTAACTTGGCTCTGTTTTCAGCAGTCTGAATGGTATTCTTTCAGCTGAACAATGTGTTTATTCATGTAGCTATAGCTGTTCTGTTATTAGCAATGTGTTTCTGAAACAGACATCGTGTCTGGGAGAAAAGAAAATGTCCAGAAGACAAAGGTAAGCATGTGTTATTTTTTCCTTAGTGCTCTTTGCCACTGTAAAATCTAAACATACCATCCTCCCCAGGACACCTTTATAGAAGTCTCCTATAGCTTCTTTACAGAAGACAGCAATAAAAATAGAAGGCTATCTGAAGATTAGACCTAAATGGATGAGCTTCAATTCTGCATTGCTCAAACATTGATATCGACTTTTATGAAATGTCTCTTCCTTATGGAAAACAAAATAATGTTTCTACTCATTTTGCAATGGCAAAAATGCCTAAATAAATCCTTTAGCTTATATCATATGAAACTTTTGGTTATAATTTTTGGTACAGCTTCTGATTCAGTGCACCATTTTGTAGTGTGGGAGCCTAAGAGTTTGAATAGTAGTCTAGAAAGCAATTACAAAGAACTTCCTGTGAAATATTTCAACAGAGATGAGAGGGATTCTTGGGTCTACCCCACAAGAGTTTGGCATGGGAAAAACTGAATGACTGCTCCTGAGAGAATGGACTTAAGCTAAATGATGCCCGAGTCCCTTCATGCTCTAATGTTGAGTGATTCCATACTAATGATATGACTGTGCTTTTAAAAAGTATTGTGGTGACAAGATTTTCTAAGGCGATAATACAAAGCAAATCTGAATAATGAGTGAAGCTGCCTGTCAATCATAATGTAATTCAATAGGTGAAACAGAAAGAGGACTCTTGAGAAATGGTTGGCCACAAGGTACAACACCTCATCAAATTTCTTGCTGGCAAAACCCTCTTGCGTTGCTGAGAAGGTCTCATCTGCTGAGCTTTCACAGATTTAGAAATATGGACTCAGCAGTTTGCAAAGCCAATATGCAGTTTCAATCGTGTCACTTACAAGAAGAATTTGATAATCAATTTAGAAATGAATTGTACTCCTTTTCTCTCTTAATTAGCATACCTCACCAAACCCATTCTGACTGTTCCAAGTGTGTGGCCTCAAGTCTTATTTGTTGTGGAGCGTATTTATTGAATTCTTTCCCGATAACAAAACTCTGAGGTCTTGAGGGGAGGGAGAAGAGAAGGACATCTATTAAAAAAAAAAAAATCAAATGACTTACCTTTCATTCAGTAACAAAAATTAACATTCTAGAAGGACCTAAGACTGAATAAATTTTACTTGCACATTTCAAAACTTACAAAGCAATAATTTTATTATTATTTATGTTTCTTCTCAAATATATCACAGAGATAGTACCATGATAAAAAATGAATCGTAAAATAGATTGAAGCAGTAAAAACATTTTGTAAAAAAGTCTTGAGCCAGTGTTGTGGAGTAGCAGATAAAACCTCTGCCTATGTTGCTAGCATCCTATATGGTCGCTGGTTCAAGAAAATCATAATTAATATCCCTAAACCTTGATTTTGTCATACTAAGATTATGATCTTACTGTACAACATACTTCTTATTATCATTACCTTCAACTACTAATGATGTACATGATATACATGAAAATACTTTTGAGACAGCAATGTGTTTCTCAAATGGAAGATAGTGAGAAATTTTGAGACCAGAGAAGTTTCATGAAAGTCATGAAAGACAGCTAATTAGTAATGGGACTGGTACTCATAGCTTCCAGCCACTTGAAGAACTCCTTTAATATAATTTTATGCTTGAGATTTTATCTTAAGATATACAGAATCCCATTCCACAGCTTGATAATTATCTAAGAAGTAGAATTCAGTTCCCTACCTAGTGAGTAAATGCACATCCTTTGAAACTCTCCTTATACTGATCTCGAGTTCATTCAGTGGTGATCTTAGCCTTGTTTCTGTATCCAGCCAGGCATTTATTTCACTGAAGGTATTCATTGAAAACCTGTCCTCTACCAGTAATTGTTCAGAGTTCAAGCCATCACAGTGAGAAAAGTAGTCATAGTGAAAAGAAGTTTTCCATACACCTCAACACCACCAGTAACAAACTCTTTAACAGCCTACAAAGTACTGATCATTGTAACTTATATCTAGGATTATGTACATGATTAACCAACATGCAGCTTGCAGAAAGCTATGCTTTGAATATGGTTTGTCCTCTACTGGTTTGTGTGCTGAAGGCTTGATCCCCAATGTTATATTGAAAGGTGATGTAATCTTTAAGAGGGAGCTCATGATGTCATTGGGGGGGTACTACCCTTGGAAGGGATTAATGGTCCTTTTGAGGGAGTGTGTTAGGTCTCACAGGACTGGATTAGTTACAATAAGAGCAGGTGGTTATAGAGCATGTCAGCCTAAGTTTGGTGTCTTCCACCCATACCACTCTCACGTACATTCTCACCATGTGATGCCATCACCATGTCATGATTCAGCCTGTACATACTATTTCCTCACCAGATATGGCCAGCTGAGGTCACTATATCCTCACCAGGTATGACCACTTGAGCTTATAATTTCAGATTTAAAAACAGTGAGCTAAATAAAGAGTTCTTTGTAAAGAATGTAGTCTCTCTTATTTTGTTATAGCAACACAAAATGAACTGAGACACTCAGCATAGTTCATATCCAGGATATGTAGAGTTGAAATATCCCTTCATATGAATGAGAAATATTCCTTAATTCTGCCTTTAGGCTCCTCACAAATGGAGGAGGGAAGGAAAAACAGAAGAAAATGGCTTTTCTATAAGCCTTTTCCAATTTCAGTTTAACTTTAGGTCTCTTTTCCCCTAAGTTTCCATCTTTCAAGTTACTAATCAAATCATAGCACCAAAGCCCATAGTACATAAGAATCTCCAGGGGATAGCCTTGTACTTCCTGCAGGTCACACCTCCTTATAGCACCCTCCTTATTTGTTGTTAGAACAACATCATACACTGATTACTTATCTCTCTGTCTTTTGTTGATGTACTCATACACAACTGGGCATTTATTGCTGGTATTTTTGTAACTTATTTTTCTTCCCAAAGAGCACTTCTCTACTTGTTTTTAATTGAAATTTGGCTTGTTTATGTCTGAAAGCCTCTGCAGCTTATCAAGGTCACTCAAAATTCTAGTGATAACTCTCTTGGTTCTCAGATCTAGACGGAACCTTGGAGCTAGCAAGTCTGTCCAACAACCTTATACTATGGAGAAAAACGTAGATCCAGAAGTACACAATGACATACCCAAGGATATGTGATGTATCAGTTCAGATATCAACACAAAACAGAACTCATTCAGATGATCTGACCATGGAAATTTAAATAAAGAAATCACTTACAAAGAGGTAAACAGGATTAAAGGAAAATAGTGCATATTGAGACTCCCAGTGGCCAGCAACAGCAGACATTCCTTACTTTCCCTAGGGCTCTGCAAGAAACGGAAAAAGTGTTATTAGAGCCTAATGAAAGCAGAAGAGGAAGAGTCTCCCAACAAGAGCTATAGTGAAGAAAGATGGAACTAGTGCCCTGGACACTGTGTCAAAGTAGAAATGAGTAGAAGTAACCCACCACTCTGTCTTCCCACTCTTCCACTTCCATGGCACCTTCCATGGATCAACTGCCAGATAGCACGGCAGGCAGATGATTGCATCCATTCAAGTCAGCTTCCCCAGGCACAGAGCAGAGCAGGGAGAAACTGGAAAACAGATTTACAGGGGCAAAGGGAGAATAACCAACAGAGGTAGTGAATTCCAATGTCCAGCCTTACCATACATCTCCATTTTTTTAATTTGGAATAACAAATACTAAAGGAAAAATGAAGGAAAGGTGGAAAAAAAAAGCAGGAAAAAAGAATTTCCCTAGGCCAGGCAATGTGTATAAAGTATAGACAATGGTATTTGACTTACAATGATGATTTTTCCAACTACACAATAGTGCAAAAACAATACACATTCAGTAGAAATGTTGACTTCTTGTCATTTCTTGAACCAAAGATATGTGATAAAATGCTGTCTCATGATTCTGGGCAGCAGCAGTGAGCACAGCTCTGAGTCATGCAATCAGGAAGGGAAACAGCCACTCCTCTGCAATGTACTATGTTACTAAGAATGATGCTCGATAGGGTAAGTGTATTGAATGCTTCATCTACGCATGATAGAATCAGCTTACAATGGGTTTATCAGGTCATAATCTATCATTAGCCAAGGAGTATCTGTACTCTGTGGAGTCATGAAGAAATGATAAAAGTATATTACAGTAATGTAGTCAGTTCCCTATATCCTTGGGTTCCACATATGTATAGAGTTGACAATTTTGGACTAAAAATATTCCCAAAAAAGTTGTGTCCATACTGAACACATACAGATTTTTTCTTGTCATTATTCCCTAAACAATATAGAATAGCAACTTTTTTTAAAATGTTATTTGAAAGGCAGAGAGATACAAAGAGGCAGAGGGACAGAGACTTAAGAAGACAGATCTTCCATCTGCTGATTCCCTCTCCAAATACCCACCAGCCAGGACTGGGCTAGGCTGAAGCCAGGAACCTGGAACTCCATCCAGGTCTCCAAGGGAGGCAGGAACACAAGTACTTGAGCCATCATTTGCTACTTTCCAGAACACACATTAACAGGAAGCTGGATCAGAAGGGGAGTAACCAGTACTCAACCTGGCCATTCTGATTTGGGATGCAGGCATCCAAAGTGATGATCCAAAAGCTCACCCCTATAACAACTATTCATATAGCATTTTCATTGTATTAGTTGTTATAAGTAATCAAAAGTGGTTTAAAGAATGTGGGAGGATGTGCATAGGTTAGAGGCAAATACTTTTATATAAGGGGCTTGAGCATCCACAGATTTTGGAACCAATTCCCCAAGGGTGTTGAGGGACAACTTATTACATTTATTACTATATATTTAATGTTGGGCCCATCCTAAGCCCTTTATATACACTAATTCTTTTAATCTGCAATGTCATTTTACAGATGAAGAAACCAAGGCATAGAGTATTATACAGGACAGCCCTGATCCTGTGCTGCGGAGGCCACGCTTTAACCTTTACTCCACACTGTCTCCATAAAGTAAAATGAGCTCATTATGTGTTGGGAAGATAGTAACGTGAATGCAGGAAAACTTACTTATGAGAGTTAGGCAGTCACAAGTTGTCTCATTGTAAGAGCATGAGAACGAGTTCAGGGGCAGGGAATTCCTCTTGGGCTGCAGCAATCAATGTGACTATATTTGTTAGCTCTTCATTACAACAACAAAATACCTAAGACAAGCTACTTATAAAGGAAGGAGGTTTGTTTATTTGGAGGTAGACCCTCCAAACCTGGTCAGGCCCCATTGGTTTGCCTGTCTGGTGAGACCAGAAGATGACAATGACAGAGGAATAGTCACATGGCAAGCCAGAAAGCAAAGAGTTCGACCCAACTCAACTCATGAGAGCTACCCTCTAAGGGTGTGTCTCAGTGAACTAAGGATCGTCTATGAGGCCCATTTTTCACTCTCTCTGCACTAGTACCATAAGACCCTGGGGTTTAAACTTTAAGTGTCTGCTTGAGTTCAGGAACTATGTCCTACTTAAACCATGGAAGTGACTATTGAAAAGAGCCTAACCCAGAAATGGCTGCAGGTAACTGAAAACTTGCTAGACAGAGCAAAGAGCAAAGCTTAGGACTCCTGGTTCACCAAACAAGCCTCCTTGCCCTTGACAGTTCTCTTTTCAGAGCTCCACAGAAGGGTTCTCACAGGAAGGGTTGCCCGTTATGGATGTGGGACTTCACAGTGCTCTCAGCTCAGGAAAAAGTATCTGTGCTTTTGTCAAGTGATGAAACTCTCCTACACTCATTTTCTGTATTCTGTAAGAAGGCCAGTGACGAGTCATTTTTAAGGAACTAGACAGAGACTTGTAACTCTGTACACAGGAAAACATTCAAGCCATTAAAAATAGGAAAAGTAAGATTAACTTCATGTATTATGTTGTTCCCCATTATGCCACTGTTGAATATAATTTAGACTTGAATAGATGATTGCATTTACTCTCTTAACTATCTTTCTCTGAGAAGTGCACAATATTTAGTAAAAATATTAACAGTGATCTTTTCGTTCAAGGACAATTTGTATATATTTCAACCTTGAGGAGAATAAGCATCCCCTTTGGTATTATGATGTTGCTGTGTGGTTTTCAATTACGTTTCTGTTATGTTCTACAAACAGAAAAAAAAACAGCCCATGTCTAATTTAATACCTACAAATTTCCACATATGGCCACAGAATACTGTAGAGGCCAGTGGATAAAGATTTTGTTGCATGTTTTCCAATTCTGACTTAAAATCTGTTTCTACCACATTCTTTTTTATTAAAAATTTCCATTGACTATTTTTTTTCCAGAGAGGGTAATTATAAAATAATTTTCTCAGTTTCACTAGGCTAAAAGATGTTTGATTTGAAAGAGTTTACAGATTAGGCAGCCAAGTTAGACTGAAATAGTTCAGCTGCAGCTGCAGATTCATCGAGACTAGTTTGATCCCAGTGTATATAATGCACCAGTGAAGATGGAAATGTCTGAGATTGGAAGAGAGCAGCTCCACTCCCAGAGGAGCAATGAAGTTTCTTTTATGTCTGTCCAAACTCACAAATGCAACCTCACTGTCTTCTTAACCTAAGTCTATGCCAACACACTGAAAGGCACACAGCAGAGTACAGGATTTAAGGAAAAGAACCCAGGGTTTGAAATCAGACTGACATGTATGCAAACTCATCTTTACAGCTTGTAATGAAGAGACCTTAGGCAAGTTATTTGACAAAAGTCTAAATAATATCATCTTGTCCAAAGATTAGGATAGACTGGCTGGCACTGCGGCTCACTAGGCTAATCCTCTGCCTTCGGCACCAGCACCCCAGGTTCTAGTCCCATTTGGGGTGCTGGGTTCTGTCCTGGTTGCTCCTCTTCCAGTCCCACTCTCTGCTGTGGCCTGAGAAGGCAGTGGAGGATGGCCCAAGTGCTTGGGCCCTGTACCTGCAAGGGAGAACAGGAGGAAGCACCTGGCTCCTGGCTTCAGATCCGCGTAGTGCGCCGGCTGTAGCGGCCATTTGGGGGGTGAACCAATAGAAGGAAGACCTTTCTCTCTCTCTCTCTCTCACTGTCTAACTCTGCCTGTCAAAAAAAAAAAAAAAGATTAGGATAGACAAACACTTCCATGGAAAGGACTCTTTCATTAGCCACAGTGAACTTAATCTAAAGAAGAGGTTAAGTCCATAAACAAACACTGAAACTGCAGAGTGGTCAGAGCCAAAAGAGTAAAGACAAAATGCAGTGAGAGTAAGCACACGTGAGAGTTTAGGAAGGCATGACAAAGGAGGGGACATTGGAGGTGGGTCTTAGAAAAGGTTGAAAGTAGTTAAAATCCCTAAGGTTGTCAATGACATCTTGAGTGCCAGCTGTGATAACTGCCCATGGTTCCTTTAGAGAACTGTGTTGAAAAAGAATTCAAGGATACGGTAGTGTACCCAGGCAAGGTGTCCAGGAGAATATAGTCCTCCCCAGCTTACGAGTTCAACTGAATATTGGTCTCAGTTAACTTGCCCAGATTTCTAATTCTCGCTGACACACTGCCTAGCCTCCACCTAACCACAGGATCCTATTCTCTGTACCTCCAAATGGTGGCAGGAATCCTAATGTGAATCAACTGACCCACCAAAAGGTCAGTAGTCATCTGGCTTTGAGTATTTCCTATGGTACCAGCCTGCCCAGTTAGACCTCTGTAACAGTGATACCTACTTGAATGGAACATGAACCTATCATAAGTGCCTTCCTGGAGGGAACCAGTCCTTCAACCAGGTCCATGTCCCAGTCCCCTGCACTACCTTGTTCCCTGATTCCTTCCCTTCCCCACTAGCTCATGTTATGATGTTGATGAGAATCTAGCAGACTTGCCCTGAGCCAATCTGGAATCTAGGACAATCCCATGCAGTCTCCTTGGCCCTGAATCCACGCCAAATGTAGGAAGAAAATAATGTTAACAATATCACTACCACCCCATTCCATCATGTGCTGTTGTGGATCATTAGAGCTGAGCACTCCAGGAAGTCCACAAAGCAAATCTAATCCATCTTTAGCCCTTAACACATTGAACACAGGTATCGTGCCGTCCTGGAATCATCTCTGCCAGTCACAAAAATTCAAACACTATAAACCCTCTAACTGGCTCAAGTACAGTCTGCCACTCCGATTTGCATAGGCTTAAAGCACTCAGCAGTTCCTTGGTGATACTCCTGACTCTGCTCCCCCATAACCAGCTTTCACTCATGCTCACTGCCCATCCACACCCACACAACACACCTGCTACCAATACCACAGATCCAGAGTGCAGCCCTGGTTACATGGATCCAAAATGGAACCAGAAGAGTCGAGGCATCTAAGGATGAAGGGTAAAGCCATGGCCACCACAGAACCAGAGTGGGACCATGCCATGACAGATCCCCAATGGAACAGTTGCCACCATGGACCCATAGGGGAGCCAGAATGAAACCATTTCCTGTTAACGCTCATTCCCAACAGAAAATGTCTTTTGTTTTTACCCCAGATATTCTCACACTCCAACTTCTGGTAGAATTTACTTCTACATAGCTATCTCCAACATAGTCTCAGCTGAATGATCCTTGGTTCTGACTGAGCCTCTCTCAAGTTTATACATGGCCTGTGCCATGAGTCCTGCTCTAATTTTATTCACTGAATACTAGCCCACTTACTTCGCCATTTTGTGGAATCTGTAGAACTCTGTCTTCTGCTGTTCTCTGTGTTTTTCCCTCAAGGAGACTACCATTTCTCAACATCTCACAACTTCAACTCAAAGTCCCTATCTCCTCTTTACCCTCCACACCCTCATCCCCTGCTCCAGGCTCATTATCATCCTTTTACAAACTAGCACCACTCGCAGTTCATGGGTAGACATGCAGTGTAATGCCCATTGGCCATTACTTTTTATTACCTCCAGCCTGGTTTGAATGGGGAAATCACCCCCACATGCAGAGAGCATGCTATAGGTTACATGAGAGTGTTAGCACCTCACTGGCTGTATTCATTATTTCTCTTTTCCCCCATCTCTGAGACAAGCATCAGTGTGAGGGCCAGAAAATCATGCCAGCCAGCAATGTGATGTTTGACTTCAATGCCAGTGCACAGGAAAGTAGATACTGGTGAAACTGTAGACTGGAACCAATGGTCCATTATTAAGTGTCCCAGCTGAGGCAAACATTTGGCATAGCAGTTAGGATGTTGATGGGAATGCTCAAATCCCATATTGGAGTACCTAGGTCCAAGTCCCAGCTCCTCTCCCAATTCTGATTTCCTGCTAATGTGCACAGGTGGGATCTCGCTCTCTCTATATATATATATATGAATTTATATATATAATTTATATACATGAATTTATGTATGTTATATTTATAAATATATAAATATAGGAAATAAATAATGTAATATAAATAATATGTATATGTTATATTGATAATAATATAATAGTACAATAATTTTATACTATATACTTTTTATATTTTTATACTATAATATTATAGTATATTAATGATAATCTAAATATAAAATAAATGTAAATATATATATGAATATAATAATTTATATTATCCACTCCGATTTGCATAGGCTTAAAGCACTCAGCAGTTCCTTGGTGATACTCCTGACTCTGCTCCCCCATAACCAGCTTTCACTCATGCTCATGAATATAAATTATTATATTCATATATATATAAATTCATTACAAGAATTTACTCTAGGGGCCAGCACTGTGGTGCAGCAGGTTAAAGCCCCCATCGGCAGTGCCAGCAGCCCATATGGGTACTGGTCTGAGTACTGGC
Source organism: Oryctolagus cuniculus (assembly GCF_964237555.1). Lineage (NCBI taxonomy): Eukaryota > Metazoa > Chordata > Mammalia > Lagomorpha > Leporidae > Oryctolagus > Oryctolagus cuniculus. The sequence continues at coordinate 36,159,700 of NC_091434.1, forward strand.
TGCTCCACTTCTGATCCAGATCTCTGCTATGGCCTGGGAAAGCAGTAGAAAATGGCCCAAGTCCTTGGGCTCCTGCAGCCACGTGGGAGACCCGGAAGAAGTCCTTAGCTCATGCCATCAGATTGTCACAGCTCCAGCCATTGCAGCCGTCTGGGGAGTGAACCAGCAGATGGAAGACTCTCTCTCTCTCTCTCTCTGTCTCTCTCTCTGCCTCTCTGTAACTCTGCCTTTCAAATAAATAAATAAATCTAAACAAGCAAAAAAAAAGGAATTTACTCTAAACACATTCTTGAAAGCAGACATTCAGATTAGCAGTTAAGATGTGCATACCCTATATATGAGTGCCTGAGTTCAACTCCTGGCTCCAGCTCCTGATTCCAATTTTCTGCTAATGTGAATCATGAAAGCTACTACTGGAAGAAGTAGTAATGGCTCAAGTAATTGAGGGCCTACACTCACATGGGAGACCTGAACTCTTAGTTCCCAACTCCTGGCTCCAATCTGGCTCAGCTCCAGTTGTGGGCATTTGGGCAGTGAACCAGTGGATGGAAGATATTTCTCTCTCACTCTCACTCTCTCTCTCTCTCTCTCTCTCTTTTCTCCACTTTCTCTGCCCACACACACACACCCTGCTATTTGGCAGTTTTGTGACTTTGGCAAGTAAGAAAACCTCTCTTAACCTCAGTTTTCTCATCTGTAAGGTGGAGCTGATGGCACAACCCCTTTTTGCGGGAGCACTGTGAAACTGCTTTAGCTACTTCACATCCATGTATGTAGTATTTGGGGCTTCGTTAACTGATGTCCTTTCCCTCTTCATTCAGAATAAGGAAAAGAATACAAGAGAATCATAGTCTTAATTCACAAACCCAAGCTTCCTTTCCTTAATGTTTGGCTGTGCTTGAAGAAAACTTTGAACTGCTAAGGGCAAAAAAGATGCTTGCAGGAGACTCAGAACTGCACTCGAGTTTCTAGCTAGCTGCAAAGAAGGAAAGCAGAACTCATTTTCAATAAGTTGAGGGAAATAAGCTAACAGAGGAGTGACTGCAGCATACACTAAAATGTTGTCAGGGTACAGCAAAAAAGAAAAGACAGAGTCCTTCACAAAAGTACTGCTCATGAGAATTCATTTGTGTTGCTTTCTAAAATTTGAACTTGCCTCCTGAGATATAGCTTGCAATTCCCCAAGAGAGAGTCTCTTCTTTTTGTTCCAGTAGATAATAGCACTTTGTGTTACTAATATCATGTTTTTGAAACACCATGGGTTGCTATGGTGACATGATTGTGTATGATAAAAAGAGCATGTATCATCTCCATGGTTGCTACATGACTTCCAGCAGAACTGAGAAACTTTCCCAGGGTTCTGCAGGCTTTGCTGACAGACTGCTGACTGTCATGGTCTGTTCTGTGTTCCCAGGAGTGTTTTCCTGTAGGATTGCTAAGACCAGGCCAAGGACATTGCTAAGGTCATCTAAGACTCTTGCAGGAAGCCCTGGAAGGTTAAGAGAGAGAAAAGGTGGAACCAGTATCAGGCTGGCAGTGGTGGTGATGATCACACCACAAGCTTAACAGGAGCCCTGGGGTGGTGGTGGGAGTGACTGGTTCTCTAGGGGGGATGTGAAGGGGTGGCAGTGACCCTCTGGAAGCAACCGAAAGGTTCAGAGCATCACCCACTGCAGAGCCCTGGGCTGAAATCGGAACATGTGACTTCTCAGCCCAGTTCAAATCCTCCGCAGCTCTGTGAACTTAGACAAGTTTCTTGATGTCTCTGATCCTGATTGTTTTTCTAAAAAGTGAAGATAATTTCCAAGATCCTTTCTCTAATCCAAATTGTCTAGGGTGATTGGATCCTGAGTGAAACCTGAGCTGCTAAAAGTACACTCCAAAGACCCACTGAAGAATGGGGTCCCCAGGCTCAGCTTCAGGTTCTATAAACGAGAAGCTCTGGGTCTGAAGCACTTTCTAAATGCTCCAGATTATTTTTATGCACAATAAATATAAAAACATCCATGATAAAGTACACTCTTGAAAGCAAATATTTCCAAGAAGGGTCTGAATGTCCAGCTCCACGCCATAAACACTAGAGTAGGTTGAACAACTTCTAGGAAAGTTGCTTATAAGACAAATAATTGCCTCCTCCTCAGGACCCATTAGCCCTCAGTGCTACAAATCAGTGCAGATGTTCCCAGGAATAGGAACAAGACTTTGTGTTAGATCGGAACAGTGGTCACAGTCTTCATGTCTTCTTGCCCAGAAACTTCTGAGGAGGACCGCCAGCACAGTCCTTATGCATACCGCATTAGATGTATAAACTGTCCTGCTGATAGGGTTGTCAGAGTTAAATACAGGGTGTACTGGATTTTTATTTGTTTGTTTTTGTGGTGTTTCTTTGAACTGAACCTTGCAAAAACTATCTACTAATCCCTATCCCAGTCTAGAATCAAGGAAACATAAAAAAAGAAAAGAGGAGCCTTTGCTCCATTTTCATCAAGAGGGTGTGTCATTTTTCTGAACTGGAGAGAAATTTGACCTGAGACATGAGATAGACACATGTGAAATAAAACAAGGCCTCACAGGAACCTGAGTCATGGCTTTAATCAGGCACAAAAGAGAAGTGAGGCAATCAGAATAACTTTCAGAGCAACCCTTTTTCTCTTCTGCTTTGAGACCTGCCAAACAATAACTCAAATTTATAAATTGTTGAACTTCTTCATTGGCTTTGTTCCAGGGAACTAGACAGTGACATCAACATTTGCAAGTTCAGCTCAACTAAGTTAATTAAGTGTGTATCACCAGTGGATATGGAAGAAGTCCCAGACTGGGTATAAAAAGATAGTTGATTTTAGCAGCAACCCACAGTTCAAAAGAGAGAGAATGAAATTGAAAATTTTAAAAAATATACTGGAAGTATTTAAAGATAAAAGAGAAATGTGTGGGGCAGCATAGTCCCCTGTAGTTCACATTCCAGAGTCTTTTTTTTTTTTTTTTTTTTTTTTTTTTTTTGACAGGCAAAGTTAGACAGTGTGAGAGAGAGACAGAGAGAAAGGTCTTCCTTCCATTGGTTCACTCCCTAAATGGTTGCCAAGGCCGGCACACTGCGCCGATCCGAAGCCAGGAGCCAGGTACTTCTCCTGGTCTCCCTTGCGGGTGCAGGGCCCAAGCACTTGGGCCATCCTCCACTGCCTTCCCGGGCCACAGCAGAGAGCTGGCCTGGAAGAGGAGCAACCGGGACAGAACCAGCACCCCAACCAGGACTAGAACCCAGAGTGCTGGCTCTGCAGGCGGAGGATTAGCCTAGTGAGCCACGGCACCGGCCACACATTCCAGAGTTTTAAAGGCTTAAACCCAAATGTAGATACATGTACACACAGTTCTGCTGACTGAATAGGGAAGAGATTAGGCTGAAGCTGCCTAAGGGAATACAGATAGGTTCTGCAAAGAAAACAGTTATCCTTACCCTGGTCTGGGATGTCCTAGCTCCCCAACTCCAGTAGCTCATTCTGTTCCCCTAACAAACACTCGTGCCTGAGACATGTGGTGCCTGGGACATGTCATCCCAAGGACAGGTGGTTCTGGGCAGGAGGGTGACAGTGCACAGGCTCCCCTTCCATGGTAAGCTGAGCCCTCGTTGAGAGATATGGAGCCTTTGTGCTTCCCCACAACTCTGATCTCACAGGTGACTATGATGATGGTTAGAACACCATGCAACAGTTGTCCTCTGATTCGGTGCAATGCATTCTCTGAGTACTGCAGTCAAACGATATATGCCCACAAGCAAAATGAGGACTAAGCTTTCATTTGGCGTCTACCCTCATATTTTCTTCTGCCCTTGTCAACAGAACCTCAGATCACAATCTTTCTTCCCTAATTCTTCTGCCATAGGGGAAACTTCTCTGAGCTTCCTATTTTATTTTTTGCAAGACTGAGACTGAGTGAAGAGGACAATACTCAATGAATAGTAAATGGCAGAATCTCAGGAAATGCAGGAGACACTAAGATTATGTAAACTGGTCTATTGTCTAATGGTGTCTGAAAGGAACCTCTGAGGGCCCTGAGACCTTCTCCATTGACCTCTCTGAAGACATTTGCAGGAATGGAAATGGGATCGCATTCTACACAGGGGCTACCAAATTGTGCATTTCTTCCCAGCTGCCAAGAAAGGCCAACAGAGCAAGCAGCATTGTCTTCCACATAGTAGGAGCTCATTCTAAGTAATAACCATTATCTTATTTAGAAAGACCTACTCATTTATGGAATGATTAGATTTTGCTGTCTCATTTGCTTGTTGGACCTGCTGGAGAAACAAAGAAAGATAAAGAGCAGAGCAAGGAAAAGAGAGATTGAGAGAGAGTGAGTTGTCCAAGCATCAATTCTCTAAACTTGATGGATACATGAACACTAGGAAGCCTCTTGAAAGTATAAATTCATAGCCTTACCATCCAAATATTTTGTATCAGTGTACCTGGGGTTAAGCCCTTGAATCATTGTTTTTAATAAATTACCTAGTGGATTCAGTTACAGGTGGTCCATGACCACACTGAGAATCACTACCCAAGATAATAACAGGATGTTGAGTGCAAGAATATAAAACCTTAAGTGGAAACCAAGCAGGCTGAAGTTATCAATTGGTAAACCAAAAATCAAGAAGCTCAGTGGGCCAAGCCCAGGTTTATCAGCTGATAGCAACCTAGGACCACAGGTGTGTTTTCCCCACATTTGCGACACAGTCCATTTGGAAACCGCAAGGAAAACCTCCATTTGCCACAAAGGCAGACCACAATGGCTGCTAGGGGTGCAGCTGACAACCTCAGGGTTGCCATGGCAACCCTAGTAGCTGTGCCTATTGAGCTGAGAAAGCTGTAAGAAAGAGGAGGTGCTAAACAGCTTGCCACGTGATTATAAGGGACTGCCACATCTATGTGAACTCACATTATGTCTCTAACAGTTGTGAAGAAATTAGAAGGAAGGAGGATGTCTTCTTTCCAAGAATGGCATGTAGGTAACGGGCTGGGGTATAGCTGATTCATGAAGCATTATTTTGTGTTTTTCCTGTTTGTCTCCAGTATTTCTGATATTGGAGACTCTACCAACTACTGAGTAAATCAATCAAAAACAAACTCAAACACAAGGATCATAAAGATATATCTGATATATGACCACCACCGATTTTTATTTAATTAAAAATATTATACACGTTGTTGCATTTTCACGGAAAATATTGAGTTAAAAAACACCAACAGTGTTTTCAGAAACCATGCACACATTCTGCCACCTGCTGCTTTCTTCCGTCCATGACACTAACCATGTGTGTGTAAGGAATCGAGCCCATGGAACTGGAGCTTCCTATTTGGTTCCACTTACAAGTCTCTTGGATTGAGCCATCGTCTTGACCACAGTGTTCTGTTGAACAGATAATACCAGTATGGGCTTCCTTGCAAACCAATGGAAGGAGCTGGCATAACAGCCCAAAGCTGTGTCAATTTAAATTATGTTTCAGTACAGTTGAGTATTCCAGTGACCTCCTCCAGTTTACGAACAAGTTAGCAAGTGACCTTGTATTCTACCTCATGTATTAGTGTCCTGAGCGCCTCCACAAAACTTTCCTAGAATCCGCAATGGGAAGACACTGCCATATAGTGTTTGTATTCAGACGATCAGCAAATACGCAAAAGCACATGTGACCCCCATGCACAATACTATCAGATTAAAAAAAAAAAAACATATTGGTACAATACAACCTTTGCAATCACAGGCCAAAACAGCCATGTGAGTATTTTTAAAGTCTTCATGTATTTATATTTTTGTTAAGAAAAATAACATGACAAAATTTAACTCGAAAAGATCATTTCAGCTGTAAATGTCTCACACGTCAAAAACAAGGTGTGGACAACATAGTCTTCTCCCTCACTCCCTTCTGCTTTTTCTTTGAACTGTGCCATTCCTTAACTTATTGACTTGAACTTACATTGTAATGCTGCATCCTCATTTTGCTCCCAAGTGATGTTTTAATAAAACTAGATCAGACATGACTGAACTCTGCTTTCCTGCTCCTTTGCTTTAAATTTTAGCATGCTTAATTTGGATTCTGCATCCATCTTTATATTAAAGAGGGATGAATTGCCCCAAAATACACAAACAAATAAAAATAGCTGGATTGCCAAAAAGTTACAATTGCCTCAGCTCTTGGAAATTGGAACATGGTCTTTCTTCTTCATAAATCGCCTCTCAATTAATAGGAATAAAATAAGGCTGGAATTGCTTTTCACACTCGGGCTCTGTTGGGGGCATTTTCACATAGACCCCTGTTGTGAGAGGGCTTCTTTTCTTTAGCTGTCAAAGACAAGAAGAAACAGTCATTATTATGGAAGAGTACAGAAGCCTAAGTAGAATAGGGCCCAACAAATATTGTTGCGGTCCCCCTTTGAAAATGAATGTTCATAGCAAACAATTATAAACCCCAGGATGCTTTCTTGATTCAGCTATTAACTGCATTTTAGATAAATTGCTCCATGATTTTGATGTAAAATAGCTGTCATTTTCCCTGACTAGAAGATAGATGAAAGAGAATTGGAGAAAACTTCCCAAAGAACACTCATTTAGAATGCCTGTGTTACTTGACTGGATCTTGTCTGTGAGGGACCAAGGTTGATGGTATAATAAACATTTGCTATTTTGTTTGAGAGCTGTATTTCTCATCAGCACCCTTCATATTTTCTTTACCACTTTTTCTCTGTCTACAGTAGTTCCAAGTATTTATCACCTCAGTAAATTGAAGTCTAGTCTACTAGCCTCTGTTTAGGTAACAAAGTAGGAAGAACCTACAGCAATATAACATCATTGTCAGACTAAGAGGAGGCTCATACTAGAGAACGTGTCTTTATGCATGTGAGAGAGACAGAGAGGTATAGAGGAGGAGGAGAAGGCCAGGGAGGAAATGGGGGTGGGGTGAGTTTACAGTGGCAAAGCCAGCCTTAGCCAGGGTTGACTGAGAGAGACTGTCAGAAAGAAATTCTAACAGGCACCCTGATTCCATACCTCTGCCTTTTCCACCACCAAAAATGGCAGTAAATAAAATCTAGGTCTTTCATTTAATGAGCAGGAGGGGAAGGCAAGATACCCTCATCAAGAAGATTGCATAAAAGGAACAGGTGTCATGCGGGCAGTGACAGCTTAGATAGGGAAGCCAGAGCGCAAAAGCAATGGTTTCTAGGTGAAGTAGCGGGACATTTAAGAGAACCAAATCTATCCAGGTGGACCTCTCTAACAGTATTTTGCCCAGCCTATCCCAGTGTTTCAAGGGTTATTAACTTAAGTTCAGTCATCATGCAGACAAAGAACAAGACAGCTGCCCCATGTTGTTCAAATGCTTACTCAAACTGAAACCCTGTTCAGGAGCACACAAACATTCAATGCCAAACACATTCAACTAAAGTATTAGTCATCCTGAAACCTCAAAAGTCAATACCTAGGGGTCTAGTGTGTTCTTTACTACTGTCCTTCCTCCTCTTCATTTATTGCTTTGTCTCAAGAAAACTAAGCTGAAAACCATCGTTTGGTCAACTGATGCTACTAAAGGCATTCCCAATAAACATGGGGCATTGTCAGCAACACACTCACCATTTTGCTCAAAGAAACAGCTGTGATGAGGAAGCTGTAAAAAAACAACCCCGAACTAATGGCTGCAAGGATCCAGAGGAGGAAGTCAGAATCTGGACATGGTTCTGGATCTGCACAAAAGACAAAGCAGAGCCTCCCTGTAAACCTTCATTAAATCCTAGGGCCTTCATGCCCCATCAGTTGGTAATTGACTCTTCCCCTAAATTATATTGGTAGCCCAAAGATAAGTCTGGCTGAGACTACTTCCATAGGAGTGTCATATGGAAGGAACGAGGCCAAACTTCATGCAGGCTAACACTCCAGGTGAGTTCCCAAACCTGCCAGAAGAACTCACTTTATCTTATAGTCACAATGCTGTTTAGGTTGCCATCCATGATAAGCAAGACTACTAGGTGGTAAAGAAGTTATAGAAAATTTCCATAGTCTTAAAATTACACCATGTCAAACTAAGGAACAAAACTGTTTTCATGCAAAAAAAATGCAAAATGTATCAATTAAGAGAAATGGCTTTGCTCACCAATGACATAAATCTGGGTTCCATTGCCCATGCCCACATAGTACGGTGGTGGATACATGAGCTCCACCTTGCAGATGTAGAGCCCCGTGTCCATGGCACTCAGCCCTTGGATGGTCAGGTTCACTTTGTTTCCATGGGAGATGCCAGTGCAGGTAGAATCATCAATGAAGGTCAACTCATTCTCCACGGTGTACGTCATGGCGCATACTTCAGTCATCTGGCTGTTGGCCTGCCGCAGCACTGTCACCCGGACCTCGGTGGCTTTGTGAGAAGATGCATACTCACACACAAAGCTGGCGACACCTCGGCTGCTGGCCAGAACCACTGCAGGCTGGGACACATGCAGTGCTAACATGAAAAAGCCAAAGGGAACTCAGTGAACTTGTGCTCATTTGTGGCCAGACACAAGCAAAACCTTCAACTGGGGAAGGTTTACCTTTGATGAGCACTCTCCAGATTCTCCTTAAAGCCCTCCCCCTCCCTTCAGCAAACCTATCATCCTCTTTTACCCCTTCACCTCTCCACCCATCCCAGCTTCCCCTCCATCTCAGTATCTTTCAGCTGCTGTCCATAAATATGTTTCCCTGTTGGTAAATAGTTTCCTTAAAAATATTTATTGGTGTTTATTTGAAAGGCAGAGTATCAGAGAGAGAGAGAGAGAGAGAGACAGATCTTCCATCCACTGGTTTACTCTCCAATGGCTGCAACATCTGGGGCTGGGCCAGGCCAAAGCCAAGAGCCTGGAATTTCATCTGTGTCTCTCATGTGGATGGTAGGATCCCAAGTATTGGGGCTATCTTCTGCTGCTTTCCCAGGTGCATCAGCAGGGCGCTAGATCAGAAGTGAAGTAGCTAGCATTTGAACTGGCACTCCCGTATTAGATGCCACTGTTACAGGCAGAGGCTTAACCTGCTGTGCCACAACGCTGGCCCTGGGAATTAGTTTCTTGAAGATTACTGGTTATGGCAGGAAGAACGCTGATGTGACAAACAGAGGCCTTGTTCTGGTTCTTTGATCAAATATATGATTTTGGGCAAACCGTGCTCCCCTGTGGCCTTTATTTTTCTCACATACAGTGAGAGATTAGATCAGCTGATTATCAAAGGGCTTTCCAACCCTGATATTCTGTTTTGTTTTGTTTTGTTTTGTTTTTGACAGCCAGAGTGGACAGTGAGAGAGAGAGAGAGAAAGGTCTTCCTTTTGCCGTTGGTTCACCCTCCAATGGCCGCTGTGGCCGGCGCACCGCACTGATCTGATGGCAGGAGCCAGGTGCTTCTCCTGGTCTCCCATGGGGTGCAGGGCCCAAGCACTTGGGCCGTCCTCCACTGCACTCCCTGGCCACAGCAGAGAGCTGGCCTGGAAGAGGGGCAACTGGGACAGAATCCGGCGCCCCGACTGGGACTAGAACCCGGTGTGCCAGCGCCACAAGGCGGAGGATTAGCCTAGTGAGCCGCGGCGCCGGCCCCAACCCTGATATTCTAAGACTATGATAGAACTACAGGAACTATATTCAAGAACTACAGTGAGTAATGGAGGAAATTCTAGAAGTTGGGTACAGAATCTTGCCTTTTCTCTAAGCACACCTCAGCAACCTCTGCTGGCCCTGTACCTCTGTCACCAAAGAGCAGCTGAGCCGAGGCTCACTGTGCCAGCTAGGCCCTCTCCAGTGGGAGATACTGTTAGATGAGGGAAGCCACAGAGCTGAGGGCACCAGGTCGTTTCCTCTCTAGGTTGAGGCAACCCTGCTGTTAACTTCTGTGGGCTTCCCCTTGCACCGCCACCACCGCCTCTTCCGCCCTCCTTGTCTCCTTCTCATGAACACTCTTATCCTCCTTTGTTCTTTCTTTTCCTTTTGACTTCCACAGGATAAGGAGACCTGTTCTCCATACAAAGAGTTTACATCATCTACAAAACTATGGCTTCACTTTAAATGATCTTCCTGTAACTAACCTGGCCCCTCTCTGGTCAGCCTTCCAAGTCACACCCAAAACATGAATTAAATGATTTATTCATCTGTTAAAACTCTTTGACACTTCACTAGCATTGATTAGAAAGACAAATGAAATAAATAATATCCAGTGCCCTCCATATTCAATCCCAAGGCATCCCTCCAGTCTGAGTTTAAAGGGCTCCTTTTCCTGCCTATATATCATCCTAAACAAAGGACATTAGTCCTTTCTACCACGCACTTACACCAGGCAGCATCTGCCATTGCCATGATTATTCCAGCAGCTCTGGCAGGGTAGACAGCAGTCTCCTTTGCCAACCCTCGTTTCTACTGTCAGAGGAGCCCTCTGAGCATCCTTTGCACTGTGATGACTCCGTTGCGTAACTAAATCAGCTTCTGCCCCATATTAAAGCTTCTGTGAGCTAGTCCTACCTTCCCCATCTTCTGCCTCCTGCTCATAAACTCTGGGGAGCTGTAGTTATACCCTGCCTGATCAGTGGCTTCATGTCAGATGGGCAGGATATAATCTTTATTGGAGATGGACATTCAACCTAATAGTTAAGACATCAGTTAAGATGCCCACATTCACATCAGTTTCTGGGTATAATACTCAGCTCCAGCTCTTGATTCCACCTTCCTGCTAACACAGGCCCTATGAGGCAGCAATGGAGGCTCAAGTAATTGGATTCCTTTCACCCACAAAGGAGGCTTGAATTGAGTTCCTGGCCCTGGCCAAGATCCAGCTATTAAAGGCATTTGGGAAGTGAACCAGTTGATAGGATCTCTGTCTCCCCCCCCACCCCAACCTCTCTCTAATAAATAATCTTCTTGTATAGACTCTAAGGAAACCCAAATTTCCTATCCTCTCGGTCAGCCTGCATGTGCCACACTAGATTAGTCACACTCGATTTTCCAGGAATCCACTGTGGGAGATTCCTAGTTAACAGTTGAAATAAATTGGCTAAAAAGGAAATCTGAATACTTCTACAGGTATTTAATCTTTGCATGTTTAAAACATGTAGAATAAGTTGTATGAGAATGTTACTTCTCCAGTAAAATTTGTATCATCAAATATCTTTTGAGCATCTATTTACTTCATAAAAACCACATGGTTCCCTAATCCAGAAGGTCTAGAGAGCGATAAGGTGGCAATTCAGTGGGAATGCTTAGTATTTTAAACTGGGTCAGTCACAAATCAGGTAAGAACTCTAAAGAGTCTTATTTCCTTTGAAAACTGGGCATCTACATCTGAAATCCACATGGCCAGGCAGCAATTAAGTACTTTGTGCCAGCAAGACTAATAGCTTCTTTCCTTTTTGTTTTGCAATTTCAAGCTACTTCATTTTAAAAATAATTGGCTAACTTGCTTTTAGAACTGATTAAGGGTCCTTCAGAACCTTGAATTAGCTTTAAAAGGTGTTTATAGCATGATTTCCTTAAATTTTAAGCAAGCTGGCTTATTCATTTATAAAATGAATTAGAGGATGTTAAAACCTTGAACTGTATAGGAAAGGAACTCTTTCTATGATTTCTGTAAATCAATGTTTTTAAAAGTAAAATCTTGATATCAGGATCAAAATTATTATTCAGGACTGCAGATGTCTTTTCCCTTTTAAATCTCTTACCTTTACAGTGTTTGCTTCCAGTTTTATTAAAGTGTCTGAAATTGCCTGTGTCTCCCAATCCAACTCACACATATTCATTATACTGCTGCTAAATACCTAGCACTGTGCAGTGAGCTAGGTCTCCACGCATTTACTGCTGCCAGCTGCTCCCTGCTTGCCTTGGAAGACAGTCACCCAAGCTAGGAGACTGGAGTCTTACCTTTAATTTCTGGCATCCTCTAAATCACTGTCCTTGACTGCTGAAAGAAATGAAACCCAGGTGGGAGAAACACCTCCTCCACCTTCATGCTCCAAGAGTCTCACTCACCTTTAGAGAAGACCGGGAGGAAGAGAAGAGAAAACAGGGCAGCGCAGGACCAAGTCCTGGAAGCCAGATCCAGCTGAGTCCCCTGCCTCTGGAATCCAAGGCAAGCCATGGCTTTATGGGCGCCGTATTGGGTCTTCAGGAAGCAGAGCGAAACCTTTCAGGATCCTGAAGCTTTGAAATGTGTTTGAACCCACACAGAACCAAGGACTTTATATAGTCGGCTTTGATCCCAGATAGGTACTACACATGTGCACACACAGAAGGTACCTGAATAGAAAGCCTTTTTGTTTTGGTTTTACGAGAAAGGAAGCCGTGGGTTTAGCTGTTACGTCGAAAAGACAACCTCAAACACTCAAAGTAAAACTGAACAAAACAAGCCAATCCATGGATGGAAAATGTACTCAATTTGAAACTGAAGATTCGTGTTCATTTTGAAGATCTGGATAACTAAGTGGAGACTTGGAGAATTTCCTGGAGTACAGGGGTCCCCCTAGATCTCAGTTTTATCCAAATGTCTGGGCATCTTTACCCACCCAATTCATTTTGTTGACATCCCCAAAACAGCTGAACTGCCAGCTCTCTGATCCCTTGGGCTAAAGACAAAATTAATCCATGGACATCATTATTAAAAGTTCTGTGTTCTGAGGCACCATGCTTCTAAGGGTCCCTTGGCATGCTTTACAAAGAACAGTTTATTTCTGCTAATTCATTCAGCATTTTGTTGAAAGGAAACACAAAAATTCCAATAAATAAACCGAAAAAAAATGAGCAAGAAAATTTGCATCTGGCTTCGCAGATTAGGAAAGAAGCAAACATTCTTAAAAAGACTCAACTCAACAAAGACAAAACAGAGTTGGAGATGGTCCAGGAAAAGTCAGCCAAAATGATCCAAGAGAGTCAAAACTTCCATAAGAAGACATATTTGTCTCCTAATAGAAAATTTTGAGACAGAAAACTCCAAAAGCTACAGTTAAAGATGATTAGAGTTCTTAAATTTATGGAAGCTATAGATGGGATGAATGTTTATTCAATAAAAGAACACTAAACCTCAAGGAATTTCTTCAATCTGGAGAGTGTTCAAACAATGAAGGAAATATTTGTTGAGAATCTATATTATATCAGGAATTCTGTGTACTTGGGAGTTAATGAGGACGAGACAAAAACATAAGTGATGCCTTAAAACGCTTCTAGAGCGCTGACGTGTCAGGAATGTGAGCAGAGAGTAGTGTTTGCCTACTCCAGTCCCTCCTGGTATCCCTTTGTCCATGCATCTCAGCACAGCAAAGGAGGCTCTGCGGATGTGGCCCTAGGCTTCCCTTTGCAGCCTGTCTTCAGCACTCCTTCATGTGCTCCTTTTTGTCATTTCTCTAACGTGCCTCTCTCAGGTCTTACCACCTTTACCCAGACTTCCTACTGCCTTTTTCCTCCCGTTATCTCATTTTATCTTTCTTGTCCTTCTCTTCCAGGACTGAACTAAGTTGTCAGCTTCTCCAGGGAGCCTCCCCTGAGCTGCCGTATAGCACCTTACAGAGACCCTCAGCCCACAGCTCAGCAGGCAATAACTGCCTAATGGGCACTTACTATGGTACAGATCTCAGACTGGGCACTGGAGGGTTTTAAAAAATGAAAAACATATGTTCCTGCCTCTCAGAGGAGTCCACAAAAGTGGCAAGGACAGACAGATAACCCCTTGATCCTGATAGAGTGAGATAAATGCTGGGATAGAAGTTTATTTGAAGCCACGGGGGAACAGAGCCCCTGGTTCAACCTTCTCAGAAGAAGGGAAACTTGGGATTATTATTGAGTACAAGAGCAAGGGGTGGATATTCAGACAGAAAGAACAGTGTGTGTCAAGGGTTTTTAAAAAGGACATGAGAAGCTCATTATGGCCAGAGGAGGCTAGTCTGGGTTTCAGCAGCAGGTGGAAGCTGATGCTCTTACCAGTGAGGGCCAGCGAAGCATAAGGAGGAGATCGACATGAGTTCACTTTTGATGGAAATTCCTCCTTACACAGAAAAAAAAAAAGACTGGGGAGCATGGGTTCAATGAGGGACAAGATATAACCAGGAAAACCTGGACAGAGACTATTATAATACCCCAGGCATCAGGAATTGGAAAGTTTTTTTCTGTGGAAGGTCAGATAATAAATACATTTGGATTTGTAGACTAACAAATCTTTATTGACCCTACTCAATAATACCACTTTAGGGTGAAAACAGCAATAGATTATAAAACAAATGGTTATGACTAGGTTTGAATAAAACTTCATTTGCAAAAACAGGTGGAAGCTGGATTTGTCCAGCCACAGTTTGCCTGTCCATGGTCTAGAATAAGGTAATGACAGTTGTAGAGACAAAGACCCTAAGGACCCACTCCACAATCAGCACATGGAGGCAGATTAGAATGACACCAAATTTGTGGCTTGGGAGATAGTGTTGTGCTTCCAAGAACTGTTCAAAGGTTTGTCAAGTTTCATCTTATTCAAGTCTCCCAACAATCCTATAAGGCAGGGGTTATTATTTTTCCCATTTTATAAGGGATAAAACTAAGGCAAAGTTAGTACTAGAGCCAAGATTTCAAGCCAGTGATACTCTTAATCACTACACTCAGGCAAAGCTTTATGGATTTGAAGCCACTGGATTTGGATCCTAAAATGAAGACTTGCGAACTGTTGACCTGGTGCTGAGAACTTAATATCCTCTAGATAATGGCATCTGATTCTCAAGGTTATTGCAAGGATTGATATAATGAATGCATGTAATGTGCATAAAATCTGCATTATGATGGTTGGCCACTCAAAAAATAAATAGGAGTCCTTTTTTTTTTTTTTTTTTTCAGTGTCACCTAGAAGACAAATGCAATTTACCGGAAATAAAAGAATTGGAAGGGCAGGCAGGTCAGGAAGCAAAGATGTAGACTCCCATGTGGACATGCTGAGTTTATAGTAGCCATGGACATTAGTGTGGAGACACCTGAAAGCAGTAGCTAGTAGGAATCTGGAGCACAGGAGAGGGATAGCATCTGAAGGCATTTTTTTTATGCCACCATGATGCCACTCATGAAAATCTCCCAGGCCAAGGCACCAATTGAGCAGTCCAGAAACATTTGTCAAATCAATGAAAACAGGTTAACACAAGAAGATAGGAGGATTATAATAGGAACTTTCAAGGAGGTCTCACCAGGTTCTTTTATGAAATTATGCTTTTATGAAACTATTTCTGTCATCACAAGAAAATTCAATGATTGTAAAAGCCACTGGGTGAAAGAATGCTGGTGAAAAAAATACATATTCCTGTAAGTCACCCCACAGTTTACTTGATAATTATAAAAATGAAAAGATAATTGATAAGTCTAGAAGATACTTCCTTAAACAAGTAATCCAACTGAAGATCACCCACAGGGAGTATGCTGATATCATGCACTTCCAGATACCGTGAATTGAGAAGGAAAAACACTTCTGTAGTCTTAGTGCCAAAATTGCCTAAACTGAATCAATCATGAAGAAATAATCAGACAAATCCATATTCTGAGAAATTTGCTACGATTCTTCAAGAAGTATTAAAATCACCAAAGAGTAAACAAGGAAAAGCCAGGAAAGCCATTCTACATTAAAGAAGAAGGAGATATGACAATGAGAGCCAATGTGTACTCCTGACTAGAAAAAAAAGGCACATTGAGACAGTGAGGAAAACCTAAGTCTTAATGTCAGATTTCCTGAGTGTGATTATTGATTGGAGTTCTATAGAAAAATGGCCTTGGTTTTTCAAGTGATACTTAAATATTCAGAGTTTAAATCTCAGGATGTCAGCAAATAATTCTCAAATGGCTAAGGAAAAAATTATGCGTATATTTGTGTTAGTAAAGAAAGAGGAAAAGAATAAAGCAACAGTGACAAAATGTCAACAGTTGGTGAAACTAGTGAAGAATATTGAGTGTGTATGGTACTATTACAAATTCTTTGAAGTTTGAAGCATCTAAAAAGAAAAAGTTGGAAGTGAAAACAATAAGGCCAGTTATTACTATGGTGGCACCATTCCACAGATCAGCAAATGGAAATTTAGGGAGGGAAATTGACTTGCTCAAGGTTGTTCTACATCACTTATCCTCACACCCATGTTCTCTTGGGAGACACAGCCCCTTAGACAACCTCTCCTGCATTCCCTGGAATGGTGACTTCTGGGAGGGCTTAGCTGGATCAGCAGCAAATCAGAAAGCACAGGGATGGAAGTCAGGGTATTGCTTTCTTTCCTTCTCCCAGATTCGAGGCTCCAAATCTAGTAGCCATAATACCTCTCCACAAGTACTGCCATTATAAATACCCCCACCACCACCATTCTACGATACCAGTTCTCACTGAGATCTGATAACACTCTTTTCCTTTCTCTATCCTTTCAGTCCTAGGGCTGCTGTTAGGCTTTGAATGCCCCTCACAAAATCTCACGGGGCAACCTAATCCCCATTGTGAGGTATTAAGAGGTGGGATCAGGAACAGGTGTTTGGTGTAGCAGTTAGGATGCCACCTGGAACACACCCATCCCCTAAGTTCCTGTGTTTGAGTCCCAACTTCCTATTAACGTCCACCTTGGGAGGAGGCAGCAGGTTAAGGCTCAGGTTGTTGGGGTCAACCACCCACATGGCAGTACAGGATTGATTTCCTGGCTTCTAGGCATTTGAGCAGTGAGCCAGATTCATTCATATTCATTCTCTCTTTCTCTCTCTGTCCCCCACCCCACCCCCATGTCTCTGTCTTGCAAATAAAATAAATAAAGGAAAAATGAAATTAAAAAAGAGGTAGGATCAAGTGGGACCTTTTTTTTTTTTCCTTCTTTTTTTTTTTTTTTTTTTTTTTTTTTTTATTTGACAGGTAGAGTTATAGACAGAGAGTTCACTCCCCAAATGGCCGCTATGGTCGGAGATGCACTGATCCAAAGCCAGGAGCCAGGTGCTTCCTCCTGGTCTCTCATGTGGGTGCAGGGACCCAAGCACTTGGGTCATCCTCC